>NC_135628.1:58150553-58456641 GCF_053574225.1 Canis aureus | reverse complement strand
ATTGCTGCTATACACATTGGGGTACAGGTGTCTCGGCCTTTCACTGCATCTCTGTCTTTGGGGTAAATCCCTAGCAGTGTAATTGCTGGGTAGTATGGTAGCTCTATTTTTAACTCTTTGAGGAACTTCCACACAGTTTTCCAGAGTAGCTGCACCAGTTCACATTCCCACCAACAGTGCAAAAGGGTTCCCCTTTCTCCACATCCTCACCAACATTTGTTGTTTCTGGTCTTGTTAATTTTCTCCATTCTCACTGGTGTGAGGTGGTATTTCCTTGTGGTTTTTATTTGTATTTCCCTGATGGCAAGTGATCCGGAGCATTTTCTCATGTGCTTGTTGGTCATGGGAAAATGTCTATGCTACTCAGGGTAATTTACACATTCAGTGTAATTCCTATCAAAATACCATGGATTTTCTTCAGAGAGTTGGAAAAAATAATCTAAGATTTGTGTGGTATCAGAAAAGACCCCGAATAGCCAGGGGAATATTAAAAAAGAAAACCAGAGATGGAGGCATCACAATGCCAGATTTCAGGTTGTACTACAAAGCTGTGGTCATCAAGAGAGTGTGGTACTGGCACAAAAACAGACACATAGATGAATGGAACAGAAGAGAGCACCCAGAAATGGCCTCAACTCTATGGTCAACTAATATTTGACAAAGCAGGAAAGACTATCCACTGGAAAAAGGACAGTCTCTTCAATAAATGGTGCTGGGAAAATTGGAGAGCCACGTGCAGAAGAAAGAAACTAGACCACTCTCTTATACCATACACAAAGAGAAACTCAAAATGGATGAAAGATCTAAATGTGAGACAAGGATCCATCAAAATCTAGAGGAGAACACACTCAACACCCTTTTTGAACTTGGCCATAGTAATGTCTTGCAAGAGACATCTATGAAGGCAAGGGAAAAGAAAGCAAAAATGAATTATTGGGACTTCATCAAGATAAAAAGTTTCTGCACAGCAAAAGAAACAGTCAACAAAACTAAAAGACAACCTACAGAAGGGGGTGAAGATATTTGCAAATTACATATCAGATAAAGGGCTAGTATCCAAGATCTATAAAGAACTTATTAAACTCCACACCCAAGAAATAAACAATCTAATCATGAAATGAGCAGAAAACATGAACAGAAATTTCATCAAGATATTATTCTTTTTGATGGCTGATAGATAGATGATAGATAGATAGATAGATAGATAGATAGATAGATAGATAATGGTGTATAAACCATGACATATACCATTATATATACCATTATATAAATCAGGTATATATATAAACCTCTTTGTGTATTCATCTGTCAATGAATATCTGGGGTCTTCCACAGTTTAGCTATTGTAGTCATTGCTATCACAAACATTGAGGTGCAGGTGCCTCTTCAAATCATTATGTTTGTATCCTTTGGATAAATATCTTTGCTGGATCATAGGGTAGTTCTATTTTTAACTTTGAGGACCCTCCACAGTGTTTTCCAGAGTGGCTGCACCAGTTTTCATTCCCAAAAGTGTAAGAGGGTTGCCCTGTCTCTGCATCCTCACCATCTTCTGTTTCCTGAGTTGTTCATTTCAGCCATTCTGACAGGTGTGAGGTGGTAACTCATTGTGGTTTGATTTATAGAGCAGCAGCCACTTTTGAGAATAGCTTGGTATTTCCTCAAAAAGTTAAGCATAGAATTAAGCTGTCATTCATCCATTACATTTCTAGGTATATATCCAAAGAAAATGAAAGCAGGGACTCATATACTCTTAATCAATGTTCATAGCATTATTATTAACAATAGCTAAAAAATGAAATCAACCCAAATGTGCATCAACAGAGGAATAGATTTTTTAATGTGATATTTAAGACAATGTGATATTATTCAGCCTTAAAAATGAATATATTTCTGATATAGGCTACCACATGGATGAATACTGAAAACATTATGCTAAGTGAAATAAGCATAAAAATACGGTGTGATTCAATTCTTATGAGGTACCTAGCTAGAATAGACAAATTCACAAAGACAGAAAGTAGACTAGAAATTAACAGGGTCTTGGAGCAGAGGAATAATGAGTTATTGTTTAAAGGTTATAGAAGTTTTATTTGGGATGATGAAAAAGTTCTTGACATTGATGGTTGTGATAATTATACAGCATTGGGAATGCATTTAATGCCTCTAAATTGTACACCTAAAAAGTCATTAAAACAATGTTCTATATATTTTATCACAATAAAAATTCTTTAAATTACTTATTTAATAACATAGTGAACATTTAAATACAAACTAATGGGCTATTAATTAAAAGTAATTATGATGAGTTACAAAGTATGTCAAGTATTCTGATATTAGAGAAATAATAATAAAGTATATTTACAACATGTCATAATTGGGAAAGACATATTTTAGTAAAAACAAATTGGAGTTTTACAGTTCATTTAGAGAAGTGACTACATATCTTACATTGATACAAATTCATTGAGCGATTATAAAATATACTAATATGACTATATATAGTCATACATATATGCAAATATATACACATGAATACATATACATATGTAGATGTGTATATACATGTATATATGCATGAATATAGCAGCAATACTTTTTTGAGGAAAAAAGGTATCTCCACATATCTATCTCTCACAAAATACTGATATGTAAGGAAATAAAACTCATAATGTTGTCAATTCCAAAAGTATTTAAGACACATCACTGCACAAGAGGGGTTGAAATGCCCTAAAATTTTACAGTATGTATACAGAACACATCTTGTATATCATATACCACTGAAATTTCTCAAGATCACACCTGTTCCTTCTTCCATCACTGCTGCAGCGCCAGTTTTGTTCTTAGCCATACAGCTTCAAGCAGCTATACCAGATGGGGCCTTATCTTTACCAGATGTCCTTTCCTGCCCTTTACCATAAAGGAGCTACCAGGGTAGGATTTTCTGTTTGTGGGCATAGCCTGAAGCAAAACATCATAAGGAGCCTGGAACCTGGTGAACAGATGCTACTCCCTTTCTTCTTGAAGCAAAGTGCTAAGTGCATCTGAACTGACTTCTCCAGGGTCCTTGGAGGGAACCTCCATAGACTTGGTGGCTGCTATCACAACAGATTCCCTTGTAAGAGACCCTCTTTTTCTCCCTGTTTTACCCTCCATTCCTCCCTGGCCATCTTTCTGGATTTCTGGATCACATTCCTCAATAAAATACTTGGAATTCAGAAATACTGAAGTAAATAACTTCGTAAGATAAATTTTTCTGGGAAGCCCAGGCTAAGGCATGTCTTATATTTAAGTAATTTAATAGCAGTTATCACAATTGTACCCCAATCTTTAACAAGTAGGAGGCTCTGAAAGAAACTTTTCTAAAGTATCAAAATAATAATTAAAAAAAAAACTCCTCAGATGGCCATACTAGAAGAATTGTATTATTTTTCTCTTCTTTCTATAGAAAATAACATTGTCTTATAAAATGCAATTAGAGAACATGCAGCTCAAAACTATTAGGAAAAGGGCAGCCCCGGTGGTGCAGCGGTTTAGCGCCACATGCAGCCTTGGGTGTGATCCTGGAGACCCAGAATCGAGTCCCACATCAGGCTCCTGCTTCTCCCTCTGCCTGTGTCTCTGCCTCTCTCTCTCTCTCTCTCTCTCTCTCTCTCTCTCTCTCCTCTGTGTGTGTGTGTGTCTATGAATAAATAAATAAAATCTTTTAAAAAACTGTTGGGAAAAGCAGTGAAAATGGTGTGTCAAGCAGTTAAATGATAACAAGATTAAGTTTGTGTTTTTCTGGATTTCTTTTGGATATTTATCTGCTTTCTAAGTGTACTATCTGAAGCGATTTCTTTTTTTTTCACCTGAAGAAGATATTTATCTGTATCTAGTTATGTGAGAATGATTTTGTAAACTTTTTCTTAAAGAAGACTCCCCAAATTACATATACATAAGGATCAGAAAACATAAAATTCAACCCTCATTTATGAACACAACCAGGAGAGGTAAATGTGAGCTGTATGATAAAGAGACAAGAGGGAGGTAGAAGCACCACAAAGTCCTATAACCAAGGATTTCTTCCCCCTAGAGTAGAGAGTAAGCACTTGTTGGAATACTGGTAAATATATGAAAAATTATTTTATTACTCTTCAGATGACTCAAAGATTTCATTTTTTATTCCTTTTCATTGTTGACCTGTATATTTCAAATGTCTTCCAATGGTGAAGATTTTGTTGTAACTCCTTACAATTCATTACAAGTTATAAAAAACACAAGATCATTTACATACCAAGTGGATACTTTAGAAACAATGTCACAAAAATATTTACTACAGCTCTTCCTTAGCAGGATTTTTCTTAAATCCTTGAAGAGAGAAAATCATAAGGATTGGAAATGTTAAAATGGAAAGAAACTTCCAAATTAGTTCCATGAAAAAAAGTGAATTAATCATCAAAATAATTAATTTTGGTGTAGTGTGTCACAGTCTGATTTATATGGGGACAGATTAATTATTGTAACTTTGTAAATTGAAAGATACAGATGCAATGAAACGCCAGGCCACCTGCACCCCGATGTTTCTAGCAGCAATGTCCACAATAGCCAAACTGTGGAAGGACCCTCGGTGTCCATCGACAGATGAATGGATAAAGAAGCTGTGGTCTATGTATACAATGGAATATTACTCAGCCATTAGAAATGACAAATACCCACCATTTGCTTCGACATGGATGGAACTGGAGGGTATTATGCTGAGTGAAATAAGTCAATCGGAGAAGGACAACATTATATGGTGTCATTCATTTGGGGAATATAAAATATAGTGAAAGGGAATAAAGGGGAAAGGAGAAAAAATGAGTGGGAAATATCAAAAAGGGAGACAGAACATGAGAGACTCCTAACTCTGGGAAATGAACTAGGAGTGGTGGAAGGGGAGGTGGGCGGGGGCTGGGGGTGACTGGGTGACGGGCACTGGGAGGGCACTTGATGGGATGAGCACTGGGTGTTATTCTATATGTTGGCAAATTAAACTCCAATAAAAAATAAATTTCTGAAAAAAATAAATGTATGAAAAACAGGTTATGTTTCTTGAAAACTTAAAAACTAAAAACATTGAAACTAAAAAAAAAAGAGTGAAAGAGATGATTACATCTATATTAACTGTGTAATTGTAGGCTAGGGATGACGTGCCACTGGGACTGATTCTGATGTCAATTATTCTTCCACACCGAAGTATTGGTCTAACCTGATGATTCAAGCTTTCATATTTAAGTTGCATGATCTCTTTGTTTTTAGCCAGCTACATAATGCAGCTGGTGCCAACTTTCCTTGCACATCTTCATTAAGGACTCAGGATGATCCATCTCTAGGTCCTCAATCTATTTGCCTATTCTTTCCTTTTTTAAAGCATCTAACACTAGTTAGAGACTAACCTTTATCTTTATGTCAACAAAATGCAATCCCATGCTCAAGCTTCAGAAATGCTTCATTGTTTGAATCTATAATCACTCTCTGCCTTCACTTCTTTGTTTCTGCTTTTCTTCTGTCCTCTTTCTTTGCGTTCCTTTACAATACAAGCTTTCAGTTTGAAAGATTTGATTCATATCTCTTAGTTACCCATGTCTAACAAAAAAATGAGAAATCCCATTTGTTATTTCAGTTCTGTAAGATTTTTCTCTGGACAGTAGATATTTGATCTTCAGTTCTGACCATCTGATTTAGAGGAGGCTACTGTGTCAGGTAAGTAACTTTGAGCACTTTCTTGTTAATCAATTATGAGATGTTTGAAATAATTGATTCTGGACTTAGTTTTGGAAAGCCAGTTCAAGCTAGGGATTTATCAAAGAATATTGAGGTTGATAACCCTCAGCATTCTAATTATAGGTATTATGGATCAGTGTTACTCATGTAAATTTTGTAACGTTTGATTTCATTTATTCTCTTAACTGAAGTGATAAAGTCAAATTTCTATTGTGTGTATCAGAATGTTGGTTATTTTTCTGACCAGAGAATTCTTAATGGATTTATTACAATATAAATATTCAACAAAGCTTTGTCTCTTGAAAGACTATATTCATTTATATAATTTTGAAGTGTTTATAGGGACAGGAATTTATCAATTTGTTTATACTAGCCCATCTCCTCAGGTAACTCATGAATTTCTTTAAAGATGATTTAGGTAGGAAGATCCTACATTTTCTGCTCTAAGGAACTGCTCCACAATACTTTCTTATTTTATACTTAGAAATTGTAGGAGGCAGGTAAGACAGAAAATATGAATGGCTTATCAGATATTCAGAGGCTCACAAATGATGAAGATAGAATGTGAAAACTGGTTTCTGATTCTAAATGTTGTATAATGTTCACAGTATTACATCCCAAATGCTAAGAAAAATAGATTTCAAGGGTGGAAATAGGGGAAGTCCTCAGTAGAACTGTTTTTTGAGATTTAGCTGAGAAGATTATCATGCTTTTGGTCTGTTTGTCAAAAGATGGATGGACCTTTGATTTTGATTATTAATAATTAATAATAGTCTTTTGAATAAAGATTCTCCAAATTATTCTACTTTATTTTTTTAAGTTTTTATTTAAATTCCAGTTACTTAACATTAGTGTATTATTAATTTCAGGTGTACAATTTGGTGATTCAACACTTATATACAATTCCCACCATTCGTCACAAGTGTACTCCTTAATCCCCATCACTTATTTAGAAAAAAGTTTTTATTCAAAAATTAGAAGTGAAGCTTTATAAGAAAAGCCTGCTGGAGAAGAAACAGAATGAAATAGATTAAACGAAGATTAAATGACTTATGGTAGAGGTCATCTTTTCTCCTTGTTTGTCCAGGTCACTTCCTATTTATGTGAGTTGTCCTCATGACCTTTCTGGTCCATCCTTTTAGCACCTCAAACAACTGAATTATATGGTAAGTAAGCATTGTGTCAGTCTTTGACACAGGGAAGCATTTGACAACAGAATAACAAATTTTAAAAAAAAAGAAGAAAAGGAAAAAATCTAGTTACCCTTTATTGGATATGCTATTCTTGGAGAGAATAGATATGGAAAAGACAGGGTAAAATTTAAAAATTTAATTATCACTGTTATTACAGTTTTGCTTAGGACTAACCTAAGACTCATCCATTTTTCAGTACCCATTTTTCATACCAGCATTTTCACATGCAACATGTGTGAAATTTTATTTCACCTATGATGATGTGTTCTCTGTATCAATAGAAAGAAGTAGTGGACCTCAGTGAGGTTATCCCTATTCCTCATTCATCTTTTAAATTGCTTATTTGAGTAAGTAGAAGCCATAGTCCTAAAGTTTTCAACAAAAAGCAAAATAGATTTTATATGTATTAAATTATGACACATTTAAAAATTATGGGAGCTGTATTAAACTAGAATTATACATTAATCACAGACCTGTATAAGGAATAATTTCCAATCCAAACTCAGATTTCAAAGGGACAAAATAAATGTTTTAACAACATTATAGTTTAGACATGTTGGTCTAAAAATTTTAAAAAAGTTATAATTGCAAGCAATACTTTAGGTAAAATCATTGCAATAAATATTATACATAAAAATGTCCTTATCCTTTAATGAAAAATGCTAATTTGGGAGAAATCTCCAAAAACAGAAAAGGGCAAGGATCATGACCTTGAAATATATCTATAGGATAATACACTGCACACAAACTTACAAGCAATGTGAACATCAACCAATTGAGGAATAAGTAAATGCATGTTACATCATTCACCCATAATCATGTTTTGGGTAAAGACTGTACATTTATGTAGAAATGTCACAATTAATAGCATTTAACACTATTACATATATTAAAAAGTTAAAAGTGCACTAAGATTTAAAAATATGCATAGACATATAAATAGTTATTATCTGGGGACATGGAGTATTCCAGCTGACTCTTTTCCATTTCCTTATTTTCCCCACATTATTTAATGTTGTTTTACTGCTTTATGATTTTTATAATTCAGGTCATGAGTCAACATTGACAGAATGAGAGGAAGATGCTTTTAAGAACTGAAGAGTTATGGACTTGCTGAAAT
The DNA here is from genome assembly GCF_053574225.1 of Canis aureus. Lineage (NCBI taxonomy): Eukaryota > Metazoa > Chordata > Mammalia > Carnivora > Canidae > Canis > Canis aureus. The sequence goes on along the minus strand of NC_135628.1, from coordinate 58,448,583 downwards.
CTTCCTTTCCCTTTGTGAGGAATGCTGGGGGGTTCTCTAGGGTCTTATTAGTGAGTTTCAGCACCATATATACTCATGGTCAGGGCTGGGGACACCTGTGCCCTGAAAAGGAAATTTTGGGGCCCATTGGTCTCTCTCGGGCTTTAATGTTCCCCTTGGACCAATACTTGTCACTGTGTGTGGTCTCTATTAGCCAACTACCAATCTCTGAATTTATAGTGAAATAATGAGCAGAACCCTCTAAGGAGATGGTTCTTATTGAACTTCTGTTGGGTAGGGCTGAATGGGCATTTCCTTCTCTCCACCTTCTGGATTGCCTCTAAATATCTGCTTTTAATTTCCCCAGTGTTTGAACACAACGGAGACAAAAATAAAGACAGAAACAGAACAAGGACTCACATTAAGAAATAGTTGGTGAAAGCTTTGATGTAAACTAACAATTATTTCAAGAAAGAGAAAGCAAAAATCTGTAAAGATATGATGTAGACCTCATTAATAAAATTCTACTGAGAATTTACTTTATATAGTTACAGATCTATCTGTTGTGACAGTTTTGGTGAAATATACAGGGGGACCTGATATGAACTTCTCATGAACTAGCTGCTAGATTTTTAGCTCCTATTGCCCTCTTCCCTGCTCTCTTCATGATCTCCATTATACATCAGGCAGAGAGAAGTCAAAATCCCAAAGGTTTTAATAAAAAAACATTCTTCTAGTGCACCTACAGTAATACATACTGTAGCCGTTCTTTCTGTGCTTCAGTTCTAGTCTCCTTGAAGGTGGGAGACTTGTACAGTCCTTTAGGTCCTTTCAGAATTTAAAATTCACTCACACAATGTGCCTCAGGAAATATTTTTGGAATGAATAAATTGATCTCTACTTAGGCTTATTGAAAAAAAAAAAGCTTAGAGTAATTATTCTGCCACTGGTAAACTAAAGCCATGTGCTCCTGAGAATGTCTCCTAACCTCAGTCTCATTTTTTTTTCACGAGTAGGATGTATAAAGCAGTGGTGTAGTATTCCATAGGGTTGTTAAATACACTAATTAACAATATATATGAATCACTAAGCAGAAAACACTGTTGTTAATGTGTTCTTACTGCTATTGACAGGTGAATGTGTATTGAGGTAACATCACGTTTTGTTGTTGTTTTTTTTTTTTTCTTATTTACTGTTACACTTAATGTTTTGTTCAGTTCTTTATAATTTGCAGTGTATCCAATTCTGGGTGACTCAATCAGACGGAAATACTTAGAGCCACCATATTCTGGGAAAAGGGAAGTACTCTCCAGCAGAAATCTGAAAGAAGCCACAGAGGTAATTAAATTTTTTTTTTACTTAAATTCCAGTTAGTTAACATACTGTGTAATATTAGTTGCAGGTGTAAAATTTAGTGATTCAACACTTCTATATGACACGTGATGCTCAACAGTTTAGTCACCATCATCTATTTCACCCATCTCCCTCCCCCCACCCCTGTAACCATCCTTCCCTCTGGTAACCATCAGGCAAATTATGTTCTCTTAATCAATGGTTTTCAAATTGAATTTTGACTGTGAAAACTAGACCCTAATGTAGGGAGAGAAATATAATATACATACATATTATATATATTTAGTATATATATATATATATATATATATATATATATATATAGTGGGAATTTTGTCCTTTCTTTTCCCACTGCTCCATTCTTATTAAATCAGACAAGTCTAAATTTTTCTCTTGTATATGTATTTTCCTCACTGTAAGATTATGTTTTAGCAAAAAGAAAGGCAAAAATATGTTTTTCTTAAATAAATGAAGGAATTAATTAATTCATATTCTTGAGCCAAAGAACATAAAATTGTTTCACCATGACCTCTAAGTTTAAAAGTAATGGTGAATCAAGTCTATCATCCTTGAGGGAGTGGTTGTATGGTGTGGCATACATAATTCTTCAGAGAATGTTCTTCCAGGAAGTTGAAATTTTTGAGCTTCATGAATGGGATAGATCAATCTTAGGGCTCAAAGGTAAAGACTACTATCTCAAAGCAACCCATGGTCCCAAATATTAGGAAAAGGGGGAAATTACAAGATGAGATGTGATGATTTGTCTTGATTTTGTCCATCATAATGTTTTAAATAAACCAACTATTTATCTTCTGTGCCCAAATTTCTCTACCATATCCATGTCATTTTAGTATAACTCACAGAGCCATGGAGCTGGGCAACTATTCCATGTATGCTGACTTTGTTCTCCTGGGCTTGTTCAGCAACACCCGTTTTCCCTGGCTTCTCTTTGCCCTCATCCTCTTGGTCTTTGTCATCTCCATAGCCAGCAACACCATCATGATCATTCTCATCCACATGGACTCCCACCTCCACACCCCCATGTACTACTTGCTCAGCCAGCTCTCCCTTATGGATATCTTGTACATTTCTACCATTGTGCCAAAGATGCTGGTTGACCAGATAGTGGGCCAGAGGGCCATATCCTTTGCAGGATGCACTTCCCAGCACTTCATTTACTTGACCTTGGCAGGGGCTGAGTTTTTCCTCTTAGGATTAATGTCCTATGACCGCTATGTAGCCATCTGCAACCCTCTGCGCTACCCTGTCCTTATGAGTCGAAAGGTCTGCTTGTTAATTGTGGTGGCAGCCTGGCTGGGAGGGTCCATAGATGGCTTCCTGCTCACTCCAGTGACCATGCAGTTCCCTTTCTGTGCCTCTCGAGAAATCAATCACTTCTTCTGTGAGGTCCCTGCTCTTCTGAAGCTCTCCTGTACTGACACATCAACCTATGAAACAGCCATGTATGTCTGCTGCATCATGATGCTCCTCATCCCTTTCTCTGTCATCTCAGCCTCTTATACAAGGATTCTCATCACTGTTTATAGAATGAATGAAGCAGAAGGAAGGCGAAAGGCGGTGGCCACTTGCTCCTCACACATGGTGGTTGTCAGCCTCTTTTATGGTGCTGCCATGTACACCTATGTGTTGCCTCACTCTTACCATACTCCTGAGAAGGACAAGGCCGTATCTGCCTTCTACACTATCCTCACACCCTTGCTCAACCCACTCATCTATAGCCTCAGGAACAAGGATGTTAGCAGGGCTTTAAAGAAAACTCTGGGCAAGTGTTTGTCCTCAGGAAGTGTATCCACCTTCTAAAGAAATTTCATTTGCCTCATGCAATTTGAAGAAAAGAATACAAAACATTATCATTACCTCAAGATTTACATATTGGAAACTTAACAAGTCATTCACATGCCAGCAAGCAAAAGTGGGGTATTCTTGGGATTTGAAAAGCTGACTGCAGGATTTTGAGAAGTTAGCCTTTTTTTTTTTTTGGAAAGTATACGTGTTCTGAACAGTGGATAGCTTGAGTTGGAGTTGGAATAAAGTTGAGTTTTCGATAGCCACTGTCTGCTTTCCACAAAGCATGCATGCCATTGGAAATTATGAAGTTGCCTGTTTCTTGCAACGGTCAGTAATGGCAAAGGAAATGCTTATCTTCAGCTATTCCTTTGACTTTCCCACCAGTCTCTTTCTTAGACAATTTACAAATTGACCATTTCAAAAGAAATCAACTGTCCAAATATTGTTTTTATTGTATTTCAAATGTTATTTCAATCTCTACAAACGATGTTGTTGCTATTCCACATTTAATTCAATCAAGTCAATATTGGCATTATTTGTTGAAAACAATGGTTTGGCTCTATGTTATTAACTTTTTCAACTGAATCTCATAAATAGGCTTGTAAACACAATAGCACACATCAACTTTTGGAGGAGGCCAGCAATTTTAATTCTTTCTCCTTAAAGTTTTACTAAAATCATCCTAGAATAATGAATTCAGTATTTTAAAAGTGTGGTTTTGAAGCATTGGTAAACAGGTATTGCTCCTATATTTTCTACCCCTCCTTGCCTCCGACTCTTAATGATATCATTTTAAAGGAGCAACCAGGGAAATTTGAAATAACATCTTTCTCACTGCATTTAAGTTGTCTGATGGTCTAACTTTTTATTTCTAACAATTCTTATGAAAAATAATAGGACTCTTTTGAGAGCTAAAGGTTGATTATTCTTTTGGAAATTAACATATTTATTATTCAATTATTGTTACTCACTTTTTAATATTCTCATATTCTTAAATTTAGCCTTATTTATTTATTTTAATAACTGTACTTTAACCAGTATTCTTTGGAGGAAGAGAAAATTATTTGTTTCTCTTCTGTTTTTCATGCTTTTCCTTACTTGACAAAATTCATTCTATTTTAGGTTCTCTGCTTTTCTAACATCCTGCTTTCTTATCTTAGAGCTTACTTACATTCCATTATCTATGAAGAAAGTATTTTGCAACATAAAAAACAACATGTGTTTATATAAAACCTTATTTGAAAAATCTGTAAGTATTAGGGTGGCTTAAATGTGTATAGGCAAGTTCACTGGGAGTTAATATATGTTTTCAAAATTACATTGTTTTCATACTTTGAAAAAGAAAATGAGAAACATCTCATTATAGAGCTTTCAAAGACAACTTATTTTTCTATTTTGGATTTCCACAGATACAGTTGGATGATGGCATTGTTTCTTATCCTTAAATGTAGGCATCTGTCCTACATTTTCATCAATAACACTCAAATTGGAACCAATCCACTATAATCTGATATCCTAGGATTCCTCAACCTAGTTCTTCATTCTCTTTGAACTTTATTTTCTAACATCTGTGTCATGAAGAGAATGATTTGGATGAGGATTAGTCAGTTTAGGCCATTTTCTGTTTTGGAAATAGTGGATATGCATTATAAGTGAATTCTTGTAGGAAAGAATTAGAGAGGTTAGAAAAATTATATTCTCATTATGGACAAATTTTACCATTGTAACCCTTGTAAAATTCTAATTATAGATAAGTTTAGTATATAAAATTGAACAAAATAATTTATTGAATTCTTGTTTCTGAATTATTAAATTAGGATATTCTAACCTATTTATTTTTTAAAAAAATTTTATTTCCTTATTAATGAGAGACAAACACAGAGAGAGAGAGAGAGAGAGGCAGAGACATGGACAGATGGAGAAGTAGGCTCCATGCAGGGAGCCCTATGTGGGACTCAATCCCGGGACCCTGGGATCATGCCCTGAGCCAAAGGCAGATGCTAATCCACTGAGTCACCCAGGAGTCCCTTCTAACCTATTCCTTACCTCATAACAAATAAATATAGAGAATATGAGATTACCGGTGCAAAGCAATTTTGGCTTTGGAAGGTGCTATATGCCATGATGTATTATTATAATTAATTCATCACTATAGATCAGGGACAGTGAAACTTGCTTCCCTCAACCACTTCTATTGCAGTCTTGTTTCTTGACATTGCACTTAAAGCATAATTCTTTCTTGCAGAAATCAGATTACAGAGGGTAATCAATTCCTTCTAATTCCCACATAAGACCTCTAATAAAATATACAGAAATTTTTTTAAGGACTGTTATTAGTCTGAGTAGTCATTACACACACTTCTGATAGAATAAGTTATTGCCTCTAGTATATCTTGAGGGCTGATGTCATGAGGTCTCTTTACATTGATTTTCACTTGACCTCAGAAATTAAAGAACCTAAGCAAAAACTTGACATGAAAATAGTTTTTTGGTGGGAGAAAGCTACTCAACCAACTGTGTAGTGTTTTACTCCTTATTTTCCCAACCAAATGAATCACAAAGGGCTACATTCCTCCAGACACATTTGTCATGTATGTTTCCTTTTTTTTTTCAGTTTAGTTTTGGACATATACTTGGTATTCAAATTAGTAAATTGAAAGAATGAAATAAATGTCAAATGTTCTATAATACAGTTCCTTTCAACATCAGTCTATTTTCTCCCTTCTAGAGTAGTAGTAGCATATTTGCCTTGCCATTAGTGGGCTCTGTCTTTCCTCAATGTAAGCCTTTTTATTTCCTCTCTCTTTTTCTTATACTCCTTCTTCTCTTCCTTGATTTATATCCCTTTCTTTTCCATTCCTGACTAACATGTCCAACCTCCTAACCTTTTTTCACTTTTCTTTTTCTCACCCTTTGCTGTTGCACTTTTTCCATTTCTACTTTTTCTGTTATTTTGACTATACTCCAGCATCCCCTGGAGGTGGTGTATCTGAAGTGTCACTGCACTTCTGCAGTGGTGGATGAGATTTTAACTAGCCTAGATTAGCAGGATATCCAGGAACAAAGGAGTTTCATGGTCTTTTGAAATGGGCTTCTAAACTGTATTAGCAATGATGTGATGGGGAAAGGTGATTTAGTTAATGTAGAGAAATTTGTAATAGAAACTTATTTAACACAGATGCACTTGTCTTGGTTAGATGCTCTTAGTTGTAGCAAGAGGTTTATGTAAAAGAAAACAGAGGCAAATCTGTATCTGCTCCTTTTATAGTATGCTCAGTAGTGTTCTCTGGTTCTGATATATCAATATAAATATTTTTAGTCTAAAATAAATGAAAATTCACCCAATAGTCCAGAATCTACTGTTCCATAATAAGAGATAACTATAGAGAATTTTGTTTCCTACTATGGGAAGGAATCTGATTCTCAACCTGTGACTGCATTCTCTGACTTGGGTGTCAGATCCATCATGAGTGCTCTGGTTAGGCTCTTTCATCTGCTTGTGACTTCTTATGACATTTTGCTTTAGAATGTATACATCGATTTTAGTGATTCCCAGTCTTTGTTTATAGGTATCCCAGAGTACCTTCAATAATCTCAGGAGAAATGCTCTGAATACAGTTACTGAATGCTCTTCACTTAGTTACTTGTAGGAAATAAATATATTAAGCTGACTTTGGTAATAGTTATAGGATTATTGTAGGTGAAGTAAAAATCATTAAGCAATAAGAATTAAGACAATTATTTTGTTTATTTATTGGAAACATCACTGCAATACTGTATCATGGAATATTGGAACTTGAAGTAACCCTGCAGATGGTTGTGTCAAAACTTTTTATTTAATGGAAGAAACAAACAAATATCTGAGAATGAAAATCAATGCCTAATTACACATGAGAAATAGCAAAACTTTAGCTGTAATCCCAGTATCCTTATCCCAAGTCCAGGAATCTTCGGCCTTTCTTCTGAGTCTTTCAACTTAAATCATTTCTCAGAAGATATGGTTGAAGTCTATAATTTCTGAGCCATTGTTAAGATCCAATATTCTACCAGCTGTGAAATTTCCCTTTCCCAGTTCTCTGAATGTCTTCATGCTTGATTCTTCTGAATTTCCATTTAGGAAACCTTTGTCTTTGTCTTCCAGGGACAAGAATAGAACTAAAATCTTTAGAAATTTAGAAAGGACATTCTAAAAAAATACATTAATGTAGGTCTTACCATAATAAATAGCAGAGTTTTAATCAAACAGAATTCACTGCAAATGCCAGGTAGCCCATTGTAGTGGTGTCAGTGGACAAAATTACTTGAACTCAAACCAAACACTGGGAATATAAATAACCCAGACTTTGGGAATTGATGTTTTGGACTATAGAGACCGTGTCTATACCTCTATGCAAGGCATATTACTGGAAATCTGGAAATTCCTGAAGGCGTGGAAGATGAGGAAGGGGAGAGCTAAAAAAAAAAAAAAAAACAAAAAAAAAAAACAAAGATGAGTGAAGAACATGAAAAGCAAGGTTGAGAAGTCACAAAATATCTATCATCTATAAATAATTTGGGATCTTGTATTTTTACAAAATAACAAGTTCAACACTAGGTGAAAAATTGTGATATTCACAAGCTGTGCTGCTTCCCTTAGCAAACTAGATGCTAATAATAATAGACACTTGACTTAATTGTTATATCAACACTTCCCAATCATTCTCACAACATGGGTATCAAAATAAATGATAGAGTGCTTGGGGTGCTCAGCCAGTTAAATGTCTAACTCTTGGTTTCAGCTTAAGTTATGATCTTGCGGTCCTGAAATAAAGCCTCTCATTGGGCTCTGCACTCAGTAGGGAGTTTGCTGGAGATCCTCTCTCTCCCTCTCTCTGTCTACTCCCCAGCTTGTGTTCTGTCACTCAAATAAATAAGTGAATCTTTAAAAAGAAATAGATAAATACATACATACTAGTCATGTGGCAAACTGGTGGCTGTTGACAACCAGATCAACTCCCTGCTGGCTGTAGTCAGTGTGGGTGCCACAGACCAATCCAGAGCTAAGAGGGTCAATATGTGGTTGTACCCGATTGGAGGCTCTATAGAAAGCCACATCACAGTAAAGGGAGGATCCTATTCAAATTGACTGAGCATCTCACTGAGGAAATTTTGTATTTATTGGAGACATAAGAATTATTCTTCAAGAATAATTAGTTTTTAAATAGCATTCTAAATGGCTAGAAACATGTGTGTGTTTTAATCTGTAATGTAGAGGATGTGAGACTTAAGGTCTAGGCCTAATACATTTGTGAGGATTAGAGATCATGATAGGAATGTGCCCATCACCAGGTGTAGTGCATACAAAGCATTCTATCACGATATTTGTTATCATTATTATTATTGCTATTATTTCATTAGTAATACTTAAGTTGTCCACCTCCCCAAACAAGACCACCGTTTTATTTACTCTCTAGATAAATAAAATGAATTTCATTTTTAGAAACTTCTATTTATTTCACATTTAAGTTTATTAATATATTTATGCAAAGTAATTTTAGAAAATGTATGACTTCTCTTTTACTTCATCTCTTATTCATTTTTCTTTCCTTCCCCTTTCACTCTCTCTTTATTTCCATTAATACATTCTTCTCTTCTATTTTCCTGTCTCTTTATCATGTCTCCTTTATTTCGTACTGAATTTCAATTCCTTCTCCACTAATCACTAAATAAATAATTATAAAAAACACTTAACCTCTGTCAAATGCATATTTTTACATAATTTTATTCAAACAAAATAGGCCAGTGACATGAGAGAGAGAAATTTTTAGTTTGGCCTAGCTTCTTTTAAATATATTGTTTTCATTTTATTTTTTATTTTTTTTATAAATTTATTTTTTATTGGTGTTCAATTTGCCAAGATATAGAATAACACCCACTGCTCATCTCGTCAAGTGCCCACCTCAGTGCCCGTCACCCAGTCACCCCCACCTCTGGCCCACCTCCCCTTCCACCACCCCTAGTTCGTTTCCCAGAGTTAGGAGTCTTCATGTTCTGTCACCCTTTCTGATATTTCCCACTCATTTTTTCTCCTTTCCCCTTTATTCCCTTTCACTATTTTTTATATTCCCCAAATGAATGAGACCATATAATGTTTGTCCACCATTTGCTTCGACGTGGATGGAACTGGAGGGTATTATGCTGAGTGAAATAAGTCAATCAGAGAAGGACAAACATTGTTTTCATTTTAAATTTAAATGAGCCTTGGACAGCCTTGGGTGGCTCAGTGGTTTAGCGCCGCCTGGGCCCAGGGCCTGATCCTGGAGACCCACATCAGGCTCCCTGCATGGAGCCTGCTTCTCCCTTGGCCTGTGTCTCTGCCTCTCTCTCTCTTTCTCTCTGTCGCTCATGAATAAATAAATAAAATATTTAAAAATAAATAAATAAATGAGCCTTACTTTTACTCCTAGGCCACATTTCTTTTATAATTATTCTAGAATGATGCCAGGATAAGGTAAGTAGTTCAATGACAAAATTTCAAGAAATAATTACACTCTTACTTGAGAAAAGAATTCATACTCTAGAAAGATGGGTTTTGGTTGACCTTCCTTATAATGCAGAAAGTAAACCTTGTAAATTTAGATTAATTGCTAACCTGGGGATTCCTCCTGCAAGATGCTGAAATCCATTATTAATTAAAAATATTCTGTCCTAGCCCCACCTCCATTTCCAAGCATTTAAGAAGTCTTATTTTCCACTGTTTCCCTACTAAGGCTTGGACTCCGCTATTCTGAGGTAGGACCTTAGATTTTCATGGAAACCAAATAATATATTCCCCCCAGAGAGTGAGATACTTTCTTTAGGCATCACTCTGTGACGATTAGAAAGTCTCCTCAAGATTAAAAATGATGAATTTATGCATTCACTTTTTTTACAATTAGATTATTGGAAAAGGGATATTTTAGTTTAAAATATGGGACACTAAGGGGAACCTGGTATAGTTTGTAAGGATGTGCATGGATTCACTGAAGAGGAAAGGGCTTAAAAGAGCTGACTGGTTGAAAGAAGGTGCTTAGTATTTATTATGAGGAGTTTTCAGGCATTAATGTGTAGGTGTCAAATATAAGTTACCCAGGGAGAAGCATGGATTTCCCTCTGAATATTTTTAAGACAAGGATTACCTTCTTTATAAGTAGATAGGTATAGTTGAAGTCTTTCTGCATGCTTGGGACAAAGCTGAGATATGTTCATTGTCTGCCAGGAGCAGCCACAAGGAGAGACAGAGGCAAGGCTCAGAAAAAAAAAAAAAAAGAAAAAGAAAAGAAAGAAGAAAAGAAAAGAAAAGAAAAGAAAAAAAAGAAAAGAAAAGAAAAGAAAAGAAAGAAGAAAGAAAGAAAGAAAAAGAAAGAAAGAAAGAAGAAAAAAGAAAGAAGAAAGAAAGAAAGAAAGAAAGAAAGAAAGAAAGAAAGAAAGAAAGAAAGAAAGAAAAGAAAAAAAGAAAGAAAGAAAGAAAGAAAGAAAAAAGCTATATTATACTTACAGGTCTTAGAGACAGGAAGCATGGCACAACACCAAGAGCTAAATGGAAAAATTACCAAGATGGTCAGGAGGCAGAAGGCAGGAGTGAGGCCATAGCTTTTATTGGGGGTTTCTCCTGGAAAGATAAGACAAGATATGGGAAACAGGTTAGGATTGGCTCCTTTAGGTAATTTTGTCTGGCTTTACTGTGATCTCTAGTTGCCTGGTACCTAGCTCTGGAATGATTAAGGCAGAGAAGTATTTCCTCTAAGGGTGCACATGCCAGATAGAGGAGGTCTGGGTCTGAATAGGTTAGTTTTCATATCAAAGACATGGCTCTAGCTGAGCCTTTTGCTATCTCTGAAAATTTGGCTAGCCCTGGAAGTGGCAGACCTTCCATGGTTAGAAAGGTTTTTAAGATGGACAAAACATTATAACATGCAGAAAACTGAAAATATATGCATACAGGGTATCAGAAAGGATTGTTCCAAAACTTCTCATTCTTAGACAGCACTTCTTCCTGATAAAATATTGCCTAATTTCACTTGGAATTCTCTTCTTTCAAGAAGCTATGAAGGTTACAAATTACCTGGGTTTCTGTGGCTTTTCCCAGAACAACTGCAGGTCTGTTGTCTTGAAATGTGACACTTCTACCAACTGGCACCCTACACACAGCTCCTCCTACATCTCTTTACTTTCTTTCATTTAGAAGACCACAGGCAGGATCAACACCCCTTACAAAGCTCACTCTTCCTTTCCACACTTTGACTGGATCTCCTCCACTCCCATGTCCTAGCAAGGCTGGGTAGTTAATACTGAACAGTCTATGGGTCAGGGTATTCTGTGACTCAAACAGCAGAAAGGCCTGAGTCTGAGGTCATGCACATATTTTTTTCTTTCTTAGAAAAAAAGAAAACCAAACCAAAAACTTAAATTTGGGAGGAGAATGGGAAAAAAAAAAAAAAAGCCAGGAGCCTTGAATAGAGAAAAATGGTAGTAGAGGAAAGTTTACTTTCCTTGCATTTGTAAATAAGCCAAATAACACATTACCTTAAGCAAGAATGTGAACAATGATATAAATTAGATCCTAGGAGCTGATGTAAACAGAAGTTAATCGTTAAAAAATCATTGTAGATATTATCACTGCTTAATTGCCATTCCAAATATCCTACAATACAAATTAATCATGCACTTTGACCATGTGTCACATTAGTTTTTATATATTTGATTCATTGACAAAGTAAACATATGTTCCTTTGTGCTGTCTCTTAATGTGCTACTCCCTTAGCAGGGTCTGTTCCCTATATACACATTCTTTCTTCTCTTTCTGTGCCACACACACACACACACACACACACACGCAACCTAGATCCATTTTTTTAATGCAATGAGTCTACTGTTAATTTTTGAAATAAAAAATTTGATTTAGAATTATCTTTCAAAAAAATAAATAAAATTATATCTTTCCCTCAACTTTCATAATCTATTTTTCTAGAATATACACTAAGAAAGGATCCAAATGTTAAAAAAATTTTCATTCCTTCATCAAGGAAATTTGAAGCAATAAGAGTGATTTACATCTATGTAAATCTCTGTAGAGTCTAGTATAGTGTTCCTATAAAATAAAATAATGTGGCCCATATTTTGATTCAAAAGTAATTAGTTATTTTCTTAGGCAATTTTCAGATTGTTTGGTCATATTCTTTGCTATATCAGTTCTTCACTGTACTTTTAAAGGGATGATTGGGAGCTGATTTGATATTCTTAGTAAATGAAATAGAAAATCCTCAATGTACCTCAAAGTGAAAAAATGATGGTTGGTCAAGATAAAATTATTGCCTGCTAGCAAGAATATTTTAATATCCAACCAGTTATTGTGGAGACCTATAAACACAATTTCAGTTATAATATCTCAAATTCTCTCTTTGTATACAAGTCAGACCTGTGCCTGTCACAAGAAAATCTTTTGCATATTAAAGAAAGCAGAAGTAGCTGACTTTCTTTTTAATTTTTTTTAGTTTCTGATGTAATGTTCAAAAATTCCTCAGTTGCCTATAACACCCAGTGCTCACTTCATGTGCCATCCTCAATGCCCATCACCCAGTTACCCCATCCCCCCATCCACCTCCCCTCCAGTGACCCACAGTTTGTTTCCCAGAGTTAAGAGTCTTTCATGGTTTGTCTACCTTTCTGATTTCTTCCCATTGAATTTCCCCTCCTTTCCCCTGTGACCCTTTGTGCCGTTTCTTATATTCCTCATATGAGTGAAACCATATAATAAATATCTTTCTCCAATTGACTTAATTCACTTAGAATAATACTCTCCAGTTCCATCCATGTGAATGTAGATGGTAAGATTTCATTCATTCCTTCTGATAGCTGAGTAATATTCCATTTTATATGCCACATATTCTTTGTGCATTCATCTGTCGATGGAAATCTCACTTCCTTCCACAGCTTGGCTTTTGTGGACCTTAAAAGTCACTGATTTTCATCTAATTTGTTGAGAATTAGAGTTGATACCAGGTATGATTTATTGATTATCCAGACATTTGTTTTTATCCTGCTTAGCTGATAAGGTATAATAAATGTAAATTCAACACAGAATATATTTTATATTTCCCCTCTGGATCTCACTTATTTATTTTGAAAATTACTCATAGTATAAATCCATCTTTTTTTTTTTTTGTATAAATCCATCTTTGATGAACATTTAGAAAGAAAAATAAGTCTCTCTATTGTTCTGATTGGTTTTAGTTTCACATAAAAGGATAATTATTCCTTTTCAATGCTTCAGAGACTACATTCATTGTTCATTATTATGGAACAAAAAATATCTGGGTATCTTTGCAGTATTTGTAGCCAACATATTTCATAGAAATAAAGCTCTTTAATAATTCTGTCACTGAAAAGGAGAAGAGAAACAATACAATACAATAATAATAATAAACTAATTCCTCAATATCCATGAACATATTCAAAAGATGCACATTTACATTCCTCAAGAATAAAAAGTATGAGAATTGATTCCATCTAGTTCAAGGGAGTTTTAACAGTATTGTATCTTTTTCCTTTTAAATTCAGAAACCATTTTCCCATCTGGAGTTATCTTTACTTATAAATATGAAGGACCAGTAAGACAGTACAAAAATAAATGTTAAGGAATGAAAAAAAAAAAAAAACTAACAATGGATTCCTAAGATAATATAACATTTTAATAGAATCAGAATGCCTCCCTATCAGAAAAGCTATGTTAATGTTTTTACTGACCAATAATTTAAGAAAAGTTTAGGTCACCGTAGAATAAAATGATCCAGCATTAAGTCCTAAAATTTCAACCTACTCCACAGTGGCAACCAAAAAGCCTGCCTTGATGAACTTGAACCTCGCCTTGTGGAATGGCTATCCTCATTAGAGAGTTATCATCCCAAATTATCCCATAAGAACAGAAACCGAACTGTTTAAAATTCATATATCAAAAAAGGCAAACTTCTTTTGCAGCACACCTCACAATAGCAGAGCAGACTCTGATCCTCAATTTAAGTTAGTAGCGTTTCCCTGCTAACCCCTAATGTTGCAACCATTCAAAAAGCTGTTTACGAATAACGGCAACCCCAGGATGCCTGGGTAGCTCAGTTGGTTAAGTGTCTGACTCTTGATTTCAGCTCAGGTGATGATCTCAGGGGTGTCAGATCAAGCCCCACATTAGACTGTATACTGCGTATGGAACCTGCTTGTGATTTTCTCTCCTTCTCTCTCTCTCTCTCTCTCCTTCTGCCTGTCCCTCCATCTCTCTCTCAACAATAATAAATAATAATAACAATAACAACAAAAACAGCCCCAAATACTAAATTTATTAGATTTATTGGGTCCATGTTTATTTTCTATCAATTTATGAAATCATAAATGTATATGTATGGTTTTAACAATGTAATCATCTTAAGAGCAGAGAACAACTTAAATTCAATCAACCTTTGAATATTGGTTGCAAGCATCATGGAGGGGAGGGCACAGTTATCAACCTCAGGAAATATTTCATCTAAAGTAATAAGATTATGAAGATTATAAAGAAGTAGTTCAAAATAAAATAAAGCAAATTCTGAAAGTGAGTCTGTATGAAATATTATATTTACATCACATGTCCAGCCTACAGAAATATAGACCAACAATAACCCTTCACAGATAATGAAAGTGTTAATTTATAGATTAATTTATCTGTCCAATATCACATGACCATTAATATTGAAACTAGAATTCACAATGATTCTGATGTGTATATTCTGTCCTTTATCCCATGTTGCTTCTGATACATTATACATGGTGGGCTCTGCCTAAATATAGATTATTAATTAACTCAGCAACATTTTGCCTTTGGAGCCCTAGGAGCTACCATGTGACATGAGCATGGAGGCCATTCTCCAGAACTCCACTGATTTTATCCTTCTGGGCCTTATCACCCATCCTGCATTTCCTGGGATTATCTTTGCAGTGGTTTTCTCCATTTTTTTGGTGGCTGTCACAGCCAATGTGGTCATGATTCTACTCATCCATGTTGACTCTCGCCTCCATACACCCATGTACTTTTTACTCAGCCAGCTTTCCATCATGGACACTGTTTACATTTGCATCACTGTTCCCAAGATGCTTCAAGACCTTCTGTCCAAGGAAAAGATGATCTCCTTCTTGGGATGTTCCCTTCAGATCTTCCTCTATCTGACTCTAATTGGAGGTGAATTTTTCCTGCTAGGCCTCATGGCCTATGACCGGTATGTAGCTGTGTGCAAACCCCTGCGATACCCTCTCCTCATGAACCGCAGAATTTGCTTATTCATGGTGGTGGGTTCCTGGGTTGGTGGGTCCTTAGATGGATTCATGCTGACACCCTTTACTATGAGTTTCCCCTACTGTGGGTCCCGAGAAATCAATCACTTTTTCTGTGAAATCCCAGCAGTACTGAAACTGTCATGTGTTGACACATCACTCTATGAGACTCTGATGTATGCCTGCTGTGTGCTAATGCTGCTCATTCTCATATCCATTATCTCTATTTCCTACACACACATCCTACTCACTGTCCATCGAATGAACTCTGCTGAGGGCCGGCATAAAGCCTTTGCTACCTGTTCTTCCCACATTATGGTGGTGAGCATTTTCTATGGAGCAGCCTTCTACACTAATGTGCTGCCCCATTCCTACCACACACCAGAGAAAGACAAGGTTGTATCCGCCTTCTATACCATCCTCACCCCAATGCTCAACCCACTCATCTACAGCTTGAGAAACAAAGATGTGGCCACAGCTCTAAGAAAAGTGCTGGGGAGATGCCCCTCTTCTCAGAGAATAAGAGTGGTGGATTTGTCCAGGAAATACTAGAGGGGGCCAAGTACAAACATTGTTTGTGCTTTGACAACTGGCACACAGTTATTCCAGAAAATATGCTTTTGAACCTGAAAAAATATTTACTGTGATTTTAATAATCCAGAATTATCAATAGGCAAAATCATCCCTTTCCAACCAACATTTTGGAACAAGAGTTGTAGCCTATAAGAAACATAATTAGCCAATTTGGTAGTCTGGATTCACTAGAAAACATTTTCCAGAGACCATTCTCTTCCAATAACACCATAAATAATCCCAAATAGGCCAAATGCCCCTTTGAACAGTACTGAATAAGTATTTTTACGTTACATGTGTTCATGTTTTTCTGTCTATATTATTGACCAACTTTTGAATAGAAGTTGCAAGGAGCAGTCACCATGTCCTTGAGGATTTAATGTCAAAGATCCAATAAAAATTAAACACTTTCTAATGATAATAAAGTAGTAGCTTTATTTAGGAAAATTTTATGAAGACAATTTAATTGTATTTTGGTTTCTGTATTCTTAGTTATCTTTTATGAACGTTTGTATTCTCTAACCACTGAAGTTAAACTGTGGGTAGTTATGCTGTTATTCACATAGAGTCATATATGTGCCTGGAAATCAATAAACGTTTACTAGCTGAATAAAAATTAACCTCTGTCATTAAGATAACAACATGGCTAAAATCTTTCAAAAATTTACATTCATGCCCTGCTAGGGTGGCTGGTGATGTGGGTGGTAAAGAATTGCTAAAAGAGTAGAACCACAAGCAGGCAGAATTTATTCACTCTCCAAGGGAGGAGAGAGGCCAGAGGTCAAGAGAGATATCAGCCCTGAGTTTCTGTCATGCTGGGTTTTTTAAGGGTTTTTGAAGGATGTGAGAAGGTCACTCCTGTGTCCATGGGTGGCGGGCAGGTGGCGTGGAGATTGACTTTTGTCTAGGTAGAGCAGGAGGTGGCAAGTTTTTGAAGGGCTCTGTCTGGGGTTTATCCAGGATTTGGGTTGTAGTCTGGCTAGAGAAAATTTTGTGGACTCTTTTCTGAGAATGTGGGACACTATGCCATAGAAAAATGAAAAGTTGGGATCTATTACAAACATCTGTGAGTTTTGTCTGTATGTTTGGCTGGGGAAGGGACTTTGAGTAGAATCTTTTTATGGGGGATCCCTGGGTGGCGCAGCAGTTTAGCGCCTGCCTTTGGCCCAGGGCGCAATCCTGGAGACCCGGGATCAAATCCCACGTCGGGCTCCCGGTGCATGGAGCCTGCTTCTCCCTCTGCCTGTGTCTCTGCCTCTCTCTCTCTCTCTCTCTATCATAAATAAATAAAAATTAAGAAAAAAAGAATCTTTTTATGTCCTCCTCTCATTTGAAATTATTCTTGATTGGGAAAATGGGAAAAGGTCATTCTTCTGTAACTACTTCCCGCTGAGTAGGGTCAAAGACTTGTCCCTACTTAGCTGCAATAGAAGCAAGAGTGAGGGACATGCTGGTAGCAGACTGCTCTGATAGTCAGGGATTCCCACATGTGTGACAGATTGTTGAGTAAGTTGAGTTTTGGAGAGGAACACTATAACCTTTGTAATTTTGGAAGATGAGGAGAGAGGTGGAGCCAGAAATAGAAGTGGGAAAAGAGGTGCTAAGAGAAGGTCATCTACATATTGGATAGGATACTATTTGGAGGGAAAGGTTACAGAGATCTGCTACAAGAGCTTATCCAAATGGTTGAGGGCAATCCCTGAAACACTATAGGAGAATGGTCCAAGTTAACTGCTGGGAACATCAGGTGTTGGGGTCAGTCCAAGTGAAGCGAAAAGGTCTTGGGATTCTGGGGAGATAAAAATAGTGAAAAAAATGTATCTTTAAGATCTAATAAAGTGAAGTACATGTTGGGGGGGTGGAATGATGCAGAGAAGGAATACAAATTAGGAACAATGGAATGGATGGAGACAACTGCCTCATTGGTAATTCTGGGATCCTAAACTAGTCTATAAAAAAAAAATCTGGCTTTTTTTACTATAAGGATGGGAGTATAATAAGGCAAGTTAGTAGGTTTTAATTTTGAGGTAAAGAATTTGGAAATGACCAATCTTCCCAGGCAGAAAGGCGCTCGCAGGGAGTTAGAGCAAGAGGGCAGGGATGCCCTCAGGCTCCCTGGGACACTAACAGGCACCTGCTACCCGGGGAGAGTCTGCCGAGCTCCCTAAGGGGCTGCAGCGCGTGCATGGCTGGACCCGGGAGCAGCTCAGAGGGGCTTGGGCGGGGGGCTCCACGGAGGGGGCTGCGAACACGAATCCAACAGCGCAGGCCCCGGAGCACAGGGCGCCAGGGACACAGACCAGGATCCGACCTCCCCCTGGGACAGGCAGAGGCCAGGAGGGCCCAGGACAGCAAGGACACTCCTGCCCCGAGCTGACCAGATCAGATGCCCCGCCCCTGGAACATCCAAGCTCCTGCAGACATAGAGCTCTGTAGTTACTGCAGGAGCTGACTCCAGGGCTCCAGAGCTGGCCGCCGCCACTGTGGTTGTTCCTCCTGGGGCCTCATGGGGTAAACAACCCCCACTAGGCCTCACAGTGGCCTCACAGGATAAACACCTTAAACATCTTTCACTGAGCCCTGCACCAGGCAGGGGGGCTGAGCACCTACCCCAAGTGCTAACACCTGAAAATCAGCACAACAGGCCCCTCCCGCAGAAGACCAGCTAGACAGACAAGTTCCAGGGGAAGCCAAGGGACTTAAAGTATACAGAATCAGAAGATACTCCCCAGTGTTTTTTGTTTTTTTGTTTGTTTGTTTGTTTGTTTTTTCTTTTTTTTTTCCTGTTTGCTTCCCCCACCCTTTTCTTTCTTTCTTTCTTTTTCTTTCTCTTTTTCTTCTCATTTTTTCTTTCTTTTTTCTTTTTTCTTTTTCTCTTTTCTTTCCTTCCCTCTCTCCTCTCTTTTTCTCCTTTTCCAAATACAACTTGTTTTTGGCCATTCTACACTGAGCAAAATGACTAGAAGGAAAACCTCACCTCAAAAGAAAGAATCAGAAACAGTCCTCTCTCCCAGAGTTACAGAGTTTGGATTACAATTCAATGTCAGAAAGCCAATTCAGAAGCACTATTATAAAGCTATTGGTGGCTCTAGAAAAAAGCATAAAGGACTCAAGAGACACCATAACTGCAGAATTTAGATCTAATCAGGCAGAAATTAAAAATCAATTGAATGATATGCAATCCAAACTAGAAGTCCTGATGATGAGGGTTAACAAGGTGGAAGAACAGTGAGTAATATAGAAGACAAGTTGAAGGCAAGGAGGGAAACTGAAGAAAAAAGAGACAAACAATTAAAAGAACGTGAGGATAGATTAAGGGAAATAGATGACACCCTGAGGAAGAAAAACCCTCGTTTAATTGGGGTCTCCAAGGGAGCCGAAAGGGACAGAGGTCCAGGATATGTATTTGAACAAATCATAGCTGAAAAATTTCCTAATCTGGGAAGGGAAACAGGCATTCATATCCAGGAAATAGAGAGATCACCCCCTAAAATCATAAAAACTGATCAATACCTCGACATTTAATAGTTAAGCTTGCAAATTCCAAAGATAAAGAGAAGATCCTTAAAGCAGCAAAAGACAAGAAATCCCTGACTTTTATGGGGAGAACTATTAGGGTAACAGCAGACCTCTCCACAGAGACCTGGCGTGCCAGAAAGGGCTGGCAGGATATATTCAGGGTCCTAAATGAGAAAAACATGCAACCAAGAATACTTTATCCAGCAAGGCTCTCATTCAAAATGTAAGGAGAGATAAAGAGTTTCCAAGACAGGCAAGAACTGAAAGAAAATGTGACCTCCAAACCAGCTCTGAAAGAAATTTTAAGGGGGACTCTTAAAATTCCCCTTTAAGAAGAAGTCCAGTGGAACAACCCACAAAAACAAGGACTGAATAGATATCATGATGACACTAAACTCATATCTTTCAATAGTAACTCTGAATGTGAACAGGCTTAATGACCCCATCAAAAGGCACAGGGTTTCAGAATGTATAAAAAAGCGGGACCCATCTATTTGCTGTCTATAAGAGACTCATTTTAGACAGAAGGACACCTACAGCCTGAAAATAAAAGGTTGGAGAACCAAGTACCATTCAAATGGTCCTCAAAAGAAAGCAGGGGTAGCCATCCTTATATCAGATAAACTAAAATTTACCCCAAAGACTGTAGTGAGAGATGAAGAGGGACACTATCTAATACTTAAAGGATCTATCCAACAAGAGGACTTAACAATCCTCAATATATATGCCCTGAATGTGGGAGCTGCCAGATATATCAATCAATTAATAACAACAGTTAAGACATACTTAGATAATAACACACTTATACTTGGTCACTTCAATCTAGCACTCTCTACACTCAATAGGTCTTCTAAACACATCTCCAAAGAAACGAGAGCTTTAAATGATACACTGGACCAGATGGATTTCACAGATATCTACAGAACTTTACATCCAAACTCAACTGAATACACATTCTTCTCAAGTGCACATGGAACTTTCTCCAGAATAGACCACATACTGGGTCACATATCGGGTCTGAACCGATACCAAAAGTTTGAAATCATCTCCTGCATATTCTCAGAACATAATGCCTTGAAATTAGACATAAATCACAACAAGAAGTTTGGAAGGACTTCAAACATGTGGAGGTTAAGGACCATCCTGCTAAAAGATGAAAGGGTCAACCAGGAAATTAAGGAAGAATTAAAAAGATTCATTGAAACTAATGAGAATGAAGATACAACCATTCAAATTCTTTGGGATGCAGCAAAAGCAGTCCTGAGGGGGAAATACATCGCAATACAAGCATCCATCCAAAAACTGGAAAGTACTCAAATACAAAAGCTAACCTTACACCTAAAGGAGCTAGAGAAAAATCAGCAAATAGATCCTACACCCAGCAGAAGAAGAGAGTTTTTAAAGATTCAAGCAGAACTGAACGAAATCGAGACCAGAAGAACTGTGGAACAGATCAACAAAACCAGGAGTTGATTCTTTGAAAGAATTAATAAGATAGATAAACCTTTAGCCAGCCTTATTAAAAAGAAAAGAGAGAAGACTCAAATTAATAAAATCATGAATGAGAAAGGAGAGATCCCTACCAACACCAATGAAATACAAATGATTTTAAAAACATATTATAAACAGCTATACGCCAATAAATTAGGCAATCTAGAAGAAATGGACGCATTCCTGGAAAGCCACAAACTACCAAAACTGGAACAGGAAGAAATAGAAAACCGGAACAGGCCAATAACCAGGGAGGAAATTGAAGCAGTCATCAACAACCTCCTAAGACACAAAAGTCCAGGGCCAGATGGCTTCCCAGGGGAATTCTATCAAACATTTATAGAAGAAACCATACCTATTCTACTAAAGCTATTTGGAAAGATTGAAAGAGATGGAGTACTTCCAAATTCATTCTATGAGGCCAGCATCCCCTTAATTCCAAAACCAGACAAAGACCCCACCGAAAAGGAGAATTACAGACCAATATCCCTGATGAACATGGATGCAAAAATTCTCAACAAGATACTAGCCAATAGGATTCAACAATACGTTAAGAAAATTATTCACCATGACAAAGTAGGATTTATCCCCGAGGCACAAGGCTGGTTCAACACTCCTAAAACAATCAATGTGATCCATCATATCAGCAAGAGGAAAACCAAGAACCATATGATCCTCTCATTAGATGCAGAGAAAGCATTTGACAAAATACAGCATACATTCCTGATCAAAACTCTTCAGAGTGTAGGGATAGAGGGAACATTCCTCAACATCTTAAAAGTCATCTACGAAAAGCCCACAGCAAATATCATTCTCAATGGAGAAGCACTGGGAGCCTTTCTCCTAAGATCAGGAACAAGACAGGGGTGTCCACTCTCACCACTGCTATTCAACATAGTACTGGAAGTCCTAGCCTCAGCAATCAGACAACAAAAAGACATAAAAGGCATTCAAATTGGCAAAAAGAAGTCAAACTCTCCCTCTTCGCCGATGACATGATACTCTACATAGAAAACCCAAAAGCCTCCACCCGCGATTGCTAGAACTCATACAGCAATTTGGCAGCATGGCAGGATACAAAATCAATGCCCAGAAATCAGTGGCATTTCTATACACTAACAATGGGACTGAAGAAAGAGAAATTAAGGAGTCAATCCCATTTACAATTTCACCCAAAAGCATAAGATACCTAGGAAGAAACCTAACCAAAGAGGTAAACGATCTATACCCCAAAAACTATAGAACACTTCTGAAAGAAATTGAGGAAGACACAAAGAGATGGAAAAATATTCCATGCTCATGGATTGGCAGAATTAATATTGTGAAAATGTCAATGTTACCCAGGGCAATTTACACATTTAATGCAATAGCTATCAAAATACCGTGGACTTTCTTCAGAGAGTTGGAACAAATTATTTTAAGATTTGTGTGGAATCAGAAAAGACCCCGAATAGCCAGGGGAATTTTAAAAACGAAAACCATATCTGGGGGCATCACAATGCCAGGTTTCAGGTTGTACTACAAAGCTGTGGTCATCAAGACAGTGTGGTAGTGGCACAAAAACAGACACATAGATCAATGGAACAGAATAGAGAATCCAGAAGTGGACCCTCAACTTTATGGTCAACTAATATTCGATAAAGGAGGAAAGACTATCCACTGGACAGTCTCTTTAATAAATTGGGCTGGGCACATGGGACATCCGCATGCAGAAGAATCAAACTAGACCACTCTCTTGCATCATACACAAAGAGAAACTCAAAATGGATGAAAGATCTAAATGTGAGACAAGATTCCATCAATATCCTAGAGGAGAACACAGGCAACACCCTATTTGAACTTGGCCACGGTAACTTCTTGCAAGATTCATACACGAAGGCAAAAGAAACAAAAGCAAAAATGAACTATTGGGACTTCATCAAGATAAGAAGCTTTTGCACAGCAAAGGATACAGTCAACAAAACTAAAAGACAACCTACAGAATGGGAGAAGATATTTGCAAATGTCCTATCAGATAAAGGGCTAGTTTCCAAGATCTATAAAGAACTTATTAAACTCAACAGCAAAAAAACAAACAATCCAATAATGAAATAGGCAAAAGACATGAACAGAAATCTCACAGAGGAAGACATAGACATGGCCAACACGCACATGAGAAAATGCTCTGCATCCCTTGGTATCAGGGAAATACAAATCAAAACCACAATGAGGTACCACCTCACACCAGTGAGAATGGGGAAAATTAACAAGACAGGAAACCACAAATGTTGGAGAGGATGCGGAGAAAAGGGAACCCTCTTACACTGTTGGTGGGAATGTGATCTAGTGCAGCCACTCTGGTAAACTGTGTGGAGGTTCCTCAAAGAGTTTAAAATAGACCTTACCTATGTCCCAGCAATTGCACTGTTGGGGATTTACCCCAAAGATACAGATGCAATGAAACGCCGGACGCCTGCACCCCAATGTTTATAGCAGCAACGTCCACAATAGCCAAACTATGGAGGGAGCCTCAGTGTCCATCGAAAGATGTATGGATAAAGAAGATGTGGTTTATGTATACAATGGAATATTACTCAGCCATTAGAAATGACAAATACCCACCATGTGCTTCAACGTGGATGGAACTGGAAGGTATTATGCTGAATGAAGTAAGTCAATTGGAGAAGGACAAACATTATATGTCTTCATTCATTTGGGGAATATAAATAATAGTGAAAGGGAATATAAGGGAAGGGAGAATAAGTGTGTGGGAAAGATCAGAAAGGAAGACAAAACATAAAGACTCCTAACTCTGAGAAACAAACTAGGGGTGGTGGAAGGGGAGGAGGGCGGCAGTTGGGGGTGAATTGGTGATGGGCACTGAGGGGGGCCCTTGACGGGATGAGCACTGGGTGTTATTCTGTATGTTGGCAAATTGAACACCAATAAAAAATAAATTTATTATTAAAATAAAAAACAATTTGGAAATGAGGGGTTGTACGCCTCACAGGGTCTCAGGCTTGAGAAGATGTTGAAGTTTAGAAGGGAAACAAGTAGAATCCTTAAGGCATATGGTCTTGGTGGTGAGTTGAGTAATCTTAACTGGTTTGGAGGTGTCCCACATGGGTGAGGAAATCAAAGTCAAAACTGAAGAGAGTGAAGTGGGGACAGGATATATTGGTTCAGCAAGGAGTCCCACGATTTGGAATTGGGGATGTCTAGGGGGTGGACATGAAGGTGAGTCCCTAGTTTGGTCATAATATCTCATCCCAGGAAGGGCACAGGACAGCATATCCAAAAAAAGAAAGGAATAGGTAAAGATTTGATCTCCCAAGGCACAAGAGAAAAGCAGGGTAACTAAGGTTTGAGAAAAAAACCTCTGTCAGTCAGGACACAGATATGGAGGAAGAAAAGGAGGGTCTGGAAATTTCTGAGAGAATGTTGTAGGTTGGTCCAGTGTTGATAAGAAATGTTATGTTCTTACCTTCCACAGATATTTACCCTGGTTTTGGCCATGGAAATGATATATATGAGAGACTTTGCAGATCCTGGTGGTCAGTCCCTATCCTAAAGAAGTCCCAAGAGATGTGACACTAGAAATATGACTAATGCCCCCAGTTTGGGTCCTAAAGATAGGTTTTGGGAGGTGCCCCCCTCCCTACTGTGAGGGTGAGGCTGTCAGTCTTCCAGTGACCAACCTGATTACAGGAGAGGAAAGGGGTTTTAAGTGGTGGTTTTTATCAGGACGTTGTTTAGACCGGTGATCAAGCTTACTACAGGTGTAGCAAGCTCTCAGAGGAGGCTTGTGGAATGTTTGAGTTGAGGTAACAGGGTAAGTCTTTTCCTCAATAGCTCCATTAAAGGCAGTGTGAGGAGCTGGTAAGCCTAAGATCATTTTTTATCTCTTTGCCTCTTTTTCTCTCTGATTTCCTCATCTCTGCTGCTAAAAATCTTGAAGACTAGGTTTAGTAGTTCAGATTGAGGGGTTTGAGGGCCTTTATATCGTTTTCAAAGTTTTTTTCCTAATGTCTGATGCTGACTGGGAGATAAAATGCATAGCCAGAATAGATTTTCCTTCATAAGAGTTAGGATCAAAGTTGGTGAATTTTTGGAGAGCCTCAGTCAGGTGAGTGAGAATAAGGGCAGAGTTTTCATCTCATCTCTGAGTCATCTTCCATAACTTCCAATAAATGACCTGTTTAGAAGATGCCCATTTCATGCCTTATATAAGGCAAGTGACCATGTGGTTGTGTTTGACCTTGTTTCCAGAAAAGGGCTGATAATTTCCGTTGGGCTCAGCCAAGGGAACCATTGCCTTGCCAGAAGCATACTGTTCAGGCTGTATTCATTTCAAATCACCAGCATATTCAGTATCCTTGGACAAAATTCTGGTCTTTTCCTCTGGAGTGGTACAAATGGAGAGAATAACATATAAGTCTCTCCAGGATAAATCATAGGAAAAGGTTAGATACTCAAATTGCTTAGTGAAACTGGAGGGATTTTTTGAGAAAGAGCCAAGCTTGGATTCTATAGGAGAAAGATCTGGCAGTGAGAAGGCCATATGGACTTGAACAATGCCCTCTGCTCCAGCAACCTCACAAAGAGGGAATTCAGTGGCAGGAGCATCAGGAAGTTGGGATGAGTGGTCTGAATGAGTGTGTATGGGAGAAAGATCAAAATGTGGAGGGAAGAGCTGAAGGAGAGGGTAATGGGTGCCAACAGGTCTTGAAGGGAAGGAGAGGAAGTGGGAGGTTGTAGAGGTGCCAAAGTTGGATCAACCATGGGCAAGTGTAAAGGCAGAGATTGGTCATTAGGGTCGAAGTCTGAGTTGGAAGAATCAGGGAGAGGGGTCTTTTGAGGCGATAGAAGGAGCATATGCCAAGCAGAGTGAAGGTCAGGATAACGATTGAGTTCAAAGAAATCTTTGACATAAGGAACCTCACATCATTTTCAGAGGTGATGACAACATAAACTCAGCTGGAGAAGAATATTGTGGTTAAGAGAATCATTCTCTGGGGACACCTGGGTGGCTCAGTGGTTGAGTGTCTGTCTTTGGCTTAAGTCATGATCCTGGAGTCCTGGGATTGAGTCCCACATCAGCTCCCTGCGTGTTCTCTCTCTGCCTATGTCTCTGCCTCTCTCTGTGTGTGTCTCTCATTAATAAATAAATAAAATATTTTTTTAAAAAGAGAGAGTCATTCTTTAGCCTCCAGAGCCATCTAATTTATATTGGAGCCATGCTGTATTACAGTAGAAAATAAGACATTTGGGATGAATATCTTGTTTCAATTAGAGGTTTTGAGATTTTTAAGGAGACATCCCAGAGGGGAGTCCTTGGAAGGGGTGAGCAAGGTATTGCCCATCTGGAAATCTAGGAAAAGGTGAGGGGATATTTTGAAAACTGGAACAAAGGGAAAAAACATGAAGGCAGACATCTTAATCCAGCATCCCAAGAAGATGAAACCCTGAGCCTCACTGAGCCCAAGAGAAAGGGACATCCCCCAAACTCAGAGATCCATGTGCAGGGAAGGGATTGAGTATATCAAGACATGGAAAGGCCCAGAGGAGGCATCTCTCCAATGGTCAATCCAATGATTGTTGACTAAGCCCAATACTGGAGCTTGAACCTGCTATAGGGAATCAGCCAACATGTGATGACTGTTCCCAATGCTCAAAATCTCAAAGAGCCCTCCTGAAAAATGAAACTTTTGACACACCCGAGATTGGTTGACAAGGAGATCTTGATGAGATGGATCCTGGTAAGCAGGTGATGGCCAACCCCCATATGTAAGGCCACCAAAATGTTGGGGTGTCCTGGTAATGGGGATGACAACCCGTTGCACAAAGAGTAGAGCCACCAGCAGTACAGAGTTGATTCACTTTCCAAGGGAGGAGAGAAACCAGACATCAAGTGAGATGTTGGCCCTTAGTTTCTGTCAGGCTGAGCCTTTTAAGGGGTTTGAAAGATGTGTGAGGATTGCCCTGTGCCCCACGGGGTGTGAGGAAGGAGTTGACTGTTGGCCAGATAAAGCAGCAGGTGGCAGGTTTTCTGAGGTGCTTTGCCCAAGGGCTCATCCAGGATGTGGATTGTGATCCAGCTAGAGAATATGTTTTATAGCTGTGTCCATTTTCTGAGAATGTAGGTCACTATAACCTAGAAAAACAGAATTAGGGCCAACTACAAGCACCTTTGAGTTTTGTCTATAAGCTTGGCTGAGGAGGAGTCTTTAAATACAATCTTTTTTATGCCCTAATAATATGGTATAGAAAAACATAGAATAAATCAAGACATTTCATGAGTTAAGTCAGTTCTCTTGGTCAATCCTCCTATTCTCAACTTCTTGATCTGATATACTGGTAGACAAATATTTCTGCTTTTAATTAGCTTTTGGTTAAGTGTGATGTTTTGCTAGATGCCAGACTTTGGTAGACTATTAACTAAACAACCTCCCACCCCTGACTGAACTGTCTTCATCCATTTATCTAATTTTAACTTCCTAAGAAATATATGGTTCTAAAATATGACAAATTTAAAAAAAAAAGAAGTTTTGATTCATCTGGTGTTTATTTTCTCTATCAGTAGAAGGCTTAGAAAATGTTGGATCTTTGTTTTAGAGGTATCATAGTTGACAAATACTAAACAGTTACTTAGCCTTATGTTAATCTAACATCAACATAGAGAGGGAAATGTTTCCCCTATCAATGTTGATGCAAGTAAAACATTCATCAACAAGATTCTTAAGGTTAGTTTTGCCTTGGAAGGTTCCTAATAACTTGATCATACCCAGAAATCAAACAAATAAAAGAGAAATGGAGGAAATTGCTTGGACAGATAAATCTCTTCAAGTGAAGAAACTGACTAAGATTCATCTATGAAATATACTCAATGTTGTTTCAGTTAAGTTTCCTTCCCTTTTATTCCCTGGAGTCTTTACACCGATACTTCCTATTTTTTCCTGCCTTTGTTACCACCTCTCCTGGTCTTTCCCTTCTCAAAATCTTTTACTTCACAGTTCCCATTTCTCCTCTACTTTGGGTGTTTGTGTTTCTTATTTCCTCAGAGTCCTGCCTAGACCTGGATTGCTATATATTAATATTGAATAGGCCTTTTGTTTTTAATTTCCAAGACGAATCATTTGCTCCTTTAAGAAGAGTATTTAAGGGCAGCCCAAGTGGCTCAGCAGTTTGGTGCCGCTTTCAGTTCAGGGCGTGATCCCGGAGACCCAGAATCAAGTCCTCATCAGGCTCCCTGAATGGAGCCTGCTTCTCCCTCTGCCTCTCCCCCACTCTCTCTCTCTCTCTAATAAATAAATAAAGTATTTTTTAAAAATCATATTAAAGCAACAGAGTACACATTCTTATTGAATGCACATGGAACATTCTCTAGAACAGATGACATACTGGATGACAAATCAGCTTTCAACTGGCTCCAAAAGATTGGGATTACTTCTTGCATGTTTTCAGGCCACAATGTTTTGCAGCTTGAACTCAATCACAAGATGAAATTTGGAAGGAAATCAAACATTTGCAGGTTACAGAGCATCCTACTAAAAGAATGGATGAGTCAACCAGGAAATTAAAGCGGAATTTAAAAAATTCTAAGAAACAAATGAAAATTAAACACAACTATTCAAAACCTTAGGGATTCAGCAAGTGCAGACCTAACGGAGAAGTACACAGCAATACAAGTCTTTTCAAGAAACCAGAAAAATCTAAAATACCAAAGCTACCCTTATAAAGGGGTTGGAGAAAGAACAACAAATAGAGCTTAAACCAAACAGGAGATGAGAAATAATTAAGATTAGAACAGAAATCAAAGAAATAAAAACAGAAAGAATAGTGAAATAGATCATTGAAAATGGAAGCTGGATCTTTGAAAGAATTAGTAAGACTGGCAAACTCCTAGACAGGCTAATCAAAAAGAAAAGAGTAGAGACGCAAATTAATAAAATCATGAATGAAAGAGGAGAGATCATGAACTACATCGAAAAATACAAACAACTTAAGAACATATATTATGAGCAACGATATGAAAACAAATTAGGCAATCTGGAAGAAAGGGATGTATTCCTGAAAATTTATAAACTACCAAAACTGAAACAGGAAGAAACGGAAACTCTGAACATAGCCATAACCCACAAGGAAATTGAAGCAGTCATCAAAAACCCCCCAAGAAACAAGAGTCCAGGGCCATATGGCTTCCCAGGGGAATTATACCAAACATTTAAGAACTAATACCTATTCTTCTGAAGCTGTCTCAAAAAATAGAAATGGAAGGAAAACTTCCAAACTCTTTTTATGAGGCCATCATTATTACCTTGATCCCAAAACCAGGCAAAGACCCCATCAAGAAGGAGAATTACAGACCAATATCCCTGATGAAACTAGATGCCAACATTCTCACCAAGATACTAGCCCAATAGCATATTAAAAAGATTATTCACCTTGGCCAAATGGAATTTATTCCTGGGCTGCAACAGAGGTTCCACATTAGCAAATCAATCAACGTGATAAATCACAATAATAAGAGAAAGGACAGAGCCATTTGATCCTCTCAGTTGATGCAGAAAAATCATTTGACAAAATATAACGTCGTTTCTTAATTAAAACTCTTCAAAATGTAGTGATACTGGGAACATGCCTCAATATTATAAAAGCCATCTATGAAAAGCCCACAGCAAATGTCATTCTCAATGGGAAAAAACTGAGAGCTTTCCCTCTAAGGTCAGGAACATAACAGGGATGTCCACTCTCACCACTGCTATTCAACATAGTACTAGCAGTCCTAGCTTCAGCAGACAATAAAAAGAAATAAAAGGCATTCAAATTGGCAAAGAAGGCTCCAACTCTTCACACATGACATGATTCTTTATGTGGAAAACCCAAAAGACACCACCTCAAAATTGCTAGAAATCAGACAGCAATTCAGTAATGTGATAGGATATAAAATCAATCCACAGAAATAAGTTACATTTATATACACTAAAAATGGGACCATAGAAAGAGAAATTAGAAAATTGATCCTATTTACAATTACACCAAAACTCATGATATCTAGGAAGAAATCTGACAAAGAGGATCCGCACTCAAAAACTACAGAACACTTATGAAAGAAATTGAAGAAGACACAGAGAAATGGAAACACATTCCATGTTCATGGATTAGAAAAATAAATATTATGAAAATGTCTATACTACCCAGAGAAATCTACACATTCTAGGAACCCCTATCAAATATCATGGACACTTTTCACAGCGTTGGAACAAATAATCCTAAAATTTATATAGAATCAGAAAAGACTCCAAATAGCCAGAAGAATGTTGAAAAAGAAAACCAATGCTGGTGGCATCACAATGCCTGACTTCAAACTATATTACAAAGCTGTAATCATCAAGACAGTATGGTATTGGCACTAAAACAGACACATGGATCAATGGAACAGAATAGAGAACCCAGAAATGGACCTTTAATTCTATGGTCAACTAATCTTTAATAAAGCAGGAAAGAAAATCCAGTGGGAAAAGGACAGTCTCTTCAACAAATGATGTTGGGAAATTGGACTGTCACATGCAGAAGAATAAAGATGGACCATTTTCTTAAACTATACATGAAGATAAACCTAAAATGGATGAAAGACATAAATTTAAGAAAGGAATCCATCAAAATCTTATAAGAGAACACAGGCAGCATTGTCTTTGACTGCAGGCCCAGCAAGTTCTTGCTAGACACATCTCCAAAGGCTAGGGAAACAAAAGCAAAAATGAACTATTGGGACTTCTTCAAGATAAAAACTTCTTCACAGCAAAGGAAATAGTCAACAAAACCAAAAGACAACCAACAGAATTGGAGATGTTTGCAAATGTCTTATTAGATAATGGGCTAGTATCCAAAATCTATAAAGAATTTATCAAATTCAACACCTAAAAACCAAACAATCCAGTCAAGAAATGGGCAGAAGACATGAACAAACATTTCTCCAAAGAAGATATACAAATGACCAACAGAAACATGAAAGAAAAATGTTCCATATAACTTGGCATCAGGAAAATACAAATCAATGAGATACTACCTTTCAGTAGTGAGGATAGCTAAAATTAATAAGTAAGGAAATAGCAAATGTTGGTGAGGATGCAGAGAAAGGGAAACCCTCTTACACTGTTGGTGGGAATGCAAACCTGTGCAGACACCCTGGAGAACAGTATAGAGGTGCCTCAAGAAGTTAAAAATGGAGCTACCCTATGACCCAGCAAGTTCACTACTCAGTATTTGCCCCCAAAGATACATATATTGTGATTGGAAGGGGTATCTGCATCACCAGATTCAAAGCAGCAATGTCCACAATAGCCAAACTGTGGTTGAGATGTCTATTGACACATGAATGGATAAAGAAGATGTGGCCTCTATATACAATGGAATATTACTCAGCCATCAGAAAGGAGGAATATCCACCATTCATATTGATGTGGATGGAACTGGAGGATATTACGCTGAGCTAAATAAGTTAATCAGAGAAAGACAATTATATGGTTTCACTCGTATGTGCAATATAAGAGAGAGTGCAGAGGATCAAAGGGGGAAAGAGGGAAAACTGAATGGGAAGTCATCAGAGAAGGAGACAAACCATGAGAAACTCTTAAATATAGGAAACAAACTGAGAGTTGGTGGAGGGGAGGGGGTAAAGAGATGGAGTTATTCTGTGATGAGCATTAAGGAGAACATGTGATATGATGAGCACCGGGTGTTATATGCAATTGATGGATTATTGAACTCTCCATCTGAAACTAGTGATGTACTGTATGTTGGCTAATTGAATTGAAATTCAAGAGTGTTTTTTTTTTTCAGACTTGTAGTTTTGGGGACACAGATCCGGTAATTTTCAAAGTTAGATTTTTTGCAATTTGTATCTCAATTTCATGTCTAAAAACTTGGAATGTTTGATATGGGATTTGAACCTTTTGCTCTTCAGGGAGAAACTCTGGGTTTTGAGTTCCCTCCAGTTGTGGAACACTGCATTAGAGATAGGTTTTATGAGACGCTGTTCCCTTTCCTATATACTTTGGTGTGGTTTTCTTCTCCTTTGTCCAATATGCAGTCATCACTCAATCAGCCTCTATGTATTTTTCAGAAAAAAAATTTCCAGACATAACTATATACTTAGTGTGTCCATAGGAGGAGGAGAGTTTAGGATTTTTCAATGTTTCCATTTTGATCCAGAGTCTATAGCTTTATAATATAACTTTGAAATCAATAAGTGTGATCATTCTGACTTTGTTCTTTTTTAAAGATTGATTGATTGATTGATTGATTGATTGATTGGAGTGGCAATGCACCTGAGTGGTGCCAGAGGGCCCACTCTGAGCAGAGCCAGAGGGAGAGAATCTCCAAGCAAACTCCCCATTGAGTGTGGAGCTTGACCCCAGGCTCTTTCCCATGACCCATGAGATCATGACCTGAGCTGAAACCAAGAGCCAGATGCTTTACCAACTGAACCATCCAGATGTTCCTTTGCTTTGTTCTTTCTCAGGACTGCTTTGGCTATGTGTGGTGTTTTCTGGTCCTACACAAATTTTAGGATAACTTTTGTGTACCTTTGTAAAATTAACATTGACATTTTGATAAAGTTGACATTGAATGTACTGATAAGTTTGGATAGCATGGACATTTTAAGAGTATTAATTCTTCCAATTCATAAATAATGAGATCAGTGGTTGAGTGCTGCTGCTGAGAACATTTGGGTAGGATTGATGATTGGATCCCTGTTTAGCGAGGCTGTAGAAGGTTCAGTAGTGGTCTTGGTTTCTGATAAGCTTTACTGGATTTAGGAACTTGCTACTATTTTCAGCAATAGTCAGGACTGTGATTAGGTGGCAAAACACAGAAATAGAACCCAGAGCCTCCATGGTGGTTGGTTGAAGACTGTACACCAAAATTTCTGGTAGGTAGAATTTACGGTTTTGTCTTGCAGATGGTGAAAGCCACAGGCTGTGTTCTGAGTTCCATTGGTACTCTAAGCAAGGCTATTGGTGGGCTAAGCAACTTTCTATGTAGTTTGCTTAAGTTCCCTGATTAGGTGGACTGACATTTCTTTTTGGAAGTAGGTTGGGCTTTAAGTTAAATTCCTAAACAGGTAAAGCAGGAAAATTGCTTCCAAGACCACCAAGGCTCTTTGTTGTCTTGGCTAAAGGTGATGCATGCCTCCAAGTACCCTGATCAAGTGGGACCACTGAATTTGTCATCAGTATAATCATCTCTTCTTAGTACACTCTCTACTCAAATATTTTGGGTTACACAGTTTGCCAGGTGTTCCATCCAACCTTTCTGTTTTGGGTGAATCCTGGAGCTACATTCACTGGCGAGTGGGACTAGATTTAGTTCCTCTGCAAGAGCAGAATGGGAAGATCAGGCCCAAGTGGCCTCCTAAATGTTCCTAGTCAGGCTCTCTGATCTAGAGGTGTATAGGGCTATATTTATCAATGGGTGAGACTATGAATCACTTCCCCTTACTGGCCAAGGGGAAAGAACTGACTTATAGACCCAAAGGCTCTTTGTTTGTGATCTTGACTCAAGCCAAATCACTCTCCAAGTTCCTTGGTTAAATGATGCTACTGGCTTTACTATGTGACTATCAGTTCTGCCTACCATACTCTCTGCTTGAATGTTGCTGAGCTACAGTTTCAAAGTGTTCCAGCCTTTCTGGTTACGTAGGGCCAGGAGCTATACTCATAAGTGGGCCTGGCTATGACTCAGCAGACCAGGCCCTAAATCTAAAAAGGCTATTGTTTGAGGTCCTGAATCAGGGAGACCTGTACCCCAATTAGTTCCCGGGTTAGACTGCACCACCATTCTATCTCTCCAGATGCACATAACTGGTGGTTGGGCGCAGCAGGTAGGAAATTGATATGCTAGTATCTGAGTACTGGCTGTTGTTAGTCCCCCACTCTTCTCCATCACAATCAGATTTTCAGTAATCAAGTCCCATTATTTCCCCTACAATCCCTGTGGTGCAAGACTAGGGTGAAGGATCCCAAAAAATGACCCACAAGACTGGAGAGCTGGATGTCAGTCCTGCACTCTTTTCCTTCTGGAGGACAATAGATTCAGGGGAGCTCTCTCAGTGAGGTGCTCTACATGCCTGGGTGAGGGGCAATGCAGTCAGAATGTAACTGCTTCTCTTACCCTTCTAATGAACTTTTCTCTCTCTCTATGCGTGGTACAGGGGGATGCTTCAGCCTCCTCTCCATGTTGTAAAGCTTTCTTAATGGTGTCCTCCCCATGAGTAACTGTCCATTGTTTTTGTGAAAGGGAGTGAATTGGAAATAACTTGTGTTGCCATCTTATTTTTGTCATTCTCTATAATGTTTTAATAGATATATTTATTGCTATAAACATTCCCTTACATTTCTTTTACAGGATCCCATAGGTTTAGGAATGTTGTACTTCCATTTTCACTTGTTTTGAGATATTCTTTGATTTCACATTTGATTTCTTCTTTTATTCATTATTGATTATAAGCATGCTGTTTAGCTTTCACATATTTGTAGATTTTCCAGCTTTCCCCCATGTTGTGATTTTCATATCATAATGGTCAGAAATAATACTTGTCAAGATTTTACTCTTCTTAAATTTGGTAAGACTCATTTACAAATTCATATATGATATAACTTAGAAAATGTTTTGTGTGTGTTTGAGAAGAATGTTTATTTTGCTACTGTGGATAGATAGTGATAGATTTTTCTACTGTTATTTTATTCTAAAGCACAGTTTAAGCCCAATATTCCCATAGTGATTTTCTGTCTTGACGGTGTTTCTATTATTTAGTGGCTTATTGAAGTCTATTACTACTATTGTATTATTGTCTATTTCTCCCTTTATCTCTTAGAATTTACTTAATATATTTTGATTGCTCCAATGTTAAGTGCATATATCTTTCCCATTGTTATATAGCATTGATGGGTTATTTTCCTATATATTTTATGTTGACATTTTGTGTGTCTTTATAGTTTTGACTTAGAATCTGCTTTAATAATATGATTAGCTACCCATACTCTCTTTTGGTTTCCATTTGCATGGAATAACTTTTTCCTTCCATTCACATTGAATCAACATTTTTCTTAAAGCTGAAATAAGTCTTTTGTAGACAGCATTATAGCTTAATCTTTTTTCTTGTGCACTTAGCCACTTCATACTTTTTTATCAGACAATATAATCACTTATATCTAAAATAATTATTTTAGTTAAGGACTTACTGATGCTATCTTATTAATTGCTTTCTCGTGATTTGTGTTTTCTTTGTACTCTCTTCTCTCTCTTCCTTTATGAAGGATAATTTTCCATAGAGGTATACTTTGGTTCATTTTTCTTTGTTTTTTTGTTCATCAACTGTAATTTTTGCTTTGTATTTACCTTGAGGCTTACATACAACATCCTATAGTTATATCAGCCTGTGTTAAGGTAATAACAACTTGGGACGCCTGGGTGGCTCAGCAGTTGAGCGTCTGCCTTCGGGCTCAGGGCGTGATCCCAGAGCCCAGGGATTGAGTCCCACACTGGGCTTCCTGCATGGAGCCTGCTTCTCCTTCTGCTTGTATCTCTGCCTCTCTGTCTCTAATGAATAAATAAATAAAATCTTTAAAATATAAAGGTAATAACAATTTATCTTGGATTACAAAGATACCTACCTTTTATTATCATTTGCCATATATTTTGTATTTGGTATCACAATATACCTTTTTATATTTTGTATTTATTATCAAATTATAGATTTATTCATTTTAAATATTTTCTTTAACTTTATACTAGAGTTAATTGATAACACACCATCATATTACAATATTAGAGTACTTTGGCTTTGAATATGCAATTGTCTTTATTTTTTAAAGATTTATTTTATTTATTTATTTTAAGTTTTTTTTTTTTTCATGGAGACACAGAGAGAGAAGCAGAGACAGAGGAAGAGGGAGAAGTAGGCTCCCTGAGGAGAGCCTGATGCATGACTCAATCTCAGGACCCCAGGATCACAACCTGAGCCAAAGGTAGAGCTCAACCATGAAACCACCCAGGTGCTCCAAGATTTATTTATTTTAGAGAGAGAGAGAGCACATGCACACATGCACACACAACTGGGGGTGGGAGGGAGCAGAAAGAGAGGGAAAGGAAGAAAATCTCAAGCTGACTCCTCACTGAACACAGAGCCCAAAACAAGCCAATCTCCTGACCCTGAGATCATAACCCTGAGATCATGAACTGAGCTGAAACCAAGAGTTGGTCACCCAACCAACTGAGCCACCCAAGGGCCCCTTCAATTATCTTTAGAACTGACTTTTATATTTCCAAATGTTTTCAAGTTTTTTATTAGTGTTCTTTTTTAAACTTGAAGATATCCTTTCAGCTTCTCTTGTAAGGCAGGGCTAGTGATAATGAACACCCTGTACTTTTTTCTCTTAAGTATTTATCTCTCCAACATTTTTGAAAAACACATGTAGTGGTTAAAGTATTCTTGGTTAGCAGGAGGTTTTGGGTTTTTTGTTGTTGCTGTTGTTTGTGGTGGTGATTGTTTTTTCTTTTTATCACTTTGGACATATTACTTTTTCTGGACTGCAAGTTTTTTTGCTGAAATATCCACTGATATCTTTATGAGCATTCCTTATATGTGTATTTTTCTTTCTCTTCCAACTTTTAATTTACTCTGTGTTTGATTTTAAGGGTTTTATTACAAGTTAAGCAATCAGTTATTACTTAAGTTACTAAATAATAAGCTTGTGGACTCATGAATTTCATGAACTTAGATTAAGTCTCCTTCCCTTCTATCTTTATTTTAATTCTGGGCTCCAAAATTGCATAGATTATTTATCTTGGTGATTTCTTATAACTCACATAGAGTGTCTTAATTTTTGTCATTTTTTTCTATTCTGGATGGGTAATTTCAAATAATCTCTCTTTGGCTCATAAATTCTTTCTCTGTTTGATCAAGTCTGCTATTAACTTTCTTTTTTGAATCTTTAATCTAATTACTTATCTTAATTTAATTAATTATTAAA
Source organism: Canis aureus (assembly GCF_053574225.1). Lineage (NCBI taxonomy): Eukaryota > Metazoa > Chordata > Mammalia > Carnivora > Canidae > Canis > Canis aureus. Next base: position 58,411,528 of record NC_135628.1, on the reverse strand, counting down.
TTAATTAAATTAAATTAAATTATTAAATTAAATTAAATTAAAATTAAATTATTAATTATTTAATTAATTTAATTAATTACTTATCTTAATTTAATTTAATCTTTAATTACTTATTGTATTCTTTAGATCCAGAATTTTTCTTTGATTCTTTTGTATCTTTAAAGAATTGCCTTTGTGTATTGGCTTCCTGATTTTATTGAATCATCTTTCTATGTTTCTTTTAACTCACTCAGCCTTTACAAGAACAGTTTTGAATTATTTATTGGGTAAATCAGGAATCTCCATTTCTTGAAGTTGTACTGGAAAACCTATTTTCCTATTGTTGTATGATGATTCCATGATCCTTTGTGTTTCAAGATGTCTACATGTGATATCTTCATATTTGGGTACTAGACATTTCTAGTCTTTACCACATTGCCACTTTAATGAGTCTAAGCTTAGGTTAAGACTAAGACTTAGACTACTAAGACTTAGTACTACTTTCTTAAATGATGTACTGAGGCTTTCCTGAGGCTACACCCTCACCTAAGTAGTGACTACATTTCTGTGCTTATTCTGTAATGAATTACTAATTTTTGCCCTTTTATATTGTATGATGTTTTAATATAATTTAAATTAAAAATTAGTTTATACATATGGTGAGTATTCCTTCCTCTCACTTAAAAGGGATGCTCAGGGATGTTACTCCATAATGTTAACAAATTCCTATATTAGATAATTTGTGGTAATTAGATTTTTCTCTTTATTAAAAATATGTTGTATTAACTTGGGAAATAAAATTAGAAATTACAATAATTTTAAATTAATTTTAAATGGGACGGCTGGGTGGCTCAGCAGTTCAGGTCTGCCTTTGTCTCAGGGCATGATCCTGGAGTCCCAGGATTGAGTCCCACATTGGGCTCCCTCCATGGAGCCTGCTTCTCCCTCTACCTGTGTCTCTGCCTCTTTCTCTCTCTCTCTCTGTCCCTCATGAAAAAATAAATAAAAAATCTTTTTAAATATAATTAATTTGTTAATTAATTTTAAATTACTAATTGTATACTTGTACATACCAGATATTGTCTTAAATGTCTTTTTATTTTATTGTTTTAAGCCATATTTGTGTTAAAAATGAAAAATCCTCCAAATTTCAAATCTATTTAAATATATTATCTGGTTTTGATTGTGATTTGCCCAAAGTCCTACCAGTATTATCAGTTAATTAGCCCCACGTGAGTTGGGGAAGCTTATGTTCAAAGCAAAGAAAGTATTGCCTCTCCCTAGCAAGAGGCAGATGGGATCCTCAGAACTATGTCCTCTGAGTTTTTTCTTTTGTTTTTGTGCCAAATCTTGTCATTAATTGATAATGATTTCCAAAGAAGAGAAGCATATAGCACAATGAGCAGCTTCTAGCTTATTAATCCTTATCATAAACTGGGGAAAAATTCCTCTGAGAGTGATACGCTGATAAAAGCCATGTTCATTTTCTGCTGGACACCAGCTGGGCTGGTCTACCAAGGAAGTGATGATGCATGTTGAAGGGCAGTCATGACCTCTCTGGTGTCTCTCTACAGGTGAGAGATATGGACATGAAATTAATTGAACTCTTGCTTCCACATAGTTATTTTATTTATACAAAAATTAAAATTTATATTTATATAATGTAAGAATTGAAATAATGGGTGGTGTAAATTTTAACTATTAAATGCTTTATTAAATACCTAGAAGTTTTTTAGACATAAAGGAGTGATGAGAAAAACTAAAAAGTGGCAGTACATCCTTGCCAACTTAAATTCCTCACTTCGGAAAAAATCCTTCTAATAGGTCTGATAACAGTGTGAAAACAAAGTGTTTGAAACTTCAGATACTGACTATAGAAGCTATTTTCATGAGACAGGACTACAATTGTGAATAATTTCATGGCATTGAAATGTTATTTAACTAAAACAAAAGGTTGACTAATAATATACAGTTAGTATTTTTTTAAGTTGGGATTGTGTTAAGTATAGATTGTGTTAAACCTGCATGCCTATCATGGTCTTGCCAAATATTTAGCAAACATCTCAGTGAGTTCGCTTTTCAAAATCACAATTTTGAAATCACAATCACGTTCTACTGTATATCCCTGGTTTGCACAATTAATAAAGAACCTAAAGGTGATAAACCTATATTTATAGCATCAACTCTTGATTATCCTACATTACTTTATTTCATTTTATTTGATTAGATTTTAAGTTTATTCTAAATATAAATTGTATTCATTACATAAGCAAAGGCAGAGACCTTCATTTTAATCCATAATGTATCCCAAGTTCCAAGAAGTATCTCTGATATAGTAAATGTGCTAAAAAGAGTTGAATAAATGAACACTCTTTTACTTAAAAATGATTAGTACTCGGGGATCCCTGGGTGGCTCAGCGGTTTGGTGCCTGTCTTTGGCCCAGGGCATGATCCTAGAGTCCCGGGATCGAGTCCCGCGTTGGGCTCCCAGCATGGAGCCTGCTTCTCCCTCTGCCTGTGTCTCTGTCTCTCTCTCTCTCTCTTTCTCTGCCTGTCATAAATAAAATCTTTAAAAAAAAATGATCAGTACTCAAAAATACTTGGGTTTGGGGGCACCTGGCTGGCTCAATTGGAAGATTATGTAACTCTTGATCTTGTGGTCATAAATTTGAGCCCCACACTGGCTGAAGAGATTGCTTAGATAAAAAAAATTTAAAAATAATACTTGGGGGTTTTTTATATATAATTTTTCCCTTTCTCCTGGGAATCCCAAGCTTGAAGAGTTGTAGTAGAGACTGTAGATCAATAGAATTAGGTGTGTTTTATAAGCTCAGGTCTCATTACATGTTGAGGGAAAGGTGTCACCAAAAGATTCACACCTAAATTCTTTCCAAATTCACTGATTCTGATGTTATTTCTATTTAACTGTTTTAAAATTGTAGCCTCAGCAGAGAAACATAGCTGGATTTTGCTAAATTTCTGAGAGATAACCATTTTCCTTTTGAGTAAATAGGAGGTATGTGTCATAGATATTTGCTCAGCTGTGTAGACAAAAAGGTGTTTTCTTCCATATTAATTGAAAACTTAGATGTTAAAATGAGGTTTAAGAAAGAGAAATTAAGGAGTCATTCCCATTTACAATTGCACCCAAAAGCATAAGATACCTAGGAATAAACCTAACCAAAGATGTAAGGATCTATACCCTAAAAACTACAGAACACTTCTGAAAGAAATTGAGGAAGACACAAAGAGATGGAAAAATATTCCATGCTCATGGATTGGAAGAATTAATATTGTGAAAATGTCAATGCTACCCAGGGCAATTTACACATTTGATGCAATCCCTATCAAAATACCATGGACTTTCTTCAGAATGTTGGAACAAATTATTTTAAGATTTGTGTGGAATCAGAAAAGACCCCGAATAGCCAGGGTAATTTTAAAAAAGAAAACCATGTCTGGGGGCATCACAATGCCAGATTTCAGGTTGTACTACCAAGCTGTGGTCATCAAGACAGTGTGGTACTGGCACAAAAACAGACACATAGATCAATGAAACATAATAGAGAACCCAGAAGTGAACCCTGAACTTTATGGTCAACTAATATTCGATAAAGGAGGAAAGACTATCCATTGGAAGAAAGACAGTCTCTTCAATAAATGGTTTTATTGTTTTCTTACTCTGAGGCTTGTTCTCTCTCCACAATTACCCAAACTGGAGAGCTACTTGTTTTCAATAAGGAGGGGTTCCTACAATATATAGTCAATACTTTGGTAACATTGTTAGGTGCCTAGTACTGTTCTAAGAGCCTTACACAGACTCCATGATAATCCTGAGGACAGGGGCTATTCTCATACCCTTAGGCCAGTGAGAAACTTGAGGAGGAGTGACTTCCCTGATATCATATGGCTAATGAGTGGCAGACCCTAGATTTTCACCCAGGCCATTGAGGTAAAGTTTCTGTCTAAGGATCAGATTAAATTGCATCACGAGTAATAAAGTGTCATCTTGGAGTTTGAAGTGATTTTTAGAAAACTGGGAAATTTAAACTAGCAAATTGCAGTTGTTTATACCAATGTTAAGTCTCAATTATTTGGGGGCAATTTTTGTATGTATTTCTCTTTTCTTTGATAACGATATTAATTTTCTAATACATTATGTATTTAAAAATTTATATTATCTGACTTTTTGATATGTGTATGTTAACAAGTCCCTCTGAATTTAGCTTACAATGACTTATGTGCATATTTAAAGACCATAAAGATTTATTTCAGATGGCATCTTGTAGTACAAGGTTTAACAGTTGGGAGGAATCTGATGAATTTTGTTTTCAAATTTGAGAGCAGATGTGGGCAGTGTTCTGATGTGACTTCATGTCAGCTCAGTCATTCTCCTAATTTTTAAAGACTGAGATGTGAAAACTTACATGTATTAATTGCCCAAGTTTTTAATAAGATTATCCTTTGACTTAAAGTAATTTCTTTTTACATATATAATCTATTCTTATAGGATGACCAGAAAATATGATCCAGAAGAAACTAATATCACTTGAATCTCTACCATCAGTGAAAACTTGGATTTTTTCATAATTTCATATATGCATGTGTATGTTTATATACATAAAACTATATCGTTATATATGAATATATAGATGTATTTCTATTTATCATATATATTGTTGATATATATATATGATAAGGAAATTGTAAATGTGCCATTTTTTTCACTTAAGAATACAACAAAACTGTCATACCATGCTCATGATTATAGATCCACCTTACATCCCAGTAGTTGCCTGAAATTCTATTATGAAATCTAATATTAAGACAGATTTCTTAAAGATTTATTTATTTATTCATGAGAGACACAGAGAGAGAGAGACAGAGATATAGGCAGAGGGAGAAGCAGGCTCCCTGCAGAGAGCCTGATGAGGGACTTGATCCAGAATCCCGGGATCATGCCCTGAACTGAAGGCAGATGCTCAACTGCTAAGCCACCCACATGTCCTTAAAACATAAATTATTTCTATGTGTCCACTTGCAGATGCTTAAATTTATTTTGCTTACCAACTATTGCAAACAAGACCAAGGTGAAAATTTTACGATGTTGCTCACTTATCCCTGGTTTCTGTACAAAATTTCCTACAAGCAGAAGTTTATACATATTATTTTTAGGATCCTGATATTGGATTGGTGCTCTCTCAAACATAAAATAATACACACTCCCATTCTCATCAGCAATTTGTGAGCACCTTCCTCTCCTGTGATACTCAGTATTGGTACAACCCAGCTGTCAACTAGAGGTTCAAGTTAAGATTGGCAGCTAAAACTGCATTTCTACAATCTGAGGCCTTTGCAATAGAGAGAAAATAACCAGCACCTAGGCTGTTGAGGAAGCTTTCTTGTGCTTGTACTATAGAGAAGTCAGAGTGAGTCAAGGTTAAGTTCCAACCATTTAACTTTGAGCATCCAAAGCCCAGCTGTCCACTGTCAGACCAACAACTTCACATTGTATAGCCTTACACAAAACGTGTGTTAGAGGAATGTAGCACCGAGTGCAATTCATATATATTCAGGGAAGGAAGTAGTGGGAGTCATTTTTATGGATTTACCAACAAAATCCAGTGAGGACCACCTGGTTGGAAACAGGCCAAGAACACCTTGATTTTCCAATGATATTAAACCTAATATCTAACTCTGATCATACCCAAGTAAGGAATAATCATATTGAAAAATATGTTTTTTATGGAACCAATGATCTAGGTAAAGCGTGGGGAAGCTCTCAAAGTACCTCCATCTGTAGAGAGATTTTGATTTAAGACTGTGATGTATTATGTTAGACATAACCATAACAGTATTGAGGTCTGATCACAGAGCTAGCATTTTACTTTGTCTTTTTTTTTTTAATCTTGTTTTACTTTTTTAAATTTTTTACAATTTTTTTAAGTAGGCTCCACATCCAATGTGGGGCTCAACTCACGACCCCGAAATCAAGAGTCATATGCCCCATAAACGAAGCCATCCAGGAACCCATAAAATGTTAAAGAATTATCATTCCTCCCAATTTAGGAATATCTATATCTAATATATATGTATATATATTAGCAAGAGAGAGATATATATAATATATATATATTATATATATAGCAAGAGAGCAGGAGAAACTGTGTTTTAAAAACTTGATAATATAACTCATGATTTTAGATTTATAAATCATTAATAAAATTTCTCTAGTGACATTTGAGTTTATGCCACAGTGAGTTAATTTTCACACCTTCATGTAATTTTTGAAATATCTTTGAATATCTTTGTTGTTTATTCTTCATTCAGTTTTAATAGTCTTGTCCTTATGAGTCATTTATTTAGGAGTTAACTCTGCTACTTCCCCCTGACATACACAATGGAGGATTTCTTTCAAATGTGGATCTTCAAAAGGAAATATGATGTCATCTTTACAGAGCTGCATATATAATGATGGTTATACTGGTGAAAGACTGGGAATAGGAGTATTGGGTGGGCATTATTATGTCTGCTTGGAGATAAGAAGTTGTCCTCAGCAGTCAATATTCAGTAGTGAGATTTGTGAGTCTGGTGTTTGGAGGATCTTTCCCAGATTACATTTGATAAGGACTTTTTTTTCCCCTGTGGACATCAAAATAGAAAATCGGACAGCTACAGGCCAAAATGTGATACTTAGAGATTGCCCAGGGGTTAGAGAGCACTTCGTATTTCTGGAAATAATGAAATTCATATTTTACTTTGTAACTTTGTTGACAACTTTGACCAGAAATCCTAAATTTTTTAAATGTGATTATGGTTTTGTATTCTGTTTTGATTTGACTTGTCTTAGACAAATGTAAATTTAAAAGATGTTTAAAAGGATATTGTACATTTAGGGTCAGTTGAATGTAACTGTGGAGAGTATGAGAAACAAAGTCCAGCCCTTGAACCAGGCCCAGATCTACCACTTGCCCTCCCTGTGCCTCAGTTTCTCCAACTAAAAAATAGTGATAATTATAGTAACTGACCTCATAGAGATACTGTGAAAAGTGACTATATCACAACACTAGGCCTGTGGAGTGATGAGTGGCACAGAGTAAGCATTACAGGGATACTGACTAATCTGTTATTAGCAACATGCATCAATTATACTTATGTTTAAAAGCTGATAAAAATATTTGTTTGTGTGGCTGCTGTATCAAATTAGCACTATCTTAATGGCTTTAAATGATACAAATTTATTATCTTACAATTCTGGAGGTCACAAGTCAACAATTGGTCACATTAGGCTAAAATCAAGGAAGGCTACACTCATTTCTGAAGGTCTTAAAGGAGGGTCCATTGTTTTGAAAGCATTTTTCAGATTCTAGACTCCACTCAATTCCTTGCATCATGGTCCTCTTCATCTTTAATATCAGTGTTTGAATAATTTCACATATATCACATCTCCTCTGATTTTTGCCTCCCTCTTATAAAAACCCTTGTATTTACACTGAGCCCAATAGGACATTCCAAAATAATCTCTCTTTCTTTTTTAAGTAGGCTCCACACAATTTTATTGTGGTTTGAAGACAAATACAAGGGCCTACCATTTAATTTTTAAAATTTTCCTTTAGCATCTTTTATAGATCATATTCACATGGATTTTAAAGAAATTCTACAAGAAATGAATCATTTAAAGAGTAAAAAGGCAATTTTCATTTCAGTAAATATTTAACAATCATTTATTTAAATATTCAACAAATATTTACCATATGCTAGCCATTCTTTTGTATTCTGGAAGCACACAGTGAACAAAATAGGCAAACTGTCTTACTCATATGAGACTTCTGTCAGTGACAGGAGACAAATACAAAATTAGATGAGTGTCTTAAATGGTCTGAAGGAATATGAAAACAATAGTCATCAAGAGCTATAAAAAAATAGGCCCCTCTGAGAAGGTGGATTTGAAGGAAAGCCCTGAAAGACATGCCAGTCACACAAGTGGGCAGGAGACCCAGGCCTGGATCAGAGCAAAGACAAAAGTTACATACTGGAGGCTCCACCAGAGCAGGGACAAAGGATTAGCATGGAAGTCATATGGGATTTGCAGCACCAGGGCAAATGCACTGGAGGAAGCAGAAAATGATTTCAAAGGATGAATGTATTACAGTATGATGGGCTTTGAAGTGAAATATAAAGTTTTGTAGTAAAGCTTTGAGCAGGAGTTGACCTGTTCTGATGTAAATTTTTAAGATCCCTTTGCTCTGAGGTTAAACTAAAAACAGATAAGAAAGACAGAGCATAAGGATAGCAGGAAAGCTACCAGAATAACCTAGATGAAATATGGCTGGAAAATTTCATTTATGAAGTGCCAACAAATGTCCTAACCCTTTGTGAGTTGTGATGTATAACTAATTTGGTCTTTTTTCATCTTCTTAGCATAGAGCCCCTAAACCTCTCTGAATTTCCTAAATGAAAATAGCTATGTAGATGTCTTTTGTTATTCATAAAAAGGCCCTCCTACTACACCTGAATTTATGCTAATGAGGTAACTTCTTGAAATCTCCTAAGAATCAGGGCTGGCTACCACTAAACTAATCATAATTAAAGGTATGCAATTTTTAAACCTCTACCTCTCAGATCTCCAAGGTGAGGAGAAGGTCTAGAGGTTTCATTAATCACTGATAGCCAATGATTTGATCATTCATGTCTAAATAATCAAGCATCCATAAAAATCCAAAAGGGGGGGAGGGGTTCAGAGAGCTTCTGAAGGATGGTATACCCAGAGAGGGCAATGATGCTTCTGGCATTTTCCTACACATCTTACCTTATGTATGTCTTCTACCTAGTGATTCTTTAGTTATATACTAGTCAATCTAGTAATTAAAATATTCTGTACTCTAGAAAATTAATTAAACTGAGGGATAGGGTCATGAAAACCTTCTATTTACAGCCAGTGGTTCAGAAGCCTAAGTGATAAGCTCTATTTGGCAATTGATATCTGATTTGGGGGACAGGCTTGTAGGACTAAGCCCTTAGCCAGTGAGATATTAAGCTATCTCCATGTAGATAGTGTGGATATTGTATTAAATTGTAGGACAGCCAGCTGGTTGTCTAGAAAGTTGGACATTACTAATTATGGGGAATAAACCGTCACAGATTTGGTGACTGCAAGTGTCAGAGGTGAAATAATGAAAATAGAGGAGACACACAGAAAATGCTTCTTTCTTTACAGTCTACACTTTTTAAATTATTCATTTTGCTCACCTTTGGCCATTCAAATACCCAGGGGAATCAATGAGACTTTACACCAACTAGTATTGACTTAGCTCTGCTATAGACTGGACAACATTCTGGCGGCCAGAAATGCAGAGAGTGAATAGGAAAGATATAGTTAAACTCTAACCCAGGTATGGCAAATGCCAATTTTATGGCATTTTATTTATGTAATTAACACAATCTATGTATTGCAGTAAGAACATAAAGGCAATATAAAAAGTATTATGCTGAGAGAAACAAGTCAATCAGGAAAAGACAATTATCACATGGTTTCACTCATATGTGGAATATAAGAAATCGCACACAGGATCATTGGGTCACTGGAGGGGAAGGGGGTGGGGATGGGGTAATTGGGTAATGAACATAAAAGAAGGCATTTGATGTGATGAGCACTGGGTATTATACACAACTGATAAATCACTGAATGCTACATCTGAAACTAAGTGTGTATTATATGTTGGTTAGTTGAATTTAAAAATTTTAAAGTATTGTTCTCCAACAAAAAGAAATAGATCTACAGTTTCTAACTTAAGATGTTTCTCTTGGTCTGTTCATTTTTCTCTAGCATTTTGCCTTGGAAAATTTCAGCCAACCAGTACTCTCTGAGGTGTCATCCATACTGAAAGTGTCTTCTCTCTTTTTCCTTCCTGGTCTTTGTGGCTTTCTGCTCTGCTGGGGCTGCCATCAACAATGTCAATGAAGAATATAACTTTATCCTCTGACTTTATCCTCCTGGGGCTTCTGGTGAACAATAAAGCTACAGGGATCGTTTTTGCTGTTATTTTTGCTATTTTCATGGTGGCTGTAACTGCAAATCTGGTCATGATATTCTTGATTCAAATGGACTCTCGTCTCCATACACCTATGTATTTCCTGCTCAGCCAGCTGTCCATCATGGACACCTTTTTCATTTGTACCACTGTCCCAAAACTTCTGGTTGACATGGTTTCTAAAGAGAAGACCATTTCCTTTGTAGGTTGTGGTATCCAGATCTTCCTCTACTTGACCATGATTGGCTCAGAGTTCTTTCTCTTAGGCCTCATGGCCTATGACCGCTACGTGGCTGTCTGTAACCCTCTTAGGTATCCAGTCCTGATGAACCGCAGGGTGTGTCTCCTGCTGGCTGCTGGTGCCTGGTTTGGTGGGTCCCTGGATGGCTTTCTGCTCACCCCCATCACCATGAATGTCCCTTACTGTGGCTCCCACAGTATCAACCATTTTTTCTGTGAGATCCCTGCAGTTCTCAGACTAGCCTGTGCTGACACATCCTTGTATGAAACCCTAATGTACATCTGCTGTGTACTCATGTTACTCATCCCTATCTCTATCATCTCAACCTCCTACTCTCTCATCTTGTTAACTGTCCACCGAATGCGCTCTGCTGAAGGCCGGAAAAAAGCTTTCACCACTTGCTCTTCCCACTTAACCGTAGTCAGCATTTTCTATGGAGCTGCCTTCTACACTTATGTTCTACCCCAGTCCTTTCACACTCCTGAGCAGGACAAGGTAGTGTCAGCCTTCTATACCATTGTCACCCCCATGCTCAATCCTCTTATCTACAGCCTCAGAAACAAGGATGTCATGGGGGCATTTAAAAAGATGTTTTTGCAATACTCATCTGCTCAAAAAATATCCTCAAGTGATGTTTAAGGATTCAATAAACTCACAAAAGGTCTTCCTAAGAACATTTTCTATCATCTTATTTCTTATTTCAAAGACAACTACTTGGTCATCTGTCAAAGATAATTTAAAATTGATGATTAAGAGGATTTACCATCTCTAGTTTCTTGTTACCAGAGGAGAAAACCAAAGATTTTCCAATAATTATGCAGATAGATTTTGGCTATCAACAATGAGGTATTATTACATTGGTTAAAGAATTCATCTAATTCTGGTTATTGCCTCTCAGACTAAATAAAGTGGGGGGGGGGGTTCCCCATAGCACTTGTGGTAAAAATAGTGACTGTCAAATACTAGGCCACAATAAATAGTTGAGTAAGCTAAACTGACTGAATTTTGAATGTTCAAGCATTACACAACCATTTAAAAGGAATATAATATTTAACATCAAAGAAAACTACTATGCCTTTTTCCAAGTTATTTTAATAACAGAGTTCTAGGAAAGATGATGTCTTTGGGAAGAAAATTTACATTGCCCAATTCTGTGTGATTCATCAACAGGACTTGGATGCAATTCAGATTTGTTTGGAGTGAGATGAAAAGCTTTTGAAGAATTTTCTGTATAGACATACTTGATAAGATGTAAATTTTTATGTGGACTATTTTATGCACACTTAGAACAGGGAACTAGATTGCATGCAAGAAGACAACTCAGGAATCTTCAAATGAGAGAAAAGATTGAATTGAGTAGTTACACAAGATTTAGCTCACGGAAAGGATGACTGTTAAGGAAAAAAGTGAAATGAAAGATAAGTCAATTGACCTCAAGGTAAAGGAAGCTAGAATTTCTACTTACTGAGATTTTGAAAACTTTTAGAGTGGCAGGAAAGAGTAAGAGAAATCAATAATTCAGTTGTTGAGAAACTTTTGAAATATCTATTAGATACACGAAGCCAATCAGGGTTGAGGTTGTAGGTAAGGGCTGAAGGTTTAAATATAGTAGTCTTCAGAATAGAAAGACTAAAGACATAGGATTAGATGAAACTTAGGTAAGAGTAAAGAGTTAAGACCAAGGCAACTGGAGGCACCTGGGTGGCTCAGTGGTTGAGGGTCTGCCTTCAGCTCACGGGCGTGATCCCAGGGTGCTGGGATTGAGTCCCACAATGAGATCCCTGCGAGGAGCCTGTTTCTCCCTCTGCCTATGTCTCTGCCTCTGTGTGTGTGTGTGTGTGTGTGTGTCATGTATGAATAAATAAAGTCTTTAAAAAATTTTTTAAAGACTGGCAACTGTGTTCAGCTGGAGAGACAGTAATACAAGAGACAGTGATTGATGGAGTAAGGAGAATTCATATCTCAGATAAAAGTGAGAAACTTCAAAACTGGGAGTATTACAACTGCAGTAATTGTTGGGTTATAATGAGAGCTTTGAGTTGGCCACTGTATTTGTCAACACAAACATCAATTATGACCTTAATAGAAGCAATTCCAATGGAGTTGTGTTCCAAGAGGATTCAGAGTAAAATAGAAGGGGAGAAAATGGACAAGATGGGTACAGTTTAAGTACCTTTTTTAAATGAGAGCAGATAAGTGGAGCAGCAGCTGGAAAGGGATAAATGATATCAATATGTTTTGTTGTAAGATATTGCAGATATGTTGTTAAAGGGAATAATCTACACAAAGTATAAATTGATAATGGAGGAAGTTTCTTCCATAAGATAACCTTTGAGAGATATAGAAAGCTTAGAAACCAATTTAGAAGTAAAGAGGTTGATTTTTTTTTGAGTTAACATGGTCATTTCATTTGCTATGAGAGCATAGGTGATACAGGTAAGTTCTCTGATTTCTATTTTCTCAGTGTAATTGGAATCAAGGAGAGCTTCTACTTGTGAAGGGATGGAATGATTTCTAAAAATTTGTGAAAAGAAGAAAACATCTTGGAGCTCAATTGAGTAAATGAATAAATTAGAGATATTAGGATTGCAGGGTAGTCTTGGGAATGATTTATGATTTAGCACAGGCATGTTTGTCAAATAGTCGAATAAGTGGTACCTAGCAAATAGTAAACACACAATGTATTACCTACAATTAATTATGGCAATAGAAATGACAAGAAAAACAGAAAAAAACAACTGCTATCACTACTTCTACAGACTTAGCATTTCTTATATGAATAAAATATGTAGTAATCATTTGTTTTTCCAATACCTAGACCTTGAAGCATGTATTATTTATAGTTGTTTATTTCAGTGAATTGATCTCTCTGTGAAATTAAGGGTTTTTTAACCAAAATTATTGGCCATGTGGAGCTTATTGTATAACATGATACAATTTGGAATCATAAGGTAACATACTGTCCCCTCAACATACTAATTATTTAAATATATGAGTTAAAGACACCCCAGAGTACATTTAGTCTTTAAACTAGTCTTTGTGATGCCTTCTCTGGTGACAAGCTGTATTATCTAATATATTCAGTGAATAGTCTTTCTGTTACAATAGATTATTAAAATGTTTAGACTTCTATCTTTGCATATGCCCAGTAACTGTTCAGCTTTTGAGCTAATTTTTTTTTCTGAGTTGATTTTTTTTTCTTATTCAAGTTTAAATGTTTTAAATTACTTCTACCCTACATGCCAATTTCAGATGCAAAGGAGAGTGACGTTAAGATTACAGGCTTGTACTTAAACTCACTGGTGTTTGACTCTCGTTTTTTTAATTTCTGTGTTGTGTACCCTTGGACATGTTACCTAACCTCTCTGTACCAAATTTTCCTGTCTTAAGGAAGGATAGCCTGTTAAAATCAAGAAAGGGAACAGTGTATTTACAACAGAGATTTTCTGAGTTTGTGACTTCTTGAGGTAAAGGTAGTTCTACTTTTATCATATGGTCATTTATGATTTTTCTGTGGGTTCTCAAGGCACAATTCTCACCAACAGTCCCTCTTCATTCAGTAAATAACTAACACTTTAAATACCTTAACTTATACTTTAAATAACTTATATTTTAAATACCAAACTCAATCATTCATGATTATATCTGGGACACTTATATTTCTCCTCTTTACCCTTTGGCTTGATGTATATTTACAGGGAGAATAAATCCATAAATTTGAAGAAATCCCCAGGGGATTTTTTTTTTTTAGATTCTATCTAGCCCCCCATTAAGTATTACTAAACCAAATTGGCATCAACCATCTGCCACCTTGTGGATAATTAATACATTACATTATTCTAAAACTAGAATATGTCCTTGGTGTGTCCCTTAAAACATAGAGAAATTAAGGAGTCAATCCCACTTACAATTGCACCCAGAAGCATAATACCTAGGAATAAACCTAACCAAAGACGTGAAGGATCTATACCCTAAAAACTACAGAACACTTCTGAAAGAAATTGAGGAAGACACAAAGAGATGGAAAAATATTCCACGCTCATGGATTGGCAGAATTAATATTGTGAAAATGTCAATGTTACCCAGGGCAATGTACGCGTTTAATGCAATCCCTATCAAAATACCATGGACTTTCTTCAGAAAGTTGGAACAAATTATCTTAAGATTTCTGTGGAATCAGAAAATACCTCAAATAGCCACGGGAATATTAAAAAAGAAAACCATAGCTGGAGGCATCACAATGCCAGATTTCAGGTTGTACTACAAAGCTGTGGTCATCAAGACAGTGTGGTACTGGCACAAAAAACAGATACATAGATCAATGGAACAGAACAGAGAATCCAGAAGTGGACCCTCAACTGTATGGTCAACTAATATTTGATAAAGGAGGAAAGACTATCCACTGGAAAAAAGAGAGTCACTTCAATAAATGATGCTGGGAAAATTGGACATCCACATGCAGAAGAATGAAACTAGACCATTCTCTTACATCAGACACAAAGATCAACTCAAAATGGATGAAAGATCTAAATGTGAGACAAGATCCCATCAAAATCCTAGAGGAAAACACAGGCAACACCCTTTTTGAACTTGGCTACAGTAACTTCTTGCAATATACATCCAGGAAGGCAAGAGAAACAAAAGCAAAAATGAACTATTGGGACTTCATCAAGAGAAGAAGCTTTTGAAAAAAAAAAAAGAAGCTTTTGCACAGCAACAGAAACAGTCAACAAAACTCAAAGACAACCTACAGAATGGGAGAAGATATTTGCAAATGACCTATCAGATAAAGGGCTAGTATCCAAGATCTATAAAGAACTTCTTAAACTCAACAGCAAAGAAACAAACAATCCAATCATGAAATGGGCAAAAGACATGAAAAGAAATTTCACCAAAGAAGATATACACATAGCTAACAAGCACATGAGAAAATGCTCCGCATCACTTGCCTTCAGGGAAATACAAATCAAAACCACAATGAGATACCACCTCACAGCAGTGAGAATGGGGAAAATTAACAAGGCAGGAAACAACAAATGTTGGAGAGGATTCGGAGAAAGGGGAACCCTCTTGCACTGTAGGTAGGAATATGAACTGGTTCAGCCACTCTGGAAAACTGTGTGGAGGTTCCTCAAAGAGTTAAAAATAGATCTGCCCAATGACCCAGCAATTGCACTGTTGGGGATTTACTCCAAAGATACAGATGCAGTGAAACGCAGGGACACCTGCACCCCGATGTTTCTAGCAGCAATGTCCACAATAGCCAAACTGTGGAAGGAGCCTCGGTGTCCATCGAAAGATGAATGGATCAAGAAGATGTGGTCTCTGTATACAATGGAATATTACTCAGCCATTAGAAACGACAATTACCCACCACTTGCTTCGACATGGATGGAACTGGAGGGTGTTATGCTGAGTGAAATAAGTCAATCGGAGAAGGACAAACATTATATGGTGTCATTCATTTGGGGAATGTAAAAATAATGAAAGGGGATAAAGGGGGAAGGAGGAAAAATGAGTGGGAAATATCAGAGAGGGAGACAGAACATGAGAGACTCCTAACTCTGGGAAAGGAACAAGGGGTGGTGGAAAGGGAGGTGGGTGGGAGTGGGGGTGACTGGTAATGGGCACTGCCAGATTCTTCTGGCATCTACATCTTCTGGCATTTGATGGGATGAGCACTGGGTGTTATGCTATATGTTGGCAGATTGAACTCCAATAAATAAATAAATATATATATATATATATGGTTAGGAAAGTAAAACACACAAAATAAAATAAAAAATAGACTACAAAATATGACATTAATGGTATTTTTATTTAAATTCAATTAACCAAGATATAGTATATCATTAATTTCAGATGTAGTGTTCAATTATTCATTAGTTGCATATAATACCCATTTTTCATGCATGTGATGTATTAAGGGTATATTTGAAAAATTCATGTTGATTTGTTTTTATTTCTGTCATTAAGTATTTTCTGCACTGAGCAGTTTTGGTTGACAACATCATCAATATTAGAAGCAGTACTCTGTTTTTTAAAAGCACAGATTAACTGGGTCTCAACCCCAATTTTGCCACTTACAGACTTGAGCAAATCACTTAAAGTTCTTTGTGATTCAATATTTTTATTGTCTTTATTGTCCTGAGCATTATGAAGTGGAGCTTTCCTTGCTTACAATTCTTGCTTTAGTTTTTGTCATCAGCATAATCATTATTATTGTACTCAGCACCCAATGTGTATTTTGGATCAAGAGCTAAAGCTCAATAGTCAGAAACCTGAGTGTAAGTCTAAGGGGATACAAACAGTTTACCATTTTCAGGTGCCTGGACTTGTAGGAACAATTAGCTGATCATGATATCCAGCTCACTGAATGGGAAAATAATTTGTTGGAGTACTTATGTTTTTAGTTGTTCTCTGTAACAGTCATGAGGTGTAAACTGTTGTTAACCCATTATAGTGATGTGTGCAGCTATCCCCTCCATTAGTGCCTGGTCTTTAAATTGTCTGTCTCTTTACATTTTTATAACTAAAAGCAAGATAGTTATCTAAAGTACCTGTACATTGGGGAAGAAATTCTTTGTTGGGCATATTTACTTGTAGCTATTTTCTATAAATTTTCTCCTTGATTGGCCCATATTTTTATGTGTTTTCCATTCTAGCATATGTATTTAAGGCATTTTTAAACATTACTTATAATTTTAGATGAATTCACACAATCCCATTGCATGACAATGAAATGTCTTCTTAATCTGTCACTAAGATTTTTCTATCATTAATATGAACATTTAAAATTTATGAAGTAATTTACCAATGATAAATATGCAGAGATTTTTGGTAAGAAAGTATCACTATCCCAAGTTTTATGCTTCTAATATCAGAAAAGCCCTTAGCCCTGAGCTGTGAACCAGACTTGGAGAAGAAAATCCACAAAGCCAGTTGCCACCACTGGAATCCTGCAGAAGTACTGCAGGGAGTGGTAATGAGGTAAAAAGACTGTGAGGTATGGCGCATGGCTGATGTGGAAGGCCCTATTTCAAGTGCAAGAGAAGATCAAGCAGGCAGAGAGTGAATTCTTCCTTCCTCTGCTTTTTAATTCTATTCAGGTCCTGAGTGGATTGGATGATACCCATCCCCATCAGAAAAGGTGACATGTTTTCCCCAGTCCACCAGTTCAGTTGCTAATTTCATCTAGATACATTCACAGACAAATTCAGGAATAATATTTAATCTGGGCACCCCATGACCTGATCAAGTTGATTGGCTCATATGGTGTTTAAAAACAGAATAATATGATAGGCTTGGGGCTCAGAGTCCATAGGGAAATACCTGGCACAAGTTTGAATAGATGTAATGTGAATTTAGGTCCCTTCCACTCTTCTGGCATCTACGCACAAACATACATCTCCCATGATGCCAATAGTTCTACTGATTTTGTTAAATTGAGATTGAATTTTTATATTACGATATTAAAAATATTTACACTAAAGTCTTTAGTTGCATTTTGTTATATTTCCTTTAAGATGGCATGTTATTGTTTTTTCCAGAATAAATCAGGTCTCGGGGTAGTTTATTTGCTTAATTTATTTTTTTTCTGCCTTATGTATCCATTCCCTTTTGATAAATATCCCCTGGGTATTGTGACTGCTTTAGAATTCTCCTAATCTCTTCTTTCTGAGCGATCTCTTCTGTAGCTTGTCTTCCTGCTCCCATGTACACTATATCTGCTTGCCTGGAACTTAGCTGCACAGAGCTCCTCCTGAGAGGTTTCTCCAACATTAACTTTTCTCCTTGTACCCCCACCCTCACCCGGATGTCTGTATTCCAAGCTCTCCTCTTTCTGTTTTTTTTTAAAGATGTTATTTATTTATTCATGAGAATACACAGAGAGGAGAGAGAGAGAGAGGCAGAGACACAGGCAGAGGGAGAAGCAGGCTCCACGCAGAAAGCCCAGTGTGGGACTCAATCCGGAACTCCAGGATCACACTCTGGGCCAAAGGCAGGCCCTAAACTGCTGAGCCACCTGGGCTACCCTGTTTTTGGTTTTGGTTTTTTTGTTTTGTTTTGTTTTGTTTTAAGATTTTATTTATTGGTTCATGAGAGACACACAGGGAGAGGCAGATACATAGGCAGAGGGAGAAGCAAGCTCCATCTGGAGAGCCTGATCTGGTATTTGATCTCAGGACCCCTCCCAGGATCACTACCTGAGCCAAAAGCAGATGTTCAACCACTGAGCCCCCCTACAGTACTTTAAATGGAACCATTAAATGTGTGTCATTATGGTCCAAGAAAAGTTCTCAATTATTTTTAGAGTGTACATATTTTATTAATTCCATTTCACTGCAACAAAAATATTGTAAACTAATTCTCCAACACAGTTTGCTAAAATACTGCAAAATCCATATTTTCTAGCCATGAAAGAATTGAGTGTGTCAAGAAAAAAAAAGGAGGGGGAATCTCTAACTTTGAAACCACCTGATAATTCACAAATTCTCACAGCTAATTAGAAACTGAACATGCAGTGAAGCTTGTGGTTTTATGGTATAGATTCAAGAAGGCCCCACTTACATCCCAAAATCCCATTATTCCACTTTGGATGGTCCATCCACTTAGACCTACACTATCAAGCTCATTGTCCTCATTCACCTGGTCTCCATATCTACAGTGTTGCTCTTCTCCAATTATTCCCAATTATTTAACTTTTCTAAAATCCAGGTCTGGTCATTTTATCATCATTTGTAAATACCTAGAGCATAAAAGGGCAAGAAATGAGGGTACAAAGTGAACCTGGAAGGAGAGGCCATTGGAACATTTCCCTCCTGTTTGGCCAACCACCTGAACTTTGCTTATCATGTTACTGTTCTGTGGCATCATATCCTTGAGCAAAAGCTCTGGACCTACCCAGGCTCCAGTACTCGAAAGAAGGTAGCATCTAGTCATTCATTGTTCAACATTGAGATCTCGGGTCTCCTCTCAGCCTCTTTGTTGGGCTGAACTCACATGTCATAGGTAGAACTGATGTGTCCTTATTAGCTGCACCCTTTCTACATGAGGCTCAAAACAATTTGTGTATTTTATTACAACTATTTCCACAAAGTGCACCTACAGATCAAATTCCTTAGGGCAGTAGGCATTTGTTATTTATATGTTAAATTCATTAGCAGTTTGTTATTATTTTTATTATAATATGGCATTGGGTATGTTTTTTGAACAAATGAAGGATTGGTTGTTTGATGGTCTTCCTCTGCCTGTTTGAATAATAAGTTATATACTTCAAATCTCAGCTCTGATGCCACCTTATGCTGGAAAGCTTCACTATGCTCTCCTCCTCTTGGGGTTAATATTTTTCTCATAGTACCTTCAGCCACAATGAACTAATGATTTCAGAGAGGAAACAGCCACTGGATGTATTCAGGTTTGGAACCTAAAGAACAAAATCACCATAATTTTAAAAAGCCCAACAAATGGGTGATGGGCACTGAGGGGGGCACTTGATGGGATGAGCACTGGGTGTTATTCTGTATGTTGGCAAATTGAACACCAATAAAAAATAAATTTATTATTAAAAAAAGGAAAAAAAAAAGGCCAACAACTGGATTGTTGCAGTAATGATCAGTCATGTTAATATGTGCATCATTCCCAAGATTTGTCACTTATACTACCACCATACTGCAAGGACAAATTATTAAAATAGATCAAAGTCCAATGTTTTATGTTTTATTTTTATGTTATTTCAAATTTGCAGGAAATCACTGATTAAAATAATAATAGTATAATTAAAACTCATATACCTTTTGCCTAGGTTCTCCAATATCTTTATATCCATTTACATTATCATTTCTCTCTCTATTTATCTCTCATCAGTTACACAGCTTATTATATTGTTTGTAAATATTTTATTATGTATTTCTTAAGAATATGAATATTCTTCCAACGAATCACAGTGGAAACTTCAGAAAATGTAACATGGATACAACACAATTATTCAAATATTTTGAATGCAGAAGTGTAAAAATGAAGAGCCTTTCAGTACAAGGAAATGATTCCTCCAAAAGACTGAATAGGTGATAACGCAGCATGGTGTGACAATCTGAGGAAAAACATTGGGAGAGCATACAAAAGTTTTCATTTGTAGAGTGAAGGGAAAAAAAACATTAGTACAAATGCTTTTTACTTTAGAGTTTCCTGAAAGACAGATCCCACATTCAACATTTTTTTTAGACCCCTTGTGACATCCTTATTTCTAAGACTATAAATTAAAGGATTTAAAACAGGGGTGAGTATGGTGTAAAAGACAGATACAATCATGTCCTTCTCAGGGGTGTGATAGGAGGTGGGGAGCATGTAGGTGTAGACAGAAGCACCATAGAAGGAGATAACCACCATCATGTGGGAAGAACAAGTGGCAAAAGCCTTCTTCCGTCCCTCTGCTGAGTTCATCCTGTGGATGGTAAAGAGGATGAAAGAATAGGAGCTTAAAATGACTGTCACAGTGATGAAGAGCATGAGGACACAGCACAGGTACATGAGTGTCTCATAGAGGGAAGTGTCTGAGCAGGAGAGCTTCATTACAGCAGGAACCTCACAGAAGAAATGGTGAATCTCTCGGGATCTGCAGAAGGGGAAGGTCATGGTGACGGGAGTGAGCATAAATCCATCTACAGATCCCAAAATCCAGGAGGAAGACACCAAGAGAAGACACACTCTATGGTTCATGAGGATAGGATAACGGAGTGGATGGCAGATGGCCACATAGCGGTCATAGGCCATGGCAGCTAGAAGAAAAAATTCTGAACCTCCTAGTGTCAAATAGAAAAACATCTGCATCCCACATTCAGGGGCTGAGATCTTATTCACACCCATGACCTGGTCCATGAGCATCTTGGGCACAGTGACAGAAATGTACATCACGTCCATGAGAGACAACTGGGTGATAAAAAAGTACATGGGGGTGTGGAGGTGAGCATCACAGTGTATCAGAAGGATCAGGATGGTGTTTCCAGAGAGGGCCATCAGGAAAGCCACGAAAATGACCACACAAAGGACAGCTGGGTGTTTGGATTGACTGAAGAGTCCCACTAGTTCAAAATCTGATCGTACAGTATAGTTGGCCATCCAAGTAGTGTTCTCCATTGGTTTTTACCTGGTTCACCAAGGAGAACCTTGGAGTTAATAGATTACTCATGAGATATGACCACCTGAAGTAAATGTTAGTGAGCTTGTATGTGTGTAGGGTGTGTGTGTGCATATATATGCTTGTGTGTATATGTTTGCATACATTATATAGTGTATATGCCACTATAATAGTGAATGAAGTTCTGCTCCTTTTTATAACAGACCCACCAGGGTATTATAGTAAATGAAATAAGTCAGACTGAGAAAGACAAATATACATAATTTCACTCATATGGAATCTAAAAACACAAATGAATAAATAACAAAAATAAAAACAGTATGAGACCTAGAAATATAGAGAAGAAATTGATGGTTACCAAGGAGGAGTGCTATGGGGTGATGGGCAGAATGGGTGACAGGGAATGGGATGTACAGTCTTCCAGTTATTGAATTAATAAATCACAGGAATAAAAGACACAGCATAAGGAATATAGCCAATAATATTGCCATAGAATTGTATGGTAACATATGGAAGCTACACTTGTTGTAGGCATAGCATAACATATAACTTCTTGAATATCTATGTTGTATACCTAAAACTACTGTAACATTCTTTGTCAAGTACATTTAAAAATTTTTTAACTATTGCTAATCTACAATAAGGTTGCCTCAGTTCAAAGTCATGAAGTTTCCTGATGATAGTATTTATCAATGAGTATGGAAATTTTCAGAATTGCTCCCATATAAAAACACATGCAAAAACATGAATCATTGAAAAAAAAGAAAAGAAAATCTCTTATTTATTGACCTTTTTGGTTATGAAAGTCAAAATTGAATCAGCTTTTCTGGTGTAAGGATCTAATTGGTTCTTAAAAAATCCTAGAGATACATTCTATTTAAGAAAGATTTAGAAAATAGTTGAAACATAGCTTTGGAGGATATTTATACCAAAAATTTCAACCCCCATTGTATGTACAATCAAGCCAGATTGTGATGCTCTGTGGTTGTTCAGAGTGATCCATGCACCCGTAGCAGCAGATCAGGGTCTTCACCAATGACTAACACCTTAGATATCCCAAGGCCATTGATTTAGGAGCTCTAACTTTGAGGTTGTACTGTGTGGGTTCAGATTATCCTCTATCCACAATTCTTTTGTCCACTTTACAGAAAAACAGGATAAGAAGGTTAGATCTCAGGTGTGTTCAGGATATTATATTTTAAATGATATAAAATAATGAAAGTGCTTGGAACATTACCAGTTACACATGAATAAGCACATATATTCTTAAAGAGTTAATATCTATAGTCACACAAAATCTATAAGAGATGGAAAGCATGGTTTGTGTTTTATAATATAAGATGGATTACTTCAGTTTGCCAGTTTTAGTATTTATTCATACACATAAGAATTGAGATTTGATCATTTCTGCAGTCCCAGACTTTATACACACACACACATATATATATGTGAATATATAAATACAAATAAATATACACGATATATTTATTATTTTTACCCAGTTAAGTAGATCTTTATGGAAAATCCTATCTTAGGTCTATCTAGTACATGCTTCTCCAACTTCATCTACTTAAATCTACCATTTGTTCTAAATCTCAGGAAGAAGAATCTAGGTATTAACAAGATCATTGCCATTTACAAGGCAAGGCTCAATTTCCTTGAAAAAAAATGCTTACTATAGACAATAAAGTAGATTATGTTTGTAAAAACAACGGAGTTGCAAGGAGTAACACTGAAGAACACTGAGCTTGTCTTGGCTATAATAGAACCCTCCCCTCCAATCTCACTACAGAAAGCCTGAAAGTATATGTGTTAAATGCTGATAACAAAAGAAAAATTAAACTGATTGTGCTAAAGGAGGTCACGGTCCATCTAGTCAAGCAAAAATACTGTGCCTGTGTGATTAGAGTAGAAAATTAAACTAGCTCAAAATAAATAAGAAAGCACAGCAGAAGTAAAACATATCTGCTCTTTCTGCAAAGGATAACTTCTTTTCTATTTTCACTTCTAGAGAACAAACATTTACAACTTCTCAATTACTGACATATTAAATGCTAAATTGTAAAACTCCTTAACAACAAAACAAGAAACATTGGCTCTTCTCTCTAGGAAGAATTTAGGAATGGTTATGATACAGGGATATTTCAGGAATAAATTCTGACTTTCAAAACACTCTATGCTCTTGTCATGATTCCAAAGACTATTACAATATTCAGCTTATTAATAGTCCCAAGTTCTGGGCTGCTAAAGTAGTGGACAATACCAAAGATTAATTTGATGTCTTAATATAAATCTGGTACACATTGCATCGAAAGATGTAATCTTATTCTCATTTTCCACCCCCACTGCCAGTGCCACTGGCCCATGAAAGCTGACCTTTGTGCAAAAGTTTAAAACACCCTAATTAAAATCAAAACATACCTGTTGTCCCAGTTAATGTTTGTGGCCAAATGAAGCAAATCTCTGCTGCTTTTGGGTAAATGGGAATCAGTGTGATCAAGCCCCTCTGAGCAGCTTACCTAGCACACCAGGCAGACAATTGAATGCTGTTTATATCATGCAAAGTAGCTGGCCACCTGCTCATTCTTATTTTCGCTAACCAGTTGATAGAGTTTGACGTAAACAGAACAGTGAATATTTAAATTGGAGAATTATTAATAGTGGTGGTAGGGGCACCTGAATGGTCTGTGGTAGAACAAGTGACCCTTGATCTTGGGGTTGTAAGAACCCCATATTGGGCATAGAATTTACTTTTGTTTTAAACAGTGGTGGTACAATATCAACTCTTTACCTGAAGCTGACAACATCCCAGAAATTGTTCTATTGTTCTATATCATTATATATTTTACCTTCCCCAGGTGTCAATGAAGTATTTAATTATCTTATCTTCTCCTTTTTACAAAATAAGTAATTCAAATTCCCAGGGGAAGCATTGTAACATAAGATTTTTTTTTTTAATTTTTTTTTTTCATTTATTTATGATAGTCACACAGAGAGAGAGAGAGAGAGGCAGAGACATAGGCAGAGGGAGAAGCAGGCTCCATGCACCGGGAGCCTGATGTGGGATTCGATCCCGGGTCTCCAGGATCGTGCCCTGGGCCAAAGGCAGGCGCTAAACCGCTGCGCCACCCAGGGATCCCCATTGTAACATAAGATTAACGAAAGAGCAAACTCTTGGAAACAAAGCAAAACAAAACAAAAACAGGGGAACCTGAGTGGCTCAGTCAGTTACGCGTCTGCCTTCAGCTCAGGTCATGCTCTTGGGGTCCTGGGATTGAGCCCCAACTTAGGCTCCCTGCTCAGACAAGAGTCTGCTTCTCCCTCTCCGTGTGGCCCTCCCCCTACTCGTGCCCTCTCTTGCTCTCAAATAAATAAAATCGTAAACAAACAAACAAACAAACAAAAAATCCACACCATTGGTGTAACTGCCTCACATCATACAACTCACCTGAAGGAGGATTTCTGTCACAGTCTCAAATCATGTGATGGAACCCAAAGCCTATAATGTTGCCTTACCTCTCTAGACACTATCTTCCCTCCACAGTCTACAATTTAGGTATTATCACCCACTGTCACTTGCATCTAAGAAACATCAATATAATTGAGACATTTGTTTCAGTTTTCGAACTACCAGAAATAATGCCCACACAAAGTAAAATCAGCCTCATTTCTTCTATAAAATTTCAGCTTCAATAAAACAAGCCTATTACTCAATAACGTGGGAGGGATGCGTATTCTCTTGTCCGTACATAAATGGAAATCAAAAAGCCATTTCCAGGGCAGCCCAGGTGGCTCAGTGGTTTAGCGCCACCTTCAGCCCAGGGCATGACCCTGGAGACCCGTTTCGTGCCCCCTGCATGGGGCCTGCTTCTCCCTCTGCCTGTGTCTCTGCCTCCCTCTGTGTCTCTCATGAATAAATAAATAAAATCTAAAAAAAAAGCCATTTCCTAGTATGCTTCAGTAAATTATTGCTACCTGAAAGATTCAATCAAAAACGGACAATTAAGACTACACTGATCTTGAGCACTAGAAATGTATGGAATTGTTGAACCATCGTAACATAAACCTGAAACAAATATAATGCTGTATGTCAATGATACTTGATTTTTTTAAAAATCACATTTGTTTTTCTTCATAAAAATAGATGACAGGAAAATTAGGGAAATATGGTCAAGAATTAATAGCATGTATCAAAAGGAGAACAAGTCAAATCATCAATTACCCTTTTGCTCCTGCAATTCTTTCTATAGGATTTAACTCAGCATGAGATGACACTGCAGCCCTTATCCATCTGGGTAATGGAGTATGACTGTGGTTGACTGTATAAACAGGACAGTGACATCATCCTGGTTTCACTATGTCCATTATGGGAGTTGATGAGGTTTGCCATTGATAAATTCCTTCTGGGACTTTAAAAAAAAAATGCAATTAAGAGACTTAACAACAACAACAAGGTAATAGGTATCTCTTTCACACTGTTCTGCTTCTCTCCTCATGTCTTTTTAAAATGTTTTCTTATTAACTGGAAATCTTGACCAATAGTAACAGTAATCTCAAATTTCACCATCATCAATAAATCTCATCTGCAAGATGTCGGTTTTATATGTGGTCTTAGCCTTTTTCACATTATAAAATATGTTCTTTACAAAGTGTATATCTATCCTCATTTAACTTTCAAAAATATTGCCTGAAGTATTAATGTACTTATCTGTTTCTTATCTGGAAGAAAAGAGAGTTGCATCTGCAACTCAAAAACTAATGTGTTGAGGATAGCACCCCTATCAGGGCTGGAATTGAGAATAAAATTGAAGGGATTTCCTTAACATTTTATCTCAATCACTCTTCATTAGATTACTGAAAAGTATAGATTATACATTTTCTTGTTACTCCATTGTAATCAGTGTTGCTTTAGTATTGCCTTTTAGGGAAATTGTTTATAATTTAAAAGTTGAGTGCTGGGCACTGGGTGGCTCAGTGGTTGAGCATCTGCCTTTGGCTCAGGTCATGGTCCTGGGGTCCTAGGATCGAGTCCTGCATCGGGTTCCCTGGCAAGGAGCCTGCTTCTCCCTCTGCCTATGTCTCTGCCTCTGTATGTGTCTCTCATGAGTAGATGGATAAAATCTTTTTTAAAAAAGTTGAGTGTTAATAATAAAAAATATGAAACATAAACCATTAAGAAGAAAGTTTAATCAATGTATTGTTTACCTAAAATTAAAATAACATTATATGCCAGTTATATTTCAATTATACAAAAGAATTCTTCTGAAACTTTTTCTATATATGTGTTCTGGACTACACTGATCACTGTCTCATGCTATCTTTTTTTTTTTTTTTAATGCAATACATCTACGAAGAAATGTAATTGATCAACTCTAGATTCAAAACAAAGGAACAAATTCCTGGGTATAGTACTTTCATTATCACAAGTACCTTATTTGCTGAGCTGATCTTTGCTGTTTTTAAAGAATATAAAATTATCCATTGAACAAAGGAAAGCTCATTTCTCAATACATTGACCTACTTTTCCCTCAATTTTCTTCATTTTAAAATGTTAATGAATACTTTTTTATTAATATATAGCCTTGAGGGCAGCCCCGGTGGCGCAGGGGTTTAGCGCCGCCTGCAGCCCAGGGTGTGATCCTGGAGACCCTGGATCGAGTCCCACGTCGGGCTCTCTGCATAGAGCCTGCTTCTGTCTCTGCCTGTGTCTCTGCCTCTCTCTCTCTCTCTCTCTGTCTCTATGAATAAATAAATAAAATCTTAAAAAATAAATAAATAAATAAATTTTAAAAAAATATATAGCCTTGATAGAACAATTGAATCATTACTCAAAATAATGACTTTTTTGTCTCTTCAGCTAAGTGTAGAATTTACATACAATGCTTATTTTAGGGACACCTGGGTGGCTCAGCGGTTAAGTGTCTGCCTTTAGCCAAGGGCTTGATCCTGGAGACCTAGGATCTAGTCCCACATTGCACAGCCTGCATGGACCCTGCCTCTCCCTCTGCCTCTGCCTATGTCTCTGCCTTTCTCTCTGTGTGTCTCTCATGAATAAATAAATAAATTTTTTTAAAAAAAATAATGCTTATTTCATTTTTTTTATTTTTTAAAAATTTATTTTTTATTGGTGTTCAATTTGCCAACATATAGAATAACACCCTGTGCTCATCCCGACAAGTACCCAACTCAGTGCCCGTCACCCAGTCACACCCACCCCCAGCCCACCTCCCCTTCCACCCCGCCGAATCGTTTCCCAGAGTTAGAAGTCTCTCATGTTCTGTCTCCCTTTCTGATACTTCCCACTCATTTTTTCTCCTTTCCCCTTATTCCCTTTCACTATTTTTTATATTCTCCAAATGAATGAGACCATATAATGTTTGTCCTTCTCCGATTGTCTTATTTCACTCAGATAATACCCTCCAGTTCCATCCACGTTGAAGCAAATGGTGGGTATTTGTCGTTTCTAATGGCTGAGGAATATTCCATTGTATACATAGACCACATCTTCTTTATCCATTCATCTTCCGATGGACACTGAGGCTCCTTCCACAGTTTGGCTATTGTGGACATTGCTGCTAGAAACATCGGGGTGCAGGTGTTCCGGCGTTTCATTGCATCTGTATCTTATTTTAATATAAATTCATTTTGCCAACATGTAGTATAACACACAGTATTCATCGCATCAAGTGCCCGCCTCATTGCCCATCACCCAATTACCCTATCCCTCCACCCTCCTCCCCTCCTGCAACCTTTTGTTTGTTTCCCAGAGTTAGGAGTCTCTCATTGTTTGTCTCCCTCTCCAATTTTTCCCACTAAGTTCCCCTCCTTTCCCTTATAATCCCTTTTTTCACTATTTCTTATATTCCACGTTTGAGAGAAACAATATGATGATTATCCTTCTCTGATTGACTTACTTCACTCAGCATAATATCCTCCAGGTCCATCCATGTTGAAGCAAATGGTGGGTATTTGTCATTTCTAATGGCTGAGGAATATTGCATTGTATACATAGACCACATCTTCTTTATCCATTCATCTGTCATGGACACCAAGGTTCCTTCCACAGTTTGGCTATTGTGGACATTGCTGCTAGAAACATCGGGGTGCAGGTGTTCAGGCGTTTCACTACATCCGTATCTTTGTGGTAAATCCCCAGAAGTGCAATTGCTGGGTTGTAGAGTAGCTCTATTTTGAACAACTTTTTTCTTTTAATTTCGAACTTCTTTAGGAACCTCCACACAGTTTTCCAGAGTGGCTGCACCAGTTCACATTCCCACCAACAGTGCAAAAGGGTTCCCCTTTCTCCACATCCTCTCCAACATTTGTGGTTTCCTGTCTTGTTAATTTTCCCCATTCTCAGTGGTGTGAGGTGGTATCTCATTGTGGTTTTGATTTGTATTTCCCTGATGGCAAGTGATGCGGAGCATTTTCTCATGTGCTTGTTGGCCGTGTCTATGTCTTCCTCTGTGAGATTTCTGTTCATGTCTTTTGCCCATTTCATAATTGGATTGTTTGTTTCTTTGCTGTTGAGTTTAATAAGTTCTTTATAGATCTAGGATACTAGCCCTTTATTTGATACGTCATTTGAAAATATCTTGTCCCATTCTGTAGGTTGCCTTTTAGGGTTTTTTTTTTTTTTATTGTTTACTTTGCTATGCAGAAGCTTTTAATCCTGATGAAGTCCAATAGTTCATTTTTGCTTTTGTTTCCCTTGCCTTCATAGATGTATCTTGCAAGAAGTTACTGTGGCCAAGTTCAAAAAGGGTGTTGCCTGTGTTCTCCTCTAGGCTTTTGATGGAATCTTGTTTCACATTTAGATCTTCCATCCATTTTGAGTTTATCTTTGTGTGTGGTGTGAGAGAATGATCCAGTTTCATTCTTCTGCACATGGCTGACCAATTTTCCCAGCACCATTAATTGAAGAGACTGTCCTTTTACCAATGGATATTCTTCCCTATTTTATCAAAGATTTGTTGACAAATAGTTGAGGGCCCATTTCTGGGTTCTCAATTCTGTACCATTGATCTACGTGTCTGTCTGGTTTTCTGCCAGTACCACACTATCTTGATGATCACAGCTTTGTAGTACAACCTGAAATCTGCCATTGTGATGCCCCCAGCTCTGCTTTTCTTTTTCCATGTTCCCCTGGCTATTCACAGTGTTTTCTGATTCCACACAAATTGTATAATTTTTGTTTCAACTCTCTGAAGAAAGTGCATGGTATTTTGATAGGAATTATATTGAATATGTAAATTGCCCTGGGTAGCATAGACATTTCACAATATTTATTCTTCCAATCCATGGGCATGGAATATTTTTCCATCTCTTTACCTCTTCCTCAATTTCTTTCAGAAGTATTCCATAGTTATTAGAGTACAGATCCTTTACCTCTTTCGTTAGGTTTATTCCTAGGTATCTTATGCTTTTGGGTGCAATTGTAAATGGGATTGATTCCTTAATTTCTCTTTCTTCAGTCTCATTGTTCGTGTATAGAAATGCCACTGATTTCTGGACATTGATTTTGTAACCTGACACATTGCTGAATTCAGTATGAGCTCTACCAAACTTGGGATGCAGTTTTAGGTTTTCAATATTCAGTATCATGTCATCTGTGAAGAGGGAGAGTTTGACTTCTTCTTTGCCAATTTGAAAGCCTTTTATTTCTTTTTGTTGTCTGATTGCTGAGGCTAGGACTTCTAGTACTACGTTGAATAACAGTGGTGAGAGTGGACATCCCTGTCATGTTCCTGATTTTAGGGGAAAGGCTCTCAGTTTTTCCCTATTGAGAATGCTATTTGCTCTGGGCATTTCATAATGGCTTTTATAATACTGAGGAATGTTCCCTCTATCCCTACACTCTGAAGAGTTTTGATCAGGAATGGATGCTGTATTTTGTCAAATGCTTTCTCTGCATCTATTTGAGAGGATCATATGGTACTTGTCTTTTCTTTTATTTTATTCTATCATATTGATTGTCTTACGAGTGTTGAACCACCATTACACCCCAGGGATAAATCCCAGTACGTCATTGAGAAAAATACTCTTAATGTATTGTTGGATCCTATTGGCTAGTATCTTGGTGCAAATTTTTGCATCCGTGTTCACCAGAGATATTGTCAATAATTCTCCTTTCTGGTGGTGTTTTTGAATGGTTTTGGGATCAAGGTAATGCTGGCCTCATAGAAGGAGTCTAAAAGTATTCCCTCCCTTTCTATCCTTTGAAACAGCTGTAGTAGAATAAGTTTTATTTCTTCTTTAAACATTTAATAGAATTCCCCTGGGAAGCCCTCTGGACCTGGATTTTTGTATCTTTTGAGGTTTTTAATGACTGCTCCATTTCCTTCTGGTTATTGGCCTGTTCAGGTTTTCTATGTCTTCCTATTTCAGTATTGGTAATTTGTAGGTTTCAAGGATGATATCCTTTTCTTCCAGATTGCCTAATTTGTTGACATATACTTGCTCACGATAAGTTTTTAAAATCATTAGTATTTCCTTGATATTGATTGTGATCTCTCCTCTTTCATTCATGATTTTATTAATTTGAGTCTTTTCTCTTTTCTTTTTAATAAGACTGGCTAAGTGTTTATTTATTTCATTAATTCTTTCAAAGAACCAGCTCCTGGTATTGGCACTCTCTTCTATACTTCTTCTGGTCGCTATTCTATTGAGTTCTACTATTTATTATCTCTATTCTTCTGCATGGTTTAGGTTTATTTGATGTTCTTTCTCCAGTTCCTTTAGGAGTAAGGTTAACTTGTGTATTTGAGTTTTTTTCAATTTGCTGATGGAGGCTTCTATTGCGATGTATTTTCCTCTTAGGGCTGCTTTTGCTGTATCCCAAAGGTTTTGAATAGTTGGACTTTCATTTTCATTAGTGTCCATGAATTCTTTTAGTTCTTTTCTAATTTCCTGCTTGACCCATTCATCTTTTAGTAGGATGCTCTTTAATCTCCATGTGTTTGAGTTTCTTCCAAATTTCTTCTTGTGATTAAGTTCTGGTTTCAAAGATTTGTGCTGTGAAAATATGCAGGGGACAATCCCAATCTTTTGCTATCAGTTGAGACTTGATTTGTGACCCAGTGTGTAGTCTATTCTGGAGAAAGTTCTATGTGCATTTGAGAAAAATGTGTATTCAGTTGCATTCAGATCAAATGTTCTGTATAAATCTATGAAATCCATTTGGTCCAGTGTATTATTCAAGGCCCTTGTTTCTTTGGTGATGTTCTGCTTAGATCTTTCATTTGCTGTAGGTGCTATGTTGAAGTCTTCAACAATTACTGTATTATTATCTATGTATCTCTTTAATTTGGTTTTTTTAAATAATAAATTTATTTTTTCTTGGTGTTCAATTTCCCAACAGACAGAATAACACCCAGTGCATATCACGTCAATGCCCCCGCCAGTGCCCGTCACCCATTCACCTCCTCCCTCTAACCCTCCTCCCCTTGCACCACCCCTAGTTCATTTCCTAAGGTTAGGAGTCCTTATCTTCTGTCTCCCGTTCTGATACTTCCTACCCATTTCTCTCCCTTCCCATCTATTCCTTTCACGATAATTTATATTCCCCAAATGAATGAGAACATATAATGTTTGTCCTTCTCCGGTTGACTTATTTCACTAAGCCTAATACCCTCCAGTTCCATCCATGTTGAAGGAAATGGTGGGTATTTGTCATTTCTAATGGCTGAGGAATATTCCATTGTATACATAGACCACATCTTCTTTATTCATTCATCTTGCGATGGACACCGAGACTCCTTCCACAGTTTGGCTATTGTGGACATTGCTGCTAGAAACATCAGGGTGCAGGTGTCCTGGCGTTTCATTGCATCTGCATCCTTGGGGTAAATCCCCAGCAGTGCAATTGCTGGATCGTAGGGCAGATCTATTTTTAACTCTTGAGGAACCTCCACACAGTTTTCCAGAGTGGCTGCAACATTTCACATTCCCACCAACAGTGTAAGAGGGTTCCCTTTTCTCCACATCCTCTCCAACATTTGTGGTTTCCTGCCTTGCTAATGTTCCCCATTCTCACTGGTGTGAGGTGGTATCTCATTGTGGTTTTGATTTGTATTTCCCTGATAGCCACTGATGGGGAGCATTTTATCATGTGTGTGTTGGCCATGTCTATGTCTTCCTCTGTGAGATTCCTCTTCATGTCTTTTGCCCATTTCATGATTGGATTGTTTGTTTCTTTGCTGTTGAGTTTAATAAGTTCTTTATATATCTCGGAAACTGCTCCTTTATCTGATAAGTCATTTGCAAATATCTTCTCCCATTCTGCAGGTTGTCTTTGAGTTTTGTTGACTGTATCCTTTGCTGTGCAAAAGCTTCTTATCTTGATGAAGTCCCAATAGTTCATTTTTTATTTTGTTCCTTTTCCCTTTGTGGATGTATCTTGCAAGGAGTTACTGTGGCCGAGTTCCAAAAGGGTGTTGCCTGTGTTCTCCTCTAGGATTTTGATGGAATCTTGTCTCACATTTAGATCTTTCATCCATTTTGAGTTTATCTTTGTGTATGGTGAAAGAGAGTGGTCTAGTTTCATTCTTCTACATGTGGATGTCCAATTTTGCCAGCACCATTTCTTGAAGAGACTGTCTTTCATCCAATGGATAGTCTTTCCTCCTTTATCGAATATTAGTTGACCATACAGTTGAGGGTCCACTTCTGGATTCTCTATTCTGTTCCATTGATCTATGTGTCTGTTTTTGTGCCCACACCACACTCTCTTGATGACCACAGCTTTGTAGTACAACATGAACTCTGGCATTCTGATGCCCCCACCTGCGGTTTTCTTTTTTAAAATTCCCCTGGCTATTCAGGGTCTTTTCTGAATCTACACAAATCTTAAAATAATTTGTTCCAACTCTCTGAAGAAAGTCCATGGTATTTTAATTGGGTTTGCATTAAAAGTGTAAATTGCCCTGGGTAACATTGACATTTTCACAATATTAATTCTTCCAATCCATGAGCATGGAATATTTTTCCATCTCTTTGTGTCTTCCTCAATTTCTTTCAGAAGTGTTCTATAGTTTTTGGGGTATAGATACTTTACCTCTTTAGTTAGGTTTATTCCTAGGTATCTTATGCTTTTGGGTGCAATTGTAAATGGGATGGACTCCTTAATTTCTCTTTCTTCAGGCTCATTGTTAGTGTCTAGAGATGCCACTGACTTCTAGGCATTGATTTTGTATCCTGCCACGCTGCCAAATTGCTGTATGAGTTCTAGCAATCTTGGGGTGGAGGCTTTTAGGTTTTCTATGTAGAGTATCACGTCATTGGTGAAGAGGGAGAGTTTGACTTCTTCTTTGCCAATTTGAATGCCTTTAATGTCTTTTTGTTGTCTGATTGCTGAGGCTAGGACTTCCAGAACTATGTTGAATAGCAGTGGTGAGAGTGGACATCCCTTTCTTGTTCCTGATCTTAGGGGAAAGGCTCCCAGTGCTTCCCCATTGAGAATTATATTTGCTGTGGGCTTTTCGTAGATGGCTTTTAAGATGTTGAGGAATGTTCCCTCTATCCCTACACTCTGAAGAGTTTTGATCAGGAATGGATGCTGTATTTTGTCAAATGCTTTCTCTGCATCTAATGAGAGGATCCTATCTCTTGTTGATATGATGAATCACATTGATTGTTTTACGAGTGTTGAACCAGCCTTGCATCCCGGGGATAAATCCTACTTGGTCATGGTGAATAAATTTCTTAATGTACTATTGGATCCTATTGGCTAGTATCTTGTTGAGAATCTTTGCATCCATGTTCATCAGGGATATTGATATAATTCTCCTTTTTGGTGGGGTCTTTGTCTGGTTTTGGAATTAAGGTGATGCTGGCCTCATAGAACAAATTTGGAAGTACTCCAACTCTTTCTATCTTTACAAACAGCTTTAGTAGAATAGGTATGGGTTCTTCTTTAAACGTTTGATAGAATTCCCCTGGGAAGCAATCTGGCCCTAGACTTTTGTGTCTTAGGAGGTTGTTGATGACTGCTTCAATTTCCTCCCTGGTTATTGGCCTGTTCCGGTTTTCTATTTCTTACTGTTCCAGTTTTGGTAGTTTGTTTTGGTATTTCCTTGGTGTTGGTAGGGATCTCTCCTTTCTCATTCATGATTTTATTAATTTGAGTCTTCGCTCCCTTCTTTTTAATAATGTTGGATACAGGTTTATCTATCTTATTAATTCTTTCAAAGAACCAACTCCTGGTTTTGTTGATCTGTTCCACAGTTCTTCTGGTCTCGATTTCGTTCAGTTCTGCTTGAATCTTTAGTAACTCTCTTCTTCTGCTGGGTGCAGGATCTATTTGCTGTTTTTTCTCTAGCTCTTTTAGGTGTAAGGTTAGCTTTTGTATTTGAGTTCTTTCCAGTTTTTGGATGGATGCTTGTATTGCAATGTATTTCCCCCTCAGGACTGCTTTTGCTGCATCCCAAAGATTTTGAATGGTTGTATCTTCATTCTCATTAGTTTCCATGAATCTTTTAAAATCTTCCTTAATTTACTGGTTGACTCTTTCATCTTTTCTCAGGATGGTCCTTAACCTCCATGTGTTTGAAGTCCTTCCAAACTTCTTGTTGTGATTTATGTCTAATTTCAAGGCATTATGGTCTGAGAATACGCAGGGGACGATCCCAATCTTTTGGTATTGTTTCATACCCGATATGTGACCCAGTATATGGTCTATTCTGGAGAAAGTTCCATGTGCACTTGAGAAGAATGTGTATTCAGTTGAGTTTGGATGTAAAGTTCTGTAGATATCTGTGAAATCCATCTCGTCCAGGGTATCATTTAAAGCTCTCGTTTCTTTGGAGATGTTGTGTTTAGAAGACCTATAGAGTGTAGAAAGCGCTAGATTGAAGTCACCAAGTATAAGTGTATTATTATCTAAGTACGTCTTAACTGTGGTTATTGATATATTTGGCAGCTCCCACATTCGGGGCATATATATTGAGGATTGTTAAGTACTCTTGTTGGATAGATCCTTTAAGTATGAGATAGTATCCCTCTTTATCTCTCACTACAGACTTCGGGGTAAATTTTAGTTCATCTGATATAAGGATGGCTACCCCTGCTTTCTTTTGAGGACCATTTGAATGGTACTTGGTTCTCCAACCTTTTATTTTCAGGCTGTAGGTGTCCTTCTGTCTAAAATGAGTCTCTTGTAGACAGCAAATAGATGGGTCCTGCTTTTATATCCAGTCTGAAACCCTGTGCCTATTGATGAGGTCATTAAGCCCATTCACGTTCAGAGTTACTATTGAAAGATGAGTTTAGTGTCATCATTTTGTCTATTCAGTCCTTATTTTTGTGGGTTGTTCCACTGGACTTCTTCTTAAAGGGGAATTTTAAGAGTCCCCCTTAAAATTTCTTGCAGAGCTGGTTTGGAGGTCACATATTCTTTCAGCTCCTGCCTGTCTTGGAAGCTCTTTATCTCTCCTTCCATTCTGAATGAGAACCTTACTGGATAAAGTATTCTCGGTTGCTTGTTTTTCTCATTTAGAACCCTGAATATATCCTGCCAGCCCTTTCTGGCCTGTCAAGTTTCTGTGGAGAGGTCTGCTGTTACCCTAATACTCCTCCCCATAAAAGTCAAGGATTTCTTGTCTCTTGATTCTTTAAGGATCTTCTCTTTATCTTTGGAATTTGCAAGTTTAACTATTAAATGTCGAGGTGTTGAACGGTTTTTCTTGATTTTAGGGGGGGATCTCTCTATCTCCTGGATCTGAATGCTTGTTTCCCTTCCCAGATTAGGAAAGTTTTCAGCTATGATTTGTTCAAATACATATTCTGGACCTCTGTCCCTTCGGCGCCCTCGGGAACCCCAATTAAACGTAGGTTTTTCTTCCTCAGGCTGTCATTTATTTCCCTTAACTTATCTTCATGGTCTTTTAATTGTTTGTCTCTTTTTTCCTCAGTTTCCCTCTTTGCCATCAACTTGTCTTCTATGTCACTCACTCGTTCTTCCACGTTGTTAACTCTCATCATTAGGACTTCTAGTTTGGATTGCATCTTATTCAATTGATTTTTAATTTCTGCCTGATTAGATCTAAATTCTGCAGTCATGAAGTCTCTTGAGTCTTTATTCTTTTTTCTAGAACCACAAGTAGCTTTATAATAGTGCTTCTGAATTGGCTTTCTGACATTGAATTGTAATCCAAATTTTATAACTCTGTGGGAGAGAGGACTGTTTCTGATTCTTTCTTTAGAGGTGAGGTTTTCCTTCTAGTCATTTTGGTCAGTGCAGAGTGGCCAAAAACAAGTTGTATTGGGAAAAGGAGAAAAAGAGAGAGAAAGAAGGAAAGAAAAGCGAAAAAGAAAAAAGAAAAAAGGAAGAAAAAAGAGAAAGAAAAAGAAAGAAAGGAAAAAATGGTGTGGGGAAAGCAAACAGAAATCAAAAAGAAAAAAAAAACACGGAGGAGTATCTTCTGATCTGTATACTTTAAGTCCCTTGATTTCCCCTGGTACTTGTCCGTCTAGCTGGTCTTCTGGGGGAGGGGCCTGTTGTGTTGATTTTCAGGTTTTAGCACCTGGGGGAGCTGCTCTGCCCCCTGCCTGGTGCAGGGCTCAGTGGGGGTTGTTTACCCCGTGAGGCCCCAGGAGGAACAACTGCAGAGGCTGCAGCAGCTTGGAGCCCTGGAGTCAGCTCCCACAGAACTACAGAGCTCTCAGGCTGCAGGGCCTGGAGGCTCCGGGGTGGCGCTGATCTGCTCAGCTCGGGGCAGGAGCGTCCTTGCTGTCCTGGGCCCTTCTGGCCTCTGCCTGTCCCGGGAGGAGGCCGGATCCTGGGCTGTGTCCCGGCGCCCTGTGCTCCGGGGTCTGCGCTGTTGGATCATGCTCCCGCCCAGCAGCCCCCTCCGGGGAGCCACCGCCCGAGCCCCTCCGAGCTGCTCCCGGGTCCAGCGGTGCCTGAGCTGCAGCCCTTTAGAGAGCTCCGCACACTCTCCCCGAGGCGCAGGTGTCTGTTAGTGTCCCAGGGAGCCTGAGGGCATCCCCGCCCTCCTGGGATCCTGCTCCAACTCCCTGCCAGCACCTTTCCACCCGGGAAGTTTGGTGAAGCTCCTGCTTCTCCGGGAGGGGGTTTTCCTGTCCTAGGGACACTCGCCCCGGCCTTATCCCGACTCCTAGTGGGGCCCCTCCCCGCTGGAGGCCTTTTGTTTCTTTATTTCTTTTTTCCCTGTCTTCCTACTTTGATAGAAGCTTGAACTCTTCTCTCTGTAGCATTCCAGCTGTTCTCTCTTCAAATCTCAGGCCTAATTCATAGATTTTCAGGATGATTTGAAGGTTATCTAGGTAATTTGGTGGGGACAGGTGTCTTGGGGACCCTACTCTTCCACCATCTTGCTCCCCCTCCTTAATTTGGTTTTTAATTGATTGATATAGTTGGCTGCTCCAACATTAGGGGCATAAATATTTATAATTGTTAAGTCTTCCTCTTGGATAAACCCTTTGAGAATGATATAGTGTCCCTCTGCATCTCTTATGAAATTCTTCGGAATAAAGTCTAATTTATCTGATATGAGGATTGCTACCCTGCTTTCTTTGAAGACCATTTGTATTGTAAATGCCTCTGCACCCCCTCATTTTCAGTATGGAGGTGTCTTTATGTCTAAAATGAGTCTCTTATAGACTGCATATAGATGGGTTTGGGGTTTCT
Source organism: Canis aureus (assembly GCF_053574225.1). NCBI lineage: Eukaryota > Metazoa > Chordata > Mammalia > Carnivora > Canidae > Canis > Canis aureus. The sequence goes on along the minus strand of NC_135628.1, from coordinate 58,373,492 downwards.
TTTTTTTAGTGTGGTACCCTGTGACTTTGGATGGGATCATTTAGCCCATTCATTCTCAGAGTAACTGTTAAAAGATACGAATTTAGACAGAGTCAAAATGGCAGAGGAGTAAGGTCTTCAACTCACCTTGTCCCCCCAAATTACCTAGATAGCTTTAAAATCTTCCTGAACACCTACAAATTTGACCTGAGATTTAAAGAGAATAGCTGGAATGCTTCAGAGAGAAGGGTTTTCACTTCTAACAAGGTGGAAAAAAAATAAAAAAGAATCAAATGGGGGAAGGGCCCCTCAAGGATCCAGTCTAAGGGGGTGGCAAGAGCCTCCAGGATAAGAAAGCCCAGGCTCAGAGAAGTGGTAACTTTAAAAATCCATAACGGATTCTTCTAAGACAGAAAGGCACTCAGCAGGGAACTTGGGCAGAACTACAGGAGCCTCCAGTCTCCCAGAGTCACTAACAGAGGAAGTGCGCCCAGGGGAGAATGCAACACTGAATGTGGGCCAAGCTCAGTAAAGGGCCAGAGAGTGCACCTGGCGGGGAGAAGCTGGTTGGTCAGGTGGAGCTCCGGGTGGAGGGGGCTGCAGCCTGCTGCCTTCCGGAGCTGCAGCCCCAGGAGTGGGATTCCAGTAGCACAGGCCCCAGTTCCCAGGGTGCCGGGGGACACAGCCCAGTACCCTGTGCTCCTTCCAGGACAGGCGGAGGTGGAGAGGGCACAGGACAGTGAGGAATTTTCATTGTCTGCTCTCTGACCTTGTCAAAATCAGCTAGGGTAAAATTTACTCAGGTCGTGGTTGATATTTTTGACTTAGCCCACTCACACATCCACTCTGCACAGAGCAAAGTGACTAGAAGAAGAATTCACCACAAAAGAATCAGAAATAGTACTCTCTGCCACAGAGTTACAGAATATAGATTAAAATTCAATATCAGAAAGCCAAATCAGAAGCACAATTATAAAGCTACTGGTGGCTATGGAAAAAAGCATAAAGGGTTTTACAGATTTCGTTACTGCAGAATTTAGATCTAATCAGGACAAGATTAAAAAAAAAAAAACTAAAACGAAATTAAATGAGATGCAATCCAAACTTGAAGTCCTAACGACTAGGGTTAATGAGGTGGAAGAAAGATGAGTGACATAGAAGACAAGTTGATGGCAAGGAAGGAAGCTGAGAAAAAAAGAGAAAAGTAAGAAAACATGAGGAAAGGTTAAGGGAAAAAAAATGATAGCCTCAGAAGGAAAAATCTACCTATAATTTGGTTCCAAAAACGTCAAAAGGGCCAGAGGGTCAGAAAGTATAATGAACAAATCATATCTGAGAAATTCCCTAATTTGGGAGGGAAACAGGCATTCAGATCCAGGGTATAGAGAGGCCACCCGCCAAAATCAATAAAAACTGTTCAACACCTCGAGATTTAAGAGTGAAACTTGCAAATTCCAAAGATAAAGAGAAAGTCCTTAAAGCAGCAAGAGACAAGAGATCCCTAACTTATATGGGGAGAAATATCAGATTAACAGCCGACATCTTCACAAAGACCTGGCAGGCCAGAAAGGGCTAGCATGATATATTCAGGGTACTAAATGAGAAGAACATCAGCCAAGAAAACTTTATCCAGAAAGGCTATCATTCAGAATAGAAGGAGAGATCTTTATCTCTCCTCAGAGCTTCCAAGATAGACAGAAATGAAAGAATATGAACAAACTCTGTAAGGAATATTAAGGGGGTTTCAGACTACATAAAAAAGCAAGACCCATCTATTTGCAGTCTACAAGACACTAATTCTAGACCTAAGGACACCTATAGCCTGAAAATGAAAGGTTGGAGGCTCATTTACCATTCAAATGGTCCTCTAAAGAAAGCTGGGGCTAGCAATCCTCATACCAGATAAATTGAAGTTTATCCCAAAAACTGTAGTAAGATATGAAGAGGGACACTATATCTTACTCAAAGGGTCTATCCACAAGAAGACCTAATAATCATGAATATTTCTGCCCCTAATGTGGGAGCTGCCAAGTATATCAATCAATTAAAAACCAAAGTAAAGACATACTTAGATAATAAAACACTAATAGTATGAGACTTCACCACGGCACTTTCTGCAAATGACAGCTCTTCTAAGCAGAACATCAGCAAAGAAACAAGGGCTTTAAATGATACACTGGACCAGATGGATTTCACAGATATATACAAAACTTTGCATCTGAATACAACTGAATACACATTCTCCTCAAGTGCACATGGAACTTTCTCCAGATTGATGACATAGTGAGTCACAAATCAAGTCTCTAAAGACCCCAAAAGATTGGGATTGTCCCCTGCATATTCTCAGACCACAATGCTTTGAAACTAGAACTCAATCACATGAAGAATTTTGGAAGAAACTCACACGCATGGGGTAAAAGCGCATCCTACTAAAAGTTGAATGGGTCAACTAGGAAATTAAAGAATTAAAAAGATTCATGGAAACTAATGAGAGTGAAGATACAGCCATTCAAAATCTTTGGGACACAGCAAAAGCAGTACTAAGAGGGAAATACATTGCAATACAAGCATCCATCAAAAAATTGGAAAAAAACTCTCAAATACTGAAGCTAACCTCGCACCTAAAGCAACTGGAGAAAGAACAGCAAATAAAACTTACACCAAGCAGAAGAATAGAGATAATAAAGATTCGAGCAGAACTCAATGAAATAGAGACCAGAAGAACTGTGGAACAGATTAACAAAACCAAGAGTTGGTTCTTTGACAGAATTAATAAGATAGATAAACCATTAGCAACCTTATTTAAAAAAAAAAAGAGAGAGAAAAGATTCTAATTAATAAAATCATGAATGAAAGAAGAGAGATCACAACAAATACCAAGAAAATACAACCAATTTTAAAAACGTATTCTAAGCAGCTACACGCCAATAAATTAGGCAATCTAGAAGAAATGGATGCATTTCTGGAAAAACACAAATTACCAAAACTGGAATAGAAAGAAATAGAAAACCTTAACAGGCCAGTAACCAGGGAGGAAATTGAAGCAGTCATCAAAAACCTCCCAAGACACAAAAGGCCAGGGCCAGATGGCTTCCCAGGGCAATTCTATCAAATGTTTAAAGAAGAAACCACACCTAATCTACTAAAGCTGCTTGGAAAGATAGAAAGAGTTGGAGTACTTTGAAACTCATTCTATGAGGCCAGCATCACCTTCATTCCAAAGCCAGACAAAGACCCCACTAAAAAGGAGAAATATAGACCAATATCCCTGATGAACATGGATGCAAAAATTCTCAACAACATACAAGCAAGTAGGATCCAATAGTACCTTAATTTATTAACCATGACCAACTGGGATTTATTCCTGGGATACAAGGTTGGTTCAACATTTGTAAAACAATCAATGTGATAGATCACATCAACAAGAGAATAAACAAGAACCACAGGATCCGCTCAATAGATGCAGAGAAAGCATTTGACAAAATACAGCATCCATTCCTGATCAAAACTCTTCAGAGTGTAGGGACAGAGGTAACATTCCTCAGCATCTTAAAAGCCATCTACAAGAAGCCCATGGGGAAAACCCGAGAGCCTTTCCTCTAAAATCAGGAACATGACAGGGATGTCCACTCTCACCACTGCTATTCAACATAGTACTAGAAGTCCTGGCCTCAGCAATCAGACAGCAAAAGGTAAAAATATGCATTCAAACTGGCAAAGAATAACTCAACCTCTCCCTATTCACAGATAACATGATAATGAATATAGAAAACCCAAAACTGCATCCCAGTTTTGGTAGAACTCACTCAGCAATTTGGCAGTGTGGCAGGATACAAAATCAATACCCAGAAATCAGTGGCATTTCTATACACTAACAATGAGACTGAAGAAAGAGAGATTAAGGAATCAACCCCATTTACATTTGCACCCAAAACATAAGATACCTAGGAATAAACCTAACCAAAGAGGTAAATTATATATACCCTAAAAACTACAAACCACTTCTGAAGGAAATGGAGGAAGACACAAAGAGATGGAAAAATATTCCATGCTCATGGATTGGAAAAATTAATATTGTGAAAATGTCTATGCTACCCAGGGTAATTTACACATTCAATGCAATCCCAATCAAAATACCATAGACTTTCTTCAGGAAGTTGGACCAAATAATCTTAAGATTTGTATGTAATTGGAAAAGACCCTGAATAACCCTTAAAAAAGAAATGGACTATTAAAAAGGGGGCTATTAAAAAATAAATCCAGAACCGGGGGCATCACAATGCCGGATTTCAAGTTGTACTACAAAGCTATGATCATCAAGACAGTATGGTACTGGCATAAAAACAGACACATAGATCAGTGGAATGGAAATGAGTCCCCAGAAATGGCCCTCAACTCTATGGTCAACTAATATTCAACAAAGGAGGAAAGACTACCCACTGGAAGAAGGACAGTCTCTTCAATAAATGGTGCTGGGAAAATTGGACAGCCACGTGCAGAAGAATGAAACTAGACCACTCTCTTTCACCATACACAAAGATAAACTCAAAATGGATGAAAGATCTAAATGTGAGACATGTTTCCATCAAAATCCTAGAGGAGAACACAGGCAACACCCTTTTTAACTTGGTCACAGCAACTTCTTGCAAGATACATTCATGAAGGCAAGGGAAACAGAAGCAAAAATGAACTATTGGAACTTAATTAGGATAAAAATCTTCTGCAGAGCAAAAGAAACAGTCAGCAAAACTAAGAGACAACCTACAGAATGGGAGAAGATATTTGCAAATGACGTATCAGATAAAGGGCTAGTTTCCAAGATCTATAAAGAACTTATTAAACTCAACAGCAAAAAAACATACAATCCAATCATAAAATGGGCAAAAGATATGAAGAGAAATCTCACAGAGGAAGACATAGACATGGCCAACATGCACGTGAGAAAATGCTCCCCATCACTGGCCATCAGGGAAATACAAATCAAAACCACAATGAGATACCACCTCACACCAGTGAGAATGGGGAAAATTAACAAGGCAGGAAACCACAAATGTTGGAGAGGATGCGGAGAAAAGGGAACCCTCTTACACTGTTGGTAGGAATGTGAACTGGTGCAGCCACTCTGGAAAACTCTGTGGAGGTTCCTCAAAGAGTTAAAAATAGATCTGCCCAATGACCCAGCAGTTGCATTTGGGGATTTACCCCAAATATAAATGAAAGTGAAATTCATCCCAAAGTGAAATGCCAGAATACCTGTACCCCAATGTTTATGGCAGCAATGTCCACAATAGCGAAACTGTGGAAGGAGCCTCGGTGTCCAACAAAAGGTGAATAGATAAAGAAACTGTGGTCTATATATACAATAGAATATTACTCAGCCATTAGAAATGACAAATACCCACCTTTCGCTTCTACGTGGATGGAACTGGAGGGTATTATGCTGAGTGAAATAAGTCAATCGGAGAAGGACAATCATAATATGGTTTCACTTATACGGGGAACATAAAAAATGGTGAAAGGGATTATAGGGGAAAGGAGAGAAATAAGCGGGAAATATCAGAGAGGGTGATAGAACATGAGAGACTCCTAACTCAGGGAAAGTAACAAGGGGTAGTGGAAGGGGAGGTGCGAGGGGGGATGGGGTGACAGGGTGATTGGCACTGAGGGGGGCACATTGTTAAATGCACAAATAAAAAAGTTAAAATATAGCTTTGTAATTATTCTTAAAAAAACAATAGAAAATATGAATTTAGTGTCTTGTATTACCTATACAGTCCCTGTTTCTGTAGGTTGTTTCTTTCAGTTCCCTTCCTCTCTTACTGGTTCCCACCTTATGTTTCATGCAGACCTGGTTTTGTGGTCACATATTCTTTCAGTTCCCATCTATTTAAAGCTCTTTATCTCTCCTTTTTTAAGGATTTTTATTTATTTATTCATGAGAGACACACAAAGAGAGAGAGAAGCTGAGACTCAGGTAGAGGGAGAAGCAGGCTCCATGCAGGGAGCCCAATGCGGGACTTGATCTCGGGTGTCCAGGATCACACACCTGGGCTGCCCTTTATATCTCCTTCTATTCTGAATGACAGCTTCCCTGGATAAAATATTCTTGATTGCATGTTTTTCTTATTTAGTATCATGGCAGCCCTTTTGGCCTGTGGATCTCTGTGGACAGGTCTGCTGTCGATCTGATGTTTCTTCCCATATGAGTTACGTTCTTGTCTCGAGCTACTTTAAGTATTTTACCTTTGAAATTTGCAATCTTCACTATTATATGTTTGGGTGTTGATTGGTTTTTGTTGACTGGGTGAAGGGAGGGTCCTCTCTATCTGTTGAATATGAATGCCTTTTTCCTTCCCCAGATAAGGGAAATACTCAGCTATGATTCATCAAACATATTTTGTGGTCCTCTCTCTGTCTCTCTACCTCTTCTGGAATCCCAATATTATGAATATTATTCCTTTCCAACCTATCATTGATTTCCCTAAGCCTTTCTTCATGGGTTCTTAATTATTTTTCTCTTTTTTCCTGATCTTCCTTCCTTTCCATCAACTTGTCTTCTATGTCACACACTCTCTCCTCCTTCTAATTAACCCTAGCAGTTAGAACATCCAGTTTAGACTGCATCTTAGTTAAAGTATTTTTAATTTCAGCCTGATTAGGTTTTTATTCTGCAGTAAGAATCTTTAGAGTCCTTTATGCTTTTTCCAAAGCCACCAGTAATTTTATAATTGTACTTCTGAATTGTATCTCTGATATGTTATTTAAATCACAATCAAATAGTTCTGTGGCACAGAGTGTTACTTCTGGTTCTCTTTTGTGGTGAATTCTTCCTTCTAGTCATTTTGTCCAGTGCAGAATAGCTGTATGAGCTGGCTGAGTCAAAAATATCAACCACAACCTAAGCAAAATACACCTTGGACAATTCCAAAGAGGTCAGAGACCAGAAAATAAAAGAAAAAGAAAAATAGAACAAAATAAAACAAAAGGGCCATGATAGTGAAAAACAAAATTTAAAAAAATAGGTATAAAAAGAAAACGGTGGGGATGAAGTGGTGGTGGAGACAGAATATAGTCTCACAGAATAGACCTAGAGGGTGATCCTCTAGGTTCTGGGTGTATGTTGTTCTGTATGTTAGATGATGTTAAATTACAAATTTATATAAATCAGGACAACTTTATATAGAGACCCTTGACCACAAAAACAGAAACAAGTTAGTAGAGGGGGGCAGAGAGAACATAGTCTCACAGAATGAACCAACATGGTGTTCCACTTGGTTCTGGGTGTATTTGGTCTGTGTGTTACAAGGTATGAACTTCCACCATTATATAACAAAACAAGACAGAAAAAAACAAAAACCCATAACTTGTATATCTACCAAAGTTAAATTCAATACATTGAAAGGAATCCAAAAATGAAGAATATATCTAAGACTAGTGATTGTAGAAATATGAAGATCAAAAAGGAAAAAACTTAAAAATGAAGAGTTGGTAAAATGTTGTAGTTAAGGCAGGAAAAGAGAAAATATATTGCAAATTTTTAACATGAAAGGCATACAAACCATATGGAAAAAAATTCAAGTTCTATATACTACTTTCCCTCAGTCCTGGAGGGACTGTGCTGCTTGGTCAGTAAACTTGCTCTTCCCTTGTTCTTTCAGCTGGTCTTCTGGGGGAGGGGTCTTAGGTGATCTTAGGCACCTGTGCCTGGGCGGAGATGCCCTGCCCCTTGCCAAGTGGCTGGGTGAGTATGAAGCTGTTTGTCCTGTGAGGCCTTTGTTCTCTAGAGGCTGCACCTTTCCCAGGTGAAAGGCAAAAAGAAAAAAACAAAACAATGGCAGCAGCCCGATCTCCAGCCCCCAAGTCAAGAGTTCCCCACATGTACCAAACTGCCATCTCCCAGTGCACACTGACCTAGATCCTCCTGGAGGCAGGCGCAGAGGCACTGATCTGCACAAACTTCAGGAAGCCCAGAGGCAGGACATTCCTCACTCTCTCGTGCCCTCCCCCGTTCCACCTGTTTCAAAAGGAATGGAGGACAGCCTGCCTCTGTCTATTGCCCAGCTCTAGGGTAAAGGGAGCTCCAGTGCGGGCCTGTGTAAGCAGCCAGCTTCTCCCTGATGCCCTAGGCGGTTTGTGGTGTTCCAGCCCTTTACTGCGATCTGACCATGGTTTGTGGTGAGCTTTCTCCCAGGCTCCCCTATTCTTACTGTGTTTCCAGGAATATTGAGACTGCACTGCCCTTCCTTCAATTCTGCCCTATATCCCCACTAAGCACTTTTCAGCCAGAGAAGACTCTTTCAGGTGCAGATTTCTACAATTCCCAATTGACTGTTGCACTGCTTTCCTTCAGCAGCTTTCCATGGCTCCTTCCTCTTTCTCTGGCTCCCTGCTGTTCCTCTTCTTCACCTAGTTGTTCAGAACTGTTTGATTTTTTTTGGCTCTGTTTTAGGGGTGAGGCAAGCATAGGGCCCCCCTTGTACTCTGCCATCTGAACTCCTCCCTGACAGTAATGGTCTTATGAAGAAGCAGTCCTGTAGTGCTCATCACTTTGGGTCCCATATTAACTATAACTTGATGTTTCAGGTTTATCTCCTATATGTGATGTGTGTGCGCTGATGTTGTGACTGAGCCACTTTTTCTTTCAAACTACTTGATGGCAATGGCTCCCTTTGACTTTTGTGGGCAGTGCTTGGTGTCTGTGGTGTTAGTGGGCCATTCTGGGGATACCTTAGGCTTGAATTGAGCCAGACCAGGCATTTGTCATAGATGCAGAAACATCAAACTAGAGGGCACAACCTGCAGTCAGACTAGTCTGTCCTGAGCCCACAGCAGGAGCCACCCTCTGACTAGTGTGTGTAGTTGCCAATCCCTCTCATAGGGTCAGGCATCACTTTGGAGTGCTACTGGCCACAATCAATGCTGCTTACACAATGCCAGGCCTGCAATACCACCCTGGATGGGTTCTGGCCAAGAGTCCTAGAGAGATTAGATCCCCTGAAGTACAGTTTAAAGGGCCTTTGGGGTGCCATGTCAGGTTGATGGTGCTCACAAATGTTGTGAACCACACGTTCACCACTGTGGAGGGGCCATGCATTGTCCCTCAGGCTGAGGCAGACCATCTGTAGTGGTAGATTCCTGAAAGCATTGCATGGGTGGGTAGTGCAGGGGAGAGGTATTGCTAACAAGCCTGTATGCAGCTAATCATCTGTGAGAGGGACCCTTCAGTGCCAGGAGTAAAGTGGCCTGTCCAGAGTGGTGGTTTTACAGAAACACAATACAGTATAGGGACTGGTGAGGCAGGGCTGCAGTACTAGCATGCTAGGTAGCAAATATTGGCACTTTGTTGGTGGGTGACGAAGGGAAATGGTGCCTGCCAACATTTTTGTTCCTGGAGGAGATCTCCAGTGATTTCTGTCACTCAGGGACACACTCTGAGTTTCCTTCCTGTTTACCCCAGGCACCTCTTAAACTACTGCTTCCATGCTGTATCTCTGGGAGCCCAGCCCACTGATTTTTTTTATCCCAGATTTTAAGACCTACCAGTTGTTAAATCACAAAATTTGACCTGTCAGTTTTTAGTTTTAAAGTCAAAGATTACGGGTACTCATCTTCCTCATACAAGCTTACCAGTGCAGGTATTTGTTTCTCTTGCCTCCCCATGCCTGTGGCATCCTCCCTCCCTGAGACAGGCCCTGAGTCCATTTAGCTCCCTACCATTTCTCCACCTTTCTTACCCTCTTTAATGTGATTATTTCACTAAATTTAGTTGTGGAGTTTATCCTGCCAAGCTTTCTGTTGTTTTCTGAGGTTTTTACTCTGATGTGTTATCTAGTTGTATCACTGGGATGAAGTGAGCTTTGAGTCCTATGCCACCATCTTACCCAGAAATCTTAATTCTCTTCTTAATTTAAATAATTTTAGGGACGCCTGGGTGGTTCAGTGCTTGAGCGTCTGCCTTCAGCTCAGGGCCTTATCACAGGGTCCTGGGATTGAGTCCTGCATCGGACTTTTCCTTCTGCTTATGTCTCTGCCTCACTCTCTCTGTCTCTCATGAATAAATAAATAAAATCTTTAAATAATAATAATAATAATAATAATTAATAATAATAATAAATTTTAGAACAACTCTGTGAGGTATAACTCAAGCAGTTCAACCAAGGAAATTTAAAAATAAATGAATATTCAGGCAAAGTAGTTATTGCAAATAACTACTGACTTATAGAAGGAAGAATTTCGTTAGGTTTCTAATTAAAAATTAATGACTCAAGATACTGATGTGTGTTATAGAGCTGCAGCTTTCTGTGTGGTTAACAAACTGCTCCATCTGATCCCTTTAATTCCATTTATTATTCATCCTTTCCTTCACTGTGCATGAAATACCTAATATTATAGGCACTGTTTGGGGGAGAAACAAAAAAGCTATATAAGCCGGATTTCTACTAAAGAGTTGCTATATTTGGCATCTGCAGCTTTTATTTTTGTGATTTCTTTTTTTTAATTTTTTAATTATTTTTTTATTTTTGTGATTTCTTATAAAAATAACTTCTCTGCATGCAAGTTAATACATTCAATGCCTTAGACATAACTTTAGGGTTCTAAGGATGACCAGCAGGCATACTGCTAGCCTCCTGTATTACACCAGCTCTATACTAAAAGTTCCCTCCTGTAATACAAAGGTCTGCACCCTGAATGCCCTATGCCTTGCACCAGGTGTGCACCCCAAGGGTCCTGCCTTGAACTAGATATGCACCCCCTAGTGCCATCCTCCATTGCATAAGATCAATATTTCTCCAAGTACCTTCATCCCCATGTACAAAATCTATACCTCCTGACTTACACCAGCTCTGCACCTTCAGCTACTCTCCCTAAGGAAGCTAGTAGAATCCCTCTGTTCTGATGTCCCTAGTGGTGCTGCCTATGAAGCTCCCTTGTACAAGGAACATTTGAATAATTTGAAGTGTTTTAGTGAGAGGAGAGATGCTAATTTAGGTAAATGACAGTAGAAGATATTAAACGAGATTTCAGGTTTTCAGAGAACTTAAACTATATTAGTGCCATTAACAATATGAATATAGACGTTAGTTAGCATGAATTCTTACTTTCATCAATTCTCAATGAGCCACTATGTCTACAAGCCTTAGTGAATGGCTTCATTCAACACTCCCACTGAGTTACAGACTTAATGTGCATTTTTTATTTTAGCTTTCCATCAGCCCCTTAGGTGATTCCTTTTATAGTCTCAAGTTTGGGAGAAATAAGTAAAAGTTAAAGAGCATAAATCTCTTGTCTATTTATACAATTAATGAACGATAACCTCCCCAAGTCTGTTTCACATTTCACTTTAGACTGTGGCTAACATTCATCTTGACCTTTCTGAGATTTAAATATTTGATTCTTCATCATTTCCAGACTATATTTAGAAAAAAATGCTTAAATTAAACTTCACAGAATCAAACATGAGATGCTGATTTCATCCTTGTGGGGCTCTTTGGGAAAAAAGCATGTAATTCTTCTTCAGACCATGACATTTACCTATTTCTTGAATGTCCCTAGATGGGAAAGCCCTCTTCATAATTCTGTTTCATGTAGAGCTGCACCTGCACATGGCCCTGTACTTCTTTATCAGCTAGCTTTCCCCATGGACCTCATGTACATTTCCATACCATGTTGAACATTCTAGTGAGCCAAGTCACAGAAGATCTACAATTTCTCCCTCAGGCTGTGGTATCCAGGTGTTCTACTCGAAACTTGCTGAAGCCAAGTTTTTCCTTCTTGTTGCCATGGACTATGACACATACATTTCTATATGCAGACCTCTCCATCATCCACTACTGATAAACAAGAGAGTCTGTAAATGTATGGTGTTCAGATGCTAGTTCCCAGAAATGATTGATAGTTTGTTGCTTACTCTCATCCCCCTGAGTTTCCCTTTTTGTCAGTACAGAAAAGTCCTAAGCTTTATCTATGAGGCTTCCACCTTGCTGACACTCTCCCACTGTGATGTTCCTTTACATGATGTTCATGTATCTGTGTTGTGTTCTCATGCTTCTCATCATTGTCGTGGTACTCTCAAGTTAATATACTCTCATCTTGTGCCTCACTCACAAAATGAATGTGCTCCAGGAAGCACAGTTTCTAACCTGCTCCTCTCACATGATTCTAGTGATACCCTTCTTTGGTTCAGCTCTCTATATCTACATACTCCCTCCCTGTTTCCTACTATATGGCCAAGGAGGACATAATATAATTAGTTTTTTACATCATCATCACCCTTTGACTGAACCACTTCCCTCACAGTCTTATCAACAATGATGTCACAATGGGGTCTGAAGAACTTGATGTAATCAGGGATGAGCCTAAAAAAAAGTTGCTAATGGAAATGCTTGGGAATAGCCATCTCTCTCTCCCTATTTCTATTATCTCTCTTTTCTCTATTTCTTTTCTCATTTGTCTACTGGTTCCAGCCCCCAGACTGTGAATTCATCAGTATTTTTCCTCTTTCTCATGCATGTGGCATTTCTCCTACACACTGCTTAGTCCTCCTAATGTATCTAATTATATTCTATTGATACATAATTAACATACAATGTTATATTAGTTTCAGATGTACAATATAATGACTCATCAGTTGTATACGCTTCTCAGTGTTCATCAAGATAACAGACATGGAGAGAAATTGATGGTAGTACAAAAGTAGGGAACTTTAACTCTTCACTTACAACAATGGATAGATTATTCAGAAATAAAATAAATAAGAAAACAGTCTTTGAACAGCATATTGGCCCAGATGGGCATAACAGAGACACAGAACATTCTGTCCAACACTAACAGAATACACATTCTTTTCAAATTCACGTGGAATACTCTACAGAATAGATCACATATTAGGCCATAAAATAAGACTCAATAAATTTAAGATGATTGAAATCAAACCATGTATCTTTTCAACCACAACGCTGTGAGTCTAGAAAAAAATCACAACAAAAACCTAGAGAAAGCTCAAAATGAGGTTAAACAACCTGATATTAAACAAACAATGGGTCAAAGAAACAATCACAAAGAAATAAAAAATACATAGAAAAAGGAGAAACAAAGCCCAAAGTGAGTAGAAGAAAGGAAATAATGAGGATCAGAGCAGAATTAAATAATGTAGAGACTAAAAACCAAATAGAAAAAAAAACATTGAAACCAACAGTAGGTTCAATAAAAAGATAAGCCAAACTGATAACTCTTAGCCAAACTCATTAAGACAACTACAAAAAGAGGACCCTAATATATAACATCAGAAATTATCATAAATAATAACTACCAGAGAAATACAACGTATTATAAAAGAATAATATGAAAAAATATATGCCAACAAACTGGACAACCACTGGATGGTTGAATGGATGAATTCCTAGAAACATACAATCTTCCAATACTGAACCAGGAAGAAATAGAAATTCTGAGCAGCTGATTAAAAGTAAAGAAATTGAATTGGTAATCAAAAACTACCAAAAAATGAATGTCCAGGACCAGCGGATTCAAGAGTGAATTCTACCAGACATTTCAAGAGGAGTTAATACCCATTCTTATGAAAATATTCCAAAAAGTATAAGAGGAAGAAAAGCTTACAAATGCAATCTAGAAAGTCAGCAGTTTACAGATAACAAAACCAAAGGCACTACACACAAAAAAACCTACAGATCAGTAACTCTGATGAACAAAGATACAAAAATATAAGGAAAGCACATACAATAATACATTAAGAGATAATTCTTTTGGACTCATTCCTGGAATGTAAAGGTGGTTCAATATCACATATCAATCATTGTCACACACCATATAAACAAAATGAAGAGTAAAAATCATATGACACATCAATTGATGTAGAAAAAACTATTTGACAAACTGTAACATTCATCATGATAAAAACTCTTAATAAAATGAGGTTAGAGGAGGAGGCCTGGGTGGCTCAGTGGTTGGATGCCTGCCTTTGACCCAGGTCATGATCCTGGAGTCCCAGGATGGAGTCCCACATTGAGCTTCCTGTATGGAGCCTGCTTCTCTCTCTCTGCCTATGTCTCTGCCATTCTCTCTCTCTCTCTCTCTCTCTCTCTCCTCTTTCTCATGAATAATAAATAAAACATTATTAAAAATAAAATGCAGTTAGAGGGAATATGCTTCAATATAATAAAGGTTATATATGAAAATCCATAGCTATCATCATACTCAATGGTGAAAAACTGAAAGCTTTCTTTCTAAGGTCAGGAACAATACAAGATTGTCCACTCTTGCCACTTTCAGTCAACATAGTACTAGAAGTCCTAGCCACAGCAAACAGAAAAGAAAAAGAAATAAAAATATAACCATACTGGTAAAGAAATTAAAGTGTCACTATTTACAGATTACATGATAGTGTACATAGAAAATCTTAAATATTCCACACACACAAAAATAATAGAAGTATTAAACTAATTCAGTGAACTTGCAGGGTATAAAATTAATATCCCAAAATTGGTAGAATTTCTATGCAATAACAATAAAGTAGCAGAAAGAGAAATTTTTTTTGTTTTCAAGAATTTTTTTAATAATAAATTTATTTTTTATTGGTGTTCAATTTGCCAACATACAGAATAACGCTCAGTGCTCATCCCGTCAAGTGCCCCCCTCAGTGCCCGTCACCCATTCACCCCCACCTCCTGCCCTCCTCCCCTTCCACCACCCCTAGTTCGTTTCCCAGAGTTAGGAGAGAAAGAGAATTTTTTTAAAAACAACATACATTCCCAATGACCAATGATATCAAATAGAATAAAATATCTAAGAGTAAACTTAATCAAAGACATGAAAGACCTGTTCTCTGAAAACTATTTTTAAAAAAACGGTTGAAATAAATTGAAGATGACACACACAAATGAAAAGATATCCCATGCTCATGGAATTAATTAATTGGAAGAATTAATTGGAAAAAAAAGAAAAAAAGAATTAATTGGAAGAATTAATATTGCCAAAATGTCCATAATAACCAATATACAGATTCAATCCAATTGCTTTCAAAAAACCAACTACAGCATATAATTTTAAAATTTGTATGGAACCAGAGAAGACCACATGAAGCTAAAACAATCTTGAGAAAGAAGAAAGCTGGGGATACCACAATTCCAGATTTCAAGATATACTACAAATCTGTAGTATTCAAAATAATGAGGAAATGAAACAAAAATAGACACATATCAATGGAACATGATAGAGACAAGAAATAAACCCACACATCTATAATCAATCTATGAAGAAGTAGACAAGAATATACAATGGGGTAAAATTAGTATTTTCGACAAATGGTGCTGGTAAATCAAAATAGCTATATATAAAAGAATGAAACTGAACTACTTTCTAACACGATACACAAAAATAAACACAAAATGGATTAAAGACTTAAGTGAGAGATGTGAAACCATAAAAATCCTGGAAGATAAAATAGGCAGTAAGTTCTCTGACATTAGACATAGTAATTTTTTCTACATATGTCTTCTGAAATAAGGGAAACAAAGGCAAAAATAAACTATGGGGATTACATCAAAATAAAAAGTTTTGAACAGTAAAAGAAATAATCAACAAAGTAAAAACACAACCAATTGAATGGGAAAATAGATTGGTAAATGATATATTTGATAAGGGGTTCATGTCCAAAATATATAAATATTTCATACAATACCATAAAGCCAAATATTTCCATAAAGAAATGAGCAGAGTAGCTGAATATACACATTTTTTCAAAGAAGTCATACAGATGGTCCTTAAATATATGAAAAGATGTTTACAATCATTTATGATCAGGGAAATGCAAATCAAAAGTATAGTGACATATCACCTCATACGTGTTAGAATGGCTAAAATAAAAAATACAAGAAACAACAGGTATTGTTGAGGACGTAGAAAAAAAAAAGGAATACTTGTGCACTGTTGGTGGGAAAGCAAACTGGTGTAGCCACTTTGGAAAACATTATGGAGATTCCTCAAAAAGTTAAAACTACAACTACCATTCATCCAGCAATCACACTACTGGGTATTTACCCAAGTATACATAAACAAATGTAATTCAAAATACATAAAAAATACAAAATACATAAACAAATGTAATTCAAAGGGATACATGCACCCGAATGTGTACTGTAGCATTATTTGCAATTGCCAAGATATGGAAGTAGCCTAAAATCCACTGACATGTAAATGAATAAGAAGATTATATAACTATATAATGAAATACTATTCAGCCATAAAAAAGGATGAAATCTTACCATTTGTAGTGACATGATGGAGCTAGAGAGGATTATGTATGCAAATAAGTCACAGAAAGACAAATATCATATGATTTCACTCATATTTCAGAAACAAAACAATCGGGGGGGGAGGGGCAAAAGAGAGCAAACTAAGAAACAGATTCTTAACTATAGAAGAAAATCTGATGGTTACGGGAGAGTAGTGGGGATGGGTTAAATAGATGATAGGGATTAAGGACAGGACTTGTTGTGATGAGCACCAGGTCTTATATGGAAGAGCTGGATCATTATATTGTGTACCTGAAACTAATATTGCACTGTATGTTAACTAACTGGAATTTAAATAAAACAATGTTTTTTAAAAAAGATATAGAGCACTGGGTATTGTATGTTAGCAATGAATCACTAAATTCTACATATGAAACTAATATTACACTGTAGGTTAACTATCAAGAATTTATATAAAATCTAGAAACTACAAAAAATAAAGTACATAGTGTCTAAGAATTAATTTGCAATTTTAAAAAAGAAACATAAAATTTAAACAGAGTGATTGCTAATAAAGTCAGAGTCGGTAATCAAAATTTTCCAATGAACTAATTAAAGATCAAAAGGCTTTCATGGTGAATTCTACCAAACAACAAAGAATACCAATCCTTATCAAAAAGTCTCTAAAACATAAAAGAGGAGGGAACACTCCCAAATTCATTTTAGGAGAACGTTATCTTGATACCAAAGCAGGTAAGGACACCACATGAAAAGAAAACTACAGAGGACCTGTAATTTGAAAATTACAAATAACCTAAAAATAATTCATTTTTGCTAATTTGAGGGTGGCTCAATCCGTTAAGTGTCTGACTCTTGATTTCAGCTCAGGTCATGATGTCAGGGTGATGAGATGGAGCCCTGCGTTAGGCTCCACACTCAGTGCAGAGCTTACTGGAGATTCTGTCCCCATCCTCCTCTACTCCTCCACCACTGCTCTCTCTCTCTCTCTCTCTCTCTCTCCCTCCCTCTCTCATAAATAAATAAATAAATAAATAAATAAATAAATAAATAACCCCAGAAAATGATAGCCCAATACCCCTGAAAACATAAGTTCAAAAATTCTAAATGAAATATTAGCAAAACTATTACAACACTAAGTAGAAGATATGTTAGAAAAATCACTGAAGACACATTAGAAGAATCATACACTTTGATTGTGTGGGATTTGTTCCAGAGATAAGAGATGGTTGAACTGCAAACCAATGTGGTAAGCCATATTAGCAAAATGAAGGATAAAAATCAGATGATCATCTCAATAGTTGCAGAGAAAGCATTAGACAAAATTCAACATCCATTTATGATAAAATATAACAACAAAATGAGTATTGAGGAAATATGTCTCAACATAATAAAGTCTGCCTATGTCAAGACCACAGCCAACATTGTATAGAGAGGTGAAAAGATGAGAACTTTCCTCTAAAATTAGGAACAAGACAAGGATGCTCTCATTCAAAGCTTTTATTCAACATAGGATTAGAAATATGAGCCAGAGGAACTAGCCAGGACGGAGAAATAAAAGTTGTCCAGATTTTTAAGGAAGAAACAAAATAGTCACTATTAGCAGACAGCATGAGGTTATATATAAACACCCTGAAGACTACACTAAATATCTTATAAAAATAATACAGGAATTCATAAAGTGGCAGGATATAAAATAAAATACTGAAATACAGCTCTCTATCCTAATATGCTAACAGAAAGAGAACCTAAGAAAAAGATACATTTAGAATTGCATCAAAAAGGATAAAATACCAAGGAAAAAGTTTAAACAAACAGTTGAAGCACGTGTACACCAAAAACTATACAACTATATTTGTGAATTAATGTTGTTAAAATCTCCATAGCAACCTATACATTCTTTATTTTCTTACATGTTTAAAAGAAATATTTTTTATTTTTTTAATTGGAGTTCAATTTGCCAACAAATAGCATGACACCCATTGTTCATCCCGCCAAGTGCCACCCTTAGTGCCCATCACCCAGTCACCCAAAACCCCCACCCACTTCCCTTCCTGTAACCCCTAGTTCATTTCCCAGAGTTAGGTGCCTCTCATGTTTTCTAACACTCACCGATTTTTTCACTCATTTTCTCTCTCTTCCATTTATTCCCTTTCACTGATTTTTATATTCCCCAAATGAATGAGACCATATAATGTTTGTCCTTCCCCGATTGACTTACTTCACTCAGCATAATACCCTTCAGGTCCCTCCACGGTGAAGCAAATAGTGGGTATTTGTCATTTCTAATAGCTGAGTAATATTCCATGGTATACATAGACCACATCTTTATCCATTCATCTTTCGATGGACACCGAGGCTCCTTCCACAGTTTGGCTATTGTGGACATTGCTGCTGTAAACATTGGGGTGCAGCTGTCCCAGCATTTCACTGAATCTATATCTTTGGGGTAAATCCCCAGCAGTACAATTGCTGGGTCATACGGCAGATCTCTTTTAACACTTTGAGGAACCTCCACACAGTTTTCCAGAGTGGCTGCACCAGTTCACATTCCCACCAACAGTGCAAGTCGGTTGCCCTTTCTCCACATTGTCTCCAACATTTGTTGTTTCCTGCCTTGTTAATTTTCCCCATTCTCACTGGTGTGAGGTGGTATCTCATTGTGGTTTTGATCTGTATTTCCCTGATGGCCAGTGATGCAGAGCATTTTCTCATGTGCTTGTTGGCCACGTGTATGTCTTCCTCTGTGAGATTTCTGTTCATGTCTTTTGCTCATTTCTTGATTAGATTATTTGTTTCTTTGGTGTTGAGTTTAAGAAGTTCTTTATAGATCTTGGATACTAGCCCTTTATCTGATAGGTCATTGGCAAATATCTTCTCCGATTCTGTGGGTTGTCTTTTAGTTTTGTTGACTGTATCTTTTGCTGTGCAGAAATTTCCTATCTTGACGAAGTCCAATAATTCATTTTTGCTTTTGTTTCTCTTGCCTTCATGGATATATCTTGTAGAAAGTTACTGTGGCCGAGTTCAAAAAGGGTTTGCCTGTGTTCTCCTCTAGGGTTTTGATGGAATCTTGTCTCACATTTAGATCTTTCATCCATTTTGAGTTTATCTTTGTGTATGGTGACAGAGAGTGGTCTAGTTTCATTCTTCTGCATGTGGATGTCCAATTTTCCCAGGACCATTTATTGAAGAGACTGTCTTTTTTCCATTAGATAGTCTTTCCTCCTTTGTTGAATATTAGTTAACCATACAGTTGAGGGTCCTGGATTGAGTTCTGGATTCTCTATTCTGTTCCATTCTCTATTCTGTTCCATTGATCTATGTGTCTGTTTTTGTGCCAGTACCCCACTGTCCTGATGACCACAGCTCTGTAGTACAACCTGAAATCTGGCATTGTGATGCTCCTATGATTTTCTTTTTTAATATTCCCCTGGCTTTTTGGGGTCATTTCTGATTCCACACAAATGTTAAGATAATTTGTTCAAATTCTCTGAAGAAAGTCCATGTTATTTTGACAGGGATTGCATTAAATGTGTAAATTGCCCTGGGTAACATTGACATTTTCACAATATTAATTCTGCCAATCCATGAGCATGGAATATTTTTCCATCTCTTTATGTCTTCCTCCATTGCTTTCAGAAGTGTTCTGTAGTTTTTAGGGTATAAATCCTTTACCTCTTTGGTTAGGTTTATTCCTAGGTATCTTATGCTTTTGGGTGCAATTGTAAATGGGATGGACTCCTTAATTTCTCTTTCTTCAGTCTCATTGTTCGTGTATAGGAATGCCATTGATTTCTGGGCATTGATTTTGTATCCTGCCATGCTGCCAAATTGCTGTATGAGTTCTTGCAATCTTGGGGTGGAGGCTTTTGAGGTTTCTATGTAGAGTATCATGTCATCGGCGAAGAGGGAGAGTTTGACTTCTTCTTTGCCAATTTGAATGCCTTTAATGTCTTTTTGTTGTCTGATTGCTGAGGCTAGGACTTCCAGTACTATGTTGAATAGCAGTGGTGGGAGTGGACATCCCTACCATGTTCCTGATCTTAGGGGAAAGGCTCCCAGTGTTTCCCCATTGAGAATGATATTTGCTGTGGGCTTTTCGTAGATGGCTTTTAAGATGCTGAGGAATGTTCCCTCTATTCCTACACTCTGAAGAGTTTTGATCAGGAATGGATGCTGTATTTTGTAAATAGTTTCTCTGCATCTATTGAGAGGATCCTTTGCTTCTTGTTTTTTCTCTTGCTGATATGATCAATCACATTGATTGTTTTACAAGTGTTGAACCAGCCTTGCATCCTGGAGATCAATCCCACTTGGTCATGGTGAATAATCTTCTTAATGTATTGTTGGATCCTATTGGCTAGTATCTTGTTGAGAATTTTTGCATCCATGTTCATCAGGGATACTGCTCTATAATTCTCCTTTTTGGTGAGGTCTTTGTCTGGTTTGGAATTAAGGTGATGCTGGCCTCATAGAATGAATTTGGAAGTACTCCATCTCTTTCTATCTTTACAAACAGCTTTAGTAGAATAGGTATGGTTTCTTCTTTAAATGTTTGATAGAATTCTCCTGGGAAGCCATCTGGCCCTGGACTTTTGTGTCTTGGGAGGTTTTTGATGATTGCCTCAATTTCCTCCTTGGTTATTGGCCTGTTCAGGTTTTCTATTTCTTCCTGTTCCAGTTTTGGTAGTTTGTGGCTTTCCAGGAATGTATCCATTTCTTCTAGATTGCCTAATTTATTGGCAATAGCTGCTCATAATGTTTTGAAAATCGTTTTTATTTCCTTGGTATTGGTCGTGATCTCTCCTTTTTCGTTCGTGATTTTATTAGTTTGAGTCTTTTCCCTTTTGTTTTCATAAGGCTGGCTAATAGTTTATCTATCTTACTAATTCTTTCAAAGAACCAACTCCTGGTTTTGTTGATCTGTTCCACAGTTCTTGTGGTCTCTATTTCATTGAGTTCTGCTAGAATTTTTATTAACCCTCTTCTTCTGTTTGGGGTAGGTTTTATTTGCTGTTCTTTCTCCAGTTCCTTTAGGTGTGAGGTGAGATTTTTATTTGAGTTTTTTCCAATTATTTGAGTGAGTCTTGTATTGTATTGTATTTCCCCCTCAGGACTGCTTTTGCTGTATCCCACAGATTGTGAATGGTTGTATCTTCATTCTCATTAGTTTCCATGAATATTTTTCATTCTTCCCTGATTTCCTGGTTGACCCTTTCATCTTTTAGCAGGATGGTCTTTAACCTCCACATTTTTGTATTTCTTCCAAATTTCTTCTTCTGATGTAGTTCTAGTTCAAAGCATTATGGTCTGAAAATATGCAGGGGACAATCTCAGTCTTTTGGTGTCAGTTCAGACCTGATTTGTGACCCGGTATGTGGTCTATTCTCAAGAAAGTTCCATAGGCTCTTGAGAAGAATTTGTATTCAGTTGCGTTTGGATGTAAAGTTCTATAAATATGCGTGATATCCACCTGGTCCAGTGTATCATATAAAGCTCCTGTTTCTCAGGAGATGGTTGCTTAGAGTATCTGTCATTTGTAGAAAGCGCCATGTTGAAGTCTCCCAGTGTAAGTATATTATTATCTAAGTATGTCTTAACTTTGGTTAATTGATTGATACACTTGGCAGCTGTCACATTAGGGGCATAAACATTCATGATTTTTATGTCCTCTTTTTGAATAGATCCTTTAAGTATGATATAGTGTCCCTTTTCATCTCTTACTACAGTCTTGGGGATAAACTTTAATTTATCTGATGGCTACCCCTGCTTTCTTTTGAGGACCATTTGAATGGTAAATGGTTCTCCAACCTTTCATTTTCAGGCTGTACATGTCCTTAGGTCTCAAATGAGTCTCTTGTAGACAGCAAATAAATGCTCCGCATCAGTTGCCATCAGGGAGATACAAATCAAACCAGAATGAGATACCACCTCACAGCAGTGAGAATGGTGAATATTAACAAGACAGGAAACAATAAATGTCAGAGAGGTTGTGGAGAAAGGGGAATCCTCTTGCACTGTTGGTGGGAATGTGAACTGGTACAGCCACTCTGGAAAAGTGTGTGGAGATTCCTCAAAGAGTTAAAAATAGAACTGCCCTATGACCCAGCAATTGCGCTGCTGGGGATTTACCCCAAAGATACAGATGCAGTGAAACGCCGGAACACTTGCACCCCAATATTTATGGCAGCAATGTCCACAATAGCCAAACTGTGCAAGGAGTCTCGGTGTCCATTGAAAGATGAATGAATAAAGGAGATATGATATATATATATATGGAATATTACTCAGCCTATAAATGACAAATACCCACCATTTGCTTCAACATGGATGGAGCTGGAGGGTATTATGCTGAAGGAAATAAGTCAATCAGAAAAGGACAAACATTATATGGTCTCATTCTTTTAGGGAATATAAAAAATAGTGAAATTGAATAAAGGGGAAAGGAGGGAAAATGAGTGGGAAATATCAGTGAGGGTGATAGAACATGAGAGACACCTAACCCTGGGAAACAAACAAGGCGTGGTGGAAAGGGAGGTGGGCAGAGGGTTGGGTGACTGGGTGACGGGCACTGAGGGCGGCACTTGACAGGATGAGCACTGGGTGTTATGCTATATGTTGGCAAATTGAACTCCAATAAAAAATACAAAAAACAAACAAACAAAAAAAGCATCTCAAAGGCCTCGGTGGGTGCTGACACATGTGATTTCTGCTCAGTGCTCTGAATGTCAGAGTAAAGAAGTTCAATGAAGTGTGGGTAAATGGCAGCAGTAACTAGGACTCTCTTAAGGTAGCTAAACCCCGGTCATCAAATTAGTGATGGGAATGAATTGGTGAATGAGATTCCCACTGTCCCTACCTACTGTCAAGCGGAACCACATCCAAAGGAATGGGCTTGGTGGAATCAGTGGGGAAAGAAGACCCTGTTGACCTTGACTCCTCTCTGGCAAGATGAAGAGACATGAGGGGTGTAGAATAAGTGGGAGGCCTCTGTTGCTCCTCTGTCCCTGTGAGGGGGCACAGGTCCGCTGGCCTTGCCGGCTGCTGGTGAAATACCACTACTCTTACTGTTTTTTCACTGACACATGAGGCGAGGTGTAGGAAGGGAGAAAACTTAGGCAGCTCAGCTCCACTTGCTCCGGGGACAGTGACAGGTGGGGAGTTTGACTGGGGCCGTACACCTGTCAAACGGTAACTGCACGTGTCCTAAGGTGACCTCACAGAGGACAGAAACCTCCCATGCAGCAGAACAGCAAAAGCTCGCTGGATCTTGATTTTCAGTTCGAACACAGACTGTGAAAGTGCGGCCTCACAATCCTTCTGACCTTTTGGGTTTTAAGCAGGAGGTGTCAGAAAAGTTACCACGGTGGTAACTGGCTTGTGGTGGCCAAGAGTTCACAGCAGCCTCAATTTTTGATCCTTCAGTGTGGGCTCTTCCTATCATTGTGAAGCAGAATTCACCAAGGGTTGGGTTGTTTGTTCACTAATAGAGAACGTGAGCTGGGCTTCGATCATGGTGAGACAGGTTAGTTTTACCCTACTGATGATGTGTTGTTGCCATGGAAATCATGTTCAGTACAGTGGAACCACAGGCTCAGACATTTGGTGTATGTGCTTGGCTGAGGAGACAAGGGGCGGAACCTGTCATCTATAGGATTAGGACTAAAAAGGCCTCTAAGTCTGAATCCCACCCAGGCGGAACCAGACAGCAGCACCGAGGTGCCTTGGTTGGCCTCTGAGAGTCAGTTCTCCTCCGTCCTCGCTGGCAGACCTTCCCCGGGGCCTCTGGACTGGGTCCCGGAGGAGAGCCCTTCCACGTCCAAAAAGGGGTACCGTGAGACAGGGGGCCGCCCCCTCACCCTTCACCTCACATACCTTCATGGGGAACTTGGTGCTAAACTATCCATAGACATCTGCTTCTGGGTCGGGGTTTCCAACGCAGCAGAGCAGCTTCCTGGCTGGGATGTACTGAACGTCAGTCCTGGACACGGGGCTCTGTTGGCCGGCTGCCCCTAGCCAGGTGGGGCAGGGGCTGCAGCCTTCCCATCTGTAGCTCCAACTTCCTCTCCTGGGGCCACTCCCCGGGAGCATCCGGTGCTCCACACCTGTGAGCAGCAGGCAGGTCTCTCCCTTACGCGCCCCAGGCTGGCTGGGTGGAGGCCCCCGTCCGGTCCTCAAGGCGGGGTGATGCTCAAGGCGGGGTGAAGCCGGTTGATCCTACCGCGAGAGGGGGGCCCCTTGCCCCTGGAACTGGGACAGAGAAGGGGGGAGTGTGTGGGCCTTGGTCAACAGCTGCGTGGGCATCTTGGGGGGCGGGGTTGGCCGCGTGGGCCCTTTCCCAGAGGCGACACGAGGCCGGAGGGCAGCCGGCTCTGGTGCGTGTGCCCGGGAGCGGGTCGTCCCACCGTCCTTCCCTCTAGGAGCGCGGGGCCGGGGAGGCGGGGGCTGGGCGCACGCCCTTGAGCTCTTTCCTCCCACCCAGTGGACCGGGTGGGCCCGTAGCCCGGCCAGCCCCTCGAGCCGGGCCTGGGCTCGGAGCCCCCCTCCCCCCCCCAGGAGACTAGCGCCCGGTTGGCGTGAGGCCCGGTGCCCCTCGGTGCGCCCCAGCCTGGGCTCGGAGCCCCCCCCCACCCCGAGGAGACTAGCGCCCGGTTGGCGTGAGGCCCGGTGCCCCTCGGTGCGCCCCAGCCTGGGCTCGGAGCCCCCCCCCACCCCGAGGAGACTAGCGCCCGGTTGGCGTGAGGCCCGGTGCCCCTCGGTGCGCCCCAGCCTGGGCTCGGAGCCCCCCCCACCCCCAGGAGACTAGCGCCGGGTTGGCGTGAGGCCCGGTGCCCCTCGGTGCGCCCCAGCCTGGGCTCGGAGCCCCCCACCCCGAGGAGACTAGCGCCCGGTTGGCGTGAGGCCCGGTGCCCCTCGGTGCGCCCCAGCCTGGGCTCGGAGCCCCCCACCCCGAGGAGACTAGCGCCCGGTTGGCGTGAGGCCCGGTGCCCCTCGGTGCGCCCCAGCCTGGACTCGGAGCCCCCCCCCACCCCGAGGAGACTAGCGCCCGGTTGGCGTGAGGCCCGGTGCCCCTCGGTGCGCCCCAGCCTGGGCTCGGAGCCCCCCACCCCCAGGAGACTAGCGCCCGGTTGGCGTGAGGCCCGGTGCCCCTCGGTGCGCCCCAGCCTGGGCTCGGAGCCCCCCACCCCCAGGAGACTAGCGCCCGGTTGGCGTGAGGCCCGGTGCCCCTCGGTGCGCCCCAGCCTGGGCTCGGAGCCCCCCTCCCCCGAGGAGACTAGCGCCCGGTTGGCGTGAGGCCCGGTGCCCCTCGGTGCGCCCCAGCCTGGGCTCGGAGCCCCCCTCCCCCGAGGAGACTAGCGCCCGGTTGGCGTGAGGCCCGGTGCCCCTCGGTCTGCCCCAGCCTGGGCTCGGAGCCCCCCACCCCGAGGAGACTAGCGCCCGGTTGGCGTGAGGCCCGGTGCCCCTCGGTGCGCCCCAGCCTGGGCCTGCGGAGAGACAGGAGCTGCAGGTTTACGGGGCCGCCGCCGCCGCTGCCATCTCAGCTCCACTCCCTTCCGGAGAGCACGGGGTTCGCCTGGACAGGTTGACTGACACCCGTCGGTGTCCCCTCCTCCGCCGTCGCGGCCTGACCTGGGTCCCCGTGGGCAATGGAGCGTGTCCCGGAGCCCGCAGGCGCGAACCCGGGCCTTCGCGTCGGGCGTTCTCTGCCACGTCCCCTGGAGCGACGGGCCCCGCCTGAGCCTTGCAGGGAAGCCTGTGGAGGGCCCGACGGCCGGCATCGTGGGGTTCCGGTCCTGGGAGCCTATTTTCTCGTCAGGCCTTCCGAGGCCCGCTGCAGAGGTGGGGACCTGCCCGGCCTCGGGGGAAGGCACGGGTAGGGCACCACGGCGCTCCCGGCTCGTTCCCGGTGAGGTCCAGCCGTGGCGGGGGGCGCCTCTGCAGTGGTGCCCACCCCCTCGGGTCCCAAACCGGGGTCCAGGTGGCATGGGGCAGCCCTGAGGGCCCGGAAAAGGGCTTCTGCAAGGTGCCTCTGCAGAGCTTCGATGATTTGTCTACGTCTCAATTCAGAGAGGACTGGCAGACCAGCGGACCTGCGAACCGGGAGGACCTACCCTGCCCGCTCCACCTCCTGCAAGTCCACCCCCCAAAACCCCTGTAGGTCCCGCTGCCCCGACGCTCCACTCCGGGGGGTGGACCAGACGGCCCTGGGGGATGGCGGCAGGGGGCAGGGTCGCCGGGGCAGTGCTTGGGGCCAGTGGCCAGGCCACCCTCCCAGGAGGTAGCAGTGATCTGTGGCTAGTTCCTGGCAGCTGGTGCGGCTATTTTCTTGCCTGAAATGAGCACTTTTGGTTGCTTTCGTGGACACAGGGGTGACGTATATGGCTTTCAAGCCAATTCAAGGTTATTGGTTTATTTTAAAAAGACGTGTTTTTAGAGCTATTGATGCCATACATAATACAGATCACCAGCTTTATCCTCCCCACCCCCACCCCCAGTTGAAAAATCTCTTGGTTTTCCAGTCTCTCTGCCTTACAAGCCCTTGGGGTGGGCGCTGGGATGTGCTGTGCTCCCGTCACCATCCGTGAGTGTGTAATGGTGGTGATCGAAATCTACCCCTCCATCACCTTTGTAAAAAGAAACTGCATGTGCTGTCTGCACCCTGGACAGGCACAAAAAAGAAAACCATATCTACTTATGCCCCTGTTCCGCGCCCAAACAATGGAGGGTCCGGGCCCAAGTGAGGGGCCTACTGGGCTTTGATACTACCTCAATGGATTAGTTAAGTTATACCTGTTGTGTCAGTGTTCACCAAGGTTACTTAAAAGGGTCAATTTTGTCTTTCTTATATTGTTATCATTGTTAAGAGCAAATAGGTAAAATAAAGAAAAAGGCTTTTAGGTAAACCTTTAAAATAGCTTCCAAAATCTCTGGTGACCTGAAAGTTTGCAGTTGTGCTAGATTCATTGATAAGTTGGGTTGAATTCATTGGATGTCTAGGTGTTTTCCACATAAGATAAACTATCAAAGCATTAATTACTAAAATACCCAAGATGGGGTTTTTTCTTTCTTTCTTTTCTTCGTTTTCCCCCACCTTCCTTATTTTTTCCTTTTTTTCTTTTTGTCTTTTGTCTTATTCAGGAAAACTACAGATACTTGAGTGTGTTAGTAAACATGTTCCATGTTTTCTTAAAAATTGTATTATAAACATAACACACACACACACACACAGTGTTTCTAAAAACTATGACATGTATTCATATATTTTCCAATCTAAAGAATTCTGGTACAATAGATAGTGCTCCATTGGGTCACTACTGACTTTTCACCAGAGACTGAGGTTTCTAAGAGTTCAGATTCTGCCACATGCAACTGCTGGAATACGTTAAGGAAAACAACTCCGTGTGTGAGAAGATAGGAGGTGTATAAAAGAGGTACGAGGAATGAGAATACATTTTTTGTTGAGGGAGAAAAAAATAATTTTGTCCTGAAATTAGACTAGCTATTTAGAGAAAGAAAACTTAGGACTGACTCTGAATGAAAAAGGAACTTGGAAGAAGGAGTTTCTGAAGGAG
Organism: Canis aureus; assembly: GCF_053574225.1. Classification (NCBI taxonomy): domain Eukaryota; kingdom Metazoa; phylum Chordata; class Mammalia; order Carnivora; family Canidae; genus Canis; species Canis aureus. Next base: position 58,345,669 of record NC_135628.1, on the reverse strand, counting down.
GATTTTGGAAAATAATTTTATGCATGGTCCGGACGGACTGAGATTGGGAGAAGTGAGTTTTCCAAGTACATTGGGATAAGATTGAGATTTGGCTTTTCTCTCTGTGAAAACAACAAGGCTTTCTCGCATCGCAAGTCAATTCTTGACAAAAAATTGTAGACAGAAGAGATAAAACAATTTTTTTTTCTTTACTTGCTGAGAGAAATAAGGTTTTTATATTCCTTTTTATCTGGTCTTTAACTACTTAAGAAAGCGAAAACTTCTCAATATTCAAGGAGCTACATTTCGGTGACCTCTCTATAGCCACCTCTCATGGCTATCTTGGTGACACAGATCCAGAAGTTTTAAGTTTTGTAATGATCCATTATCCTATGTAGGCCTTGAAACCTTCTGATATGTTTGGTTTTTGGTTGCTTGCTTGGCTGGTCGGTTGGCTGGCTGGCCGGCTGGCTGGTTTTTTCCATTCCTTCATTCACTTATTTTCAACAGATTCCTGGGAAGTCCAACCCTAAATAGAGTCTCTTGACTAAGTCATGTAGTTTATTTAGTATGTTAAGTCACATGGGAAGCATTGTCCAACAAATCATGATAAGCCTTCTTAGATGATCTTAGATGTCCGAATGGCAGCTGTTACAAAAATTAAATGAAATCCCTACAGTTTTCATAGGTCCTGGCATAGTCTCATCACTCAATGTCACATTGTCACAATGATGCGTGTTACCAAAAATAATCAAATATTCTTATCAGCTGCATGGTCATGAACTCTCCTCATGTCTTTAACCTGGTCCAGTTTTGACTTCTGCATCCTTCATGGTTTTCATTCTGATGTTCTTGCAAAAATATGGTTTGGCTTCAAGAAGATTCACGAAAAGGACTTTTGACAAATACCAGTTTCTGGTCACCTTCAGATAACAAAAATAAAGTATGAATTTCCAGGACTCTTAGAAAAGCTGTATTTCAACAGAACAGAAAGTAATAACACGGAACTGAATGAATTCAGGAAAACGAGGATTGGTTGGTTTGTTGGCTTGTTTCTCTTTACAGAAAATGATGGCCCTTTTTAATAACTTTCCTTCAAAACATGGTTGATCCCCTTGTGGTTGCTCTTCCATATTGAAGGAAACTTTTTCTCTTCAGATATCTATAACTTACAAAAATTTGATAAAAATGTTCTTTTGTAAACAAGTTAAAATATGTATCTTTTCTCCTTACCTGTAACCCCCTAAGATCCAGAAACTCTCAGTGAGCATTCTTTCTTTTATGTCCATTGTAAATCATCTGTATGAGTTAGGTGTGAATCCGTTCTCGTGGTAACAAGACACCATCTGAAGGATCAGTTCTGTTACCAAGGCGTTGACTAGAATAGTGTCTTCCCCCTGCCCCCTGCCTGCACCCTGGATTTTATTTTTTAAAATAATCTCTACACCCAATGTAGGGCTCAAACTCACAACCCCTAGATCAAGAGTCGTGCTCTCTACTGACTGAGCAGGCCAGGTGCCCCTGGAGCATCATCTTGAAGACCCATGCATAGACTCAGATAGGATCAGACAGCTTTCAGAAACTCAGATTGATTTTATGGAGCCAATAAAGCCCCTTGGAAATGTTGGCCTGAGACCTTTCTTACAGAACTCCCCACAGCCTTACCAAGTGAGTCAAAAGTGACACCTCCTGGCAGATGAAATCTAGTCGAATGCTTAACTGACTGAGCGTCCCAGGTGCCCCTCAAAGCAGCTGGTTGAAATGCTGATGTTCTTCCTGTCTTTCCTTGATGGGGATGAGGACACCTATGCCTGCGCTCATTGACAATGTCTATGTTCCAGATTGCTAAACCCTGCTTTTTTCACACCACAGATGACAAGACCCCTATCTAGCCTGACTGTTGAACTCCCTTACTCTGAACCAAGGATAGGGGTTCCTGTTTTGTTTCAAGTTGTGGTTAAAAATAGACATCACCTACAATTGAGCATTTTTACCCTTTCTAACCATAGACATCACCTACAATTGAGCATTTTTACCCTTTCTAACCATAGAGATCAGTTAGATCAGAGATCTAACCTTCTATCCTCCTTGTGGCGTTATCTCTCCATTCCATCTCTTTGTAAAGAGATAGAAATTATGTACTTAATTTTTTTAGAAAATATTTTATTTATTGACTTGACAGAGAGCAGACACAAGTAGGGTGGGGGGAACAGCAGGCAGAGGGAAAGGGAGGAGCAGGTTCCCCACTAGCAGAGAGATGGATGCGATGTGGGGGGTGGGGACCTTGATCCCAGGACTCTGGAACACTACCAGAGCCTCAGTCAGATGCTTCACTGACTGAGCCACCCAGGCACCCCATACCTACTTCATTTTTTTAAAGTTCGTTCACTCATGTTTCATGATCTCTAGACCAACGTAGTGTCTGAACTAATGACCCTGACTGAGATGGAGAGTTGAGTGCTCTTCTGACTGAGCAGAGACAGGTGCTCCTTCCATTCTGTTTTTCTTTCAAGAATCCTGGGATCATGGCTCAGAGTCATTATTTGCCCAGTGAGACCTGCCCCCCACCACCCCTCCATGCAGAGGTACCATCTATTGGGCTGGTTGATGTTTGTCCATCTTCCTTCCTCCTTTTTGTGGACAGAAAGTGGCTGGAAAAAGAGCGTGACTATGTGGAATAAGACTGAGGATTTCCCTTGGGCAGTGGGTGAGAGAGGGAGGATAGGTTGAGGAGAATCAATCAACGGTTAGCTTTGCTTTAGAGGAAGGAGCGTGCTGGCTGGGCCCATGAGCCAGGGTGGATGAGTCAGAACTGTCCCCTGCCAGCCCTCCCTTAGCCCTTCATCCTTATCACTCCATGCTTGTGGTTGGCCTCTGAACCCTAAGACACCACCGTCAGGTGTTTAATTTGCCACTCAAAGCTTTGGTTAAGATGATAACTGATTTGTATCATTAGCTCCAGCATGCACTTAGGTGGTAGCCATATTTTCATAACTCAAATTTGAAAACTATAATCTAGTAATGACTTGCTGTACCAAGCAACTAAAAATTTCTTGGAGACTAACTTCTCTATAGAAAGAATATTCAATCACTCTAAAATTATGGAAAACAAACTTTTGTGACTATGATTTGATATCAATAATGCTTTACCCTCTATATTGCAAAGGCATTTATGTTTATAGCATTACAAAATTATACTATAACGGAGGTATAATTACTCACATTTGGGAAGTTACTTAAAAATAATGTGTGACATCCTCTATCTTCTCTTTGAAAATATATAGTGCCAGTCAGTAAATAGTAGTATAATAAACTGGTTTTCTCTAGGACTTGGTATCACTACTTCCAGTCCTAGAGCAAGGATCACAGAAAGTATTTTAACCCAAATACATCATTTTCACTGTAGAAAGACCCAGTCATGCAACCAATTCAGAATTCACACTTTTAGCAAATATCCATTTGGATATTACTAACTAGTGGCTTCAAATATATTATCTAACCTGTCGGTACCTTAATTTCCTTCTCTATAAAATGGGGATACTACAAATAACTGTCCTATAGTCAACAATACTATAGTGCACACTTAAAAAATTGCTAGGAGGTTCATCTCATGATAGGTATTCCTGCAACAATTAAATAAACTTAACAACCCCACCAACACCACAACAAAAATAATGTCTACTTCAAAGAGTTTAATAGGTTTGAATAAGTTAATATACATACTGTAATTAAAACATTGACTGGCATATAATGTAAAATAAATAAACAAATAAAATATTCCATTATAAAAAGCAGAGTATCGGTGAAAAACAATGCAAGTTTCTCCATTTAATCCATGTTGGCTTATTCCTAAATTTGATAATAATTTCTCTGGGGTTTTTAAAAAAGATTTTATTTATTTATTTATTTGACAGAGGGAGAGAGATAGAGAGAGAGAGAGAGCACGCACAAGCAGGGGAAGTGGTAGGTAAAAGGAGAGGCAGAAGCAGGCTCCCCACCCACTGAGCAGAGAGCCCAATGTGGGGATGAAGCCCAGGATCCTGGGATTATGACTTGAGCTGAAGACAGATGCTTAACTGACTGAACCACCCCAGTGTCCCAATTTGACAAAAATTTAAATCATAGTCCTTCATGTCCTTTGATACAAGAACACTGAGGGCTTGTTTTCATGAGCTAAAAATTATTTGGCCAAATGCTGCTTGAATCATGAACACAAACACATGAACACATTTGAAGTTTGCACATTTTAACTATTTCAATGCATAGCTACTTATTTAAAACTGCAAGCAAGTGCATATGAGTGCCAGAAACTCTTCCATTTGTTGTTTACATTCTAGATACAAAAAAACTTGGAGCATCAAATGTTCCTCTATGTCTAGTAATTCTGAGCATTATGTTCTATGTATAATATAATAACTATAATTTGACCAAGATTTTCCAGCTGAATAGTTCTCATAAATCTTTAATAGTATAAGCTACAGAAAATTGTGTTTTGAATGCTTTATTCAAAAAATGATTCTTCGAGACACCTGGATGGCTCAGCAGTTGAGTGGCTGCCTTTACTTTGGGGGGTGATCCTGGAGTTCCTGCATCTAGTTGAGTCCCAGAGTCCCACATCGGGTTCCCTGCAGGGAGGCTGCTTCTCCTTCTGCCTATGTCTCTGCCTCTATCTTTGTGTCTCTCAAGAATAAATAAATAAATAATCTTTAAAAAATCATTATTCTAAAACCTTTTTAATCTCATTTTTTGTTTGAGATAGAGTAAAAAATTAATCTTTGAAAAAATATGGTTCCATAACATATCTTGGTCTACTGTGCTCCTTTGTTTCCCGTGTGTACAGTGTTTTCAGTAAAATCATCAAATGAGTGAAAATATCAGTGAGAGTGACAAGACATGAGAGACACCTAACTGGGAAATGAACAAAGGGTAGTGGAAGGCGAGGTGGGCGGGGGGTTGGGGTGACTGGGTGATGGGCACTGAGGGGGGCACTTGGCAGGATGAGCACTGGGTGTTATACTATATGTTGGCAAATTGAACTCCAATAAAAAAATTAAAAAAAAAATAAAATCATCAAATGCATGTGTTATTCCCACGTAAAAAATTGAGGAGGGATAAACACACTCCTCAAATATTTTGGGAGTTAAAGAGTGTATACATATCTTATGTGTTTCATTTGACTGCAACAAAAACATTGTAACTAGTCTTCCAATATTGTTTCCCCAAATACTGCAAGATTCTTATTTTCTAGTCATGAAAAAATTGAGTGTATCAAGAAAAAAAAGGGAATGTTCCCTTTTGAAAACTTCTGATAATTCACAGCTAATTAGAAACTGCTAAACATGCACCAAGTTTGCGGTTTCATGGACCAGAATCAACAAGGCCCTGCTTACACCCTAAAATCCCATTATTCCACTTTGGATGGTCCATCCACTTAGATCCACACTATCAAGCTCATCGTCCTCATTCACCTGGTCTCCATACCTACGGTGTTGCTCTTCTCCAATTATTTCCAATTATTTAACTTTTCTAAAATCCAGGTCTGGTCATTTTATTATCATTTGTAAATACCTAGAGCACAAAGGGCGAGAAATGAGGGTACAAAGTGAACCTGGAAGGAGGTGCCATTGGAACATTTCCCTCCTGTTTGGCCAACCACCTGAACTTTGCTCATTGTGTTCCTTTTCTGTGTCATCATGTCCTTGAGCAAGAGCCCTGGTCCCACCCAGGTTCCTGTACTCGTATGAAGGTAGCATCTAGTCATTGTTCAACATTGAGATCTCGGGTCTCCTTTCAGCCTCTTTGTTCGGCTGAACTCACATGTCGTAGGTAGAATTGGTGTGTCCTTATCAGCTGCACCCTTTCCACATGAGGCTCAAAACAATTTATATATTTTATTACAACTGTTTGCACAAAACAATACCTACAGATTAAGTTCCATAGGGGCAGTAGACATTCATTATTTATATATTAAATTAGGTTAGCTATTTGTTATTTTAAATTATAATATGGCATTAGGTACTTAATTTAACAAATAAAGGACTAGGTATTTGATGGATTTCCTCCCCTTGCTTGTATAATAAGTTACATACTTCATTTCTCAGCTCTGATATCCCTTTATGCTCAAAAGAAGCTACCATAAACTCTCCTTCTTGGGGTTAATATTTTTCTCACAGTACCTTAGACCACAGTGTACTAATGATTTCAGAGAGGTAAGAGCCACTGGATATCTTCAGAGTTGGAACCTAAAGAACAAAATCACCCTAATTGAATACAGGCCAACAATTGTATTATTTCACTAGTGATCAGTCATATTAATATGTGCATGATTCCCAAGATTTGTCACTTACACTGCCACCATGGTGCAAGGACAAATTTTTTAAATAGACAAAAGTCTGATACTTTCTGTTTTATTCCTAAGTAATTTCAAATTTATAGAGAATTAGTATGAATAGTATGCTTAGTAAGAATAATAATAATAGCACAATAAAGAATTAATATATCTTTTGCATGGATTCATGTATCAAAATTATATACCATTTGGTTTGTCACCTCTCTCTCTTTCTCTCTCTCTCTCTCTCTCTCTCTCTCTGTCTCATGAGTTGCACATCTTATGATCTTTATTTCTAAATATCTTGTTACATATTTGTTAAGAATATGAGTATTTTCCAGCTGAATCACAGTACAATTATAAACTTCTGAAAAATGTAACATGGATAGAATACAATTGTACCAATATTTTGAATGCAGAAGTGTAAAAATTAAGAGTTTTCCAGTACAAGGAAACATTCCTCCAAAAGGCATGAAAGATGATAACACAGCCATGGTGTGAGAATCTGAGGAAAAACATTGACATGGGATCTTAAAGTTGTAATTTGTAGAGTGAAGAAAAAAAAAAGTACAAATATTTCCTATTTTATAGGTTCCTGTAAGACAGATACCACATTCAACATTTTTTTAAGAGCCCTTGTGACATCCTTATTTCTAAGACTATAAATTAAAGGATTTAGAACAGGAGTGAGTATGGTGTAAAAGACAGATACAATCATGTCCTTCTCAGGGGTGTGATAGGAGGTGGGGAGCATGTAGGTGTAGACGGCAGCACCATAGAAGAGGATGACCACCATCATGTGAGAAGAACAAGTGGCAAAAGCCTTCTTCCGTCCCTCTGCTGAGTTCATCCTGTGGATGGTGAAGAGGATGAAAGAATAGGAGCTTGAAATGACTGTCACAGGGATGAGAAGCATGAGGACACAGCACAGGTACATGAGTGTCTCATAGAGGGAAGTGTCTGAGCAGGAGAGCTTCATTACAGCAGGAACCTCACAGAAGAAATGGTGAATCTCCCGGGATCTGCAGAAGGGGAAGGTCATGGTGACGGGAGTCAGCATAAATCCATCCACAGATCCCAAAATCCAGGAGGAAGACACCAAGAGAAGACACACTCTATGGTTCATGAGGATAGGATAACGGAGTGGATGGCAGATGGCCACATAGCGGTCATAGGCCATAGCAGCCAGAAGGAAGAATTCTGAGCCTACTAGAGTTAAGTAGAGAAACATCTGCATCCCGCATTCAGGGACTGAGATCTTATTCACACCCATGACCTGGTCCATGAGCATCTTGGGCACAGTAACAGAAATGTACATCACGTCCATGAGAGACAACTGGGTGATAAAAAAGTACATGGGGGTGTGGAGGTGAGCATCACAGTGTATCAGAAGGATCAGGATGGTGTTTCCAGAGAGGGCCATCAGGAAAACCACGAAAATGACCACACAGAGGAGAGTTGGGTGCTTGGATTGACTGAAGAGTCCCACTAGTTCAAAATCTGATCGTTCAGTATAGTTGGTCACCCACATGATGTTCTCCATTATATTTTACCTGGTTCACCAAGAAGAACTATGGAGTTAATAGATCACTAGTGGAATATGACTACCTGAAATAAATGTTTACTGAGCTTCTGTGCGTTTGCATGTCTTTACACATAGTAACCCAGTGTGCTAATAAGGGGAATTTCCTGTACATTGTAGGATTGTGAACTACCCATAATAGAACAAATTTACTAGAAATGTAGAAACTCACACTGTTAATCAAAAGTATTAGTACCTTAAGGGTGCCTGAGTGGCTCAGTCAGTTAAGCCTCCTACTCTTGATCAGGTCATGATCACAGGGTCATGAGATCAATACCCGGATTGGACCCTACATTTTGCAAGGGGTATGCTTGAGCTTCTCTTTCTCCCTCTCCCTCTGCTGTCCGCCACCCCCCATTTTCTGTGTCTCTCTCTAAAATAAATAAATAAATATTTAAAAATATATCCATACCTTCATAATTCCACTACTGGGTATGCATTTACCAAAAGAAAGTAAAAACAGTAATTCAAAAGCATAATGCACAACTATAATTATTTTATTTTTTTCAAATATCGCTATAATTTTTTAAAGTTTTAATTTAATATCCAGCTTAAATAAAACATCTTGTGTAATAATTGTTCCAGGTGCACAATATAGTGATTCAACAACTCTGTATAACACCGGTCCTTATCACAACATGTGCACTCCTTGAGTCCCATCAACTGTCTAAACCATCCCCCTTTGATCTTCCTTTGGTAGCCATCAGTTTTTTCTCTATAGTTGTTTCTCTCTCATTTTGCTTCTTTGTTTTGCTTATTAAATTCCACATATAATTGAAACAATATGGCATTTGTCTTTCTCTGATTGACTTATTTTGTTTACCAGTATACTCTCTAGCTCCATCCATGCCATTGCAAATGGCAAGGTTTCATTCTTTTTAATGTCCAGGGAATATTCCATTGAATATGCATTCCTATGCTTCAGGTAGTATTATTCACAATAGTCAAGATATGGAAAGAACCTAACTGTCCATCCATAGATGAATGGGGAAGGGGAGTGTGTGTGTGTATGTGTATTGCACACAGACAGTGGAATATTATGAAGCCATAAAATCCATAATATTGTGCCCTTCGTGACAATGTGGATGGACCTATATGGTATTAAGCTAAGTGAAGTAAGTCAGACTGAGAAAGACAAATACCACAGACCCCACCTCCATATATGGAATGTAAAAACAAATGAATGAACACTGTCTTGATGATCACACCTTTGTAGTACAACCTGAAATCTGGCATTGTGATGCCCCAGCTATGGTTTTCTTTTTTAAAATTCCCCTGGCTATTCGGAGTCTTTTCTGATTCCACAAAAATCTTAAAATAATTTGTTCTAACTCTCTGAAGAAAGTCCATGGTATTTTGATAGGGATTGCATTAAACGTGTAAATTGCCCTGGGTAGCATCGACATTTTCACAATATTAATTCTGCCAATCCATGAGCATGGAATATTTTTCCATCTCTTTGTGTCTTCCTCAATTTCTTTCAGAAGTTTTCTGTAGTTTTTAGGGTATAGATCCTTTACCTCTTTGGTTAGGTTTCTTCCTAGGTATCTTATGCTTTTGGATGCAATTGTAAATGGGATTGACTCCTTAATTTCTCTTTCTTCAGTCTCATTGTTAGTGTCTAGACATGCCACTGACTTCTGGGCATTGATTTTGTATCCTGCCACACTGCCAAATTGCTGTATGAGTTCTAGCAATCTTGGGGTGGAGGCTTTGGGGTTTTCTACATACAGTATCATGTCATCGGCAAAGAGGGAGAGTTTGACTTCTTCTTTGCCAATTTGAATGCCTTTAATGTCCTTTTGTTGTCTGATCGCTGAGGATAGGACTTCCAGTACTATGTTGAATAGCAGTGGTGAGAGTGGACGTCCCTGTCTTGTTCCTGATCTTAGGGGAAAGGCTCCCAGTGGTACTGGCACAAAAACAGACACATAGATCAATGAAACAGAATAGAGAATCCAGAAGTGGACCCTCAACTTTATGGTCAACTAATATTTGATAAAGGAGGAAAGACTATCCACTGGAAGAAAGACAGTCTCTTCAATAAATGGTGCTGGGAAAATTGGACATCCACATGCAGAAGAATGAAACTAGACCACTCTCTTGCACCATACACAAAGATAAACTCAAAGTGGATGAAAGATCTAAATGTGAGACAAGATTCCATCAGAATCCTAGAGGAGAACACAGGCAACACCCTTTTTGAACTCGGCCACAGTAACTTCTTGCAAGATACATCCACGAAGGCAAAAGAAACAAAAGAAAAAATGAACTATTGGGACTTCATCAAGATAAGAAGCTTTTGCACAGCAAAGGATACAGTCAACAAAACTCAAAGACAACCTACAGAATGGGAGAAGATATTTGCAAATGACGTATCAGATAAAAGGCTAATTTCCAAGATCTATAAAGAACTTATTAAACTCAACAGCAAAGAAACAAACAATCCAATTATGAAATGGGCAAAAGACACGAACAGAAATCTCACAGAGGAAGACATAGACATGGCCAACATGCACATGAGAAAATGCTCCGCATCACTTGCCATCAGGGAAATACAAATCAAAACCACAATGAGATACCACCTCACACCAGTGAGAATGAGGAAAATTAACAAGGCAGGAAACCACAAATGTTGGAGAGGATGTGGAGAAAAGGGAACCCTCTTGCACTGTTGGTGGGAATGTGAACTGGTGTAGCCACTCTGGAAAACTGTGTGGAGGTTCCTCAAAGAGTTAAAAATAGACCTGCCCCACGACCCAGCAATTGCACTGCTGGGGATTTACCCCAAAGATACAGATGCAGTGAAACGCCGGGACACCTGCACCCTGATGTTTATAGCAGCAATGGCCACGATAGCCAAACTGTGGAAGGAGCCTCGGTGTCCATTAAAAGATGAATCGATAAAGAAGATGTGGTTTATGTATACAATGGAATATTACTCAGCTATTAGAAATGACAAATACCCACCATTTGCTTCAACGTGGATGGAACTGGAGGGTATCATGCTGAGTGAAGTAAGCCAGTCGGAGAAGGACAAACATTATATGTTCTCATTCATTTGGGGAATATAAATAATAGTGAAAGGGAATATAAGGGAAGGGGGAAGAAATGTGTGGGAAATATCAGAAAGGGAGACAGAACGTAAAGACTGCTAACTCTGGGAAACGAACTAGGGGTGTTGGAAGGGGAGGAGGGCGGGGGGTGGGAGTGAATGGGTGACGGGCACTGGGGGTTATTCTGTATGTTAGTAAATTGAACACCAATAAAAAAATAAAAATAAAAATAGACCTGCCCTACGACCCAGCATTTGCACTGTTGGGGATTTACCCCAAAGATACAGATGCAATGAATCGCAGGGACACCTGCACCTCAATGTTTATAGCAGCAATGTCCACAATAGCCAAACTGTGGAAGGAGCCTCAGTGTCCATCGAAAGATAAATGGATAAAGAAGATGTGGTCTCTGTATACAATGGAATATTACTCAGCCATTAGAAATGACAAATACCCACCATTTGCTTCAATGTGGATGGAACTGGAGGGTATTATGCTGAGTGAAATAAGTCAAGTGGAGAAGGACAAACATTATATGGTCTCATTCATTTGGGGAATATAAATAATAGTGAAAGGGAATAGAAGGGAAGGGAGAAGAAATGGGTTGGAAATATCAGAAAAGGAGACAGAACATGAAGACTCCTAACTCTGGGAAACAAACTAGGGGTGGTGGAAGTGGAGGAGGGCGAGGGATGGGGGTAAATGGGTGACGAGCACTGAGGGGGGCACTTGATGGGATGAGCACTGGGTGTTATTCTGTATGTTGGCAAATCGAACACCAATAAAAGATAAATTTATTATTTAAAAAAAGAAATGAATGAACAAACAGAAAGCAGAATTGGTTCCATAAATACAGAGAAGTAAGTGCTTGTTGTGAGAGAAGAAAGTGGTGGAGCAATGACTAAATGGGTGAAGAAGAATGGGAGATACTGTCTTGCATTTATGGAATAAGTAAGTCACAGGAATAAAAGCCACAGCATAAAGAATATAGTCCATGACACTGTATTTTTGATTTTTTTCCTTCTTTCATTTTTATTTGTTTTATTATCATTTTTAGAAAAATGTTAATATGGTTGACATTTTTCCACAAGAAGTATATACACTGTTATGTTCATCACAACTATAGCTACCATCTGTCTTATTATTTTTCTATTACAATATCATTGACTATAATACTTATGCTCTCCTTTTTATTCCTGTGACTTATTATTCCATACTTGGGGGCCGGTATCCCCTCCCCTTCACCAATTTTGCCCCACTCTCTGTCACACTGATAGTGTGGTTTCATGACAGATGGTAGCTACACTCATTGTGAGCATATAATAACTTTCAACCTTGTGAATCACTATGCTGTAAACTGAAAACTAATGAAGCACTGTGTGTCAAGCATATTCAAATGAAAGCATTTTGAAAGAATATTGATAACTTATAATAAGATTTCCACAGACCAAGGTTTTGAGATTTCCTAATGATAGTGTGATTTATCGGTGAGTATGGAAATTTGCAGAATCACTACTCTTTGAAAACACAAAAAGTAAATCATTTGAGAGAGAGAGAGAGAACAGTGTGCCTGGGTAGCTCAGTGGTTGAGCTTCTGCCTTTGGCTCAGGTTGTGATACTGGGGTCCTGGGATCGTGTCCTGTATCGTGTCCTTCTCCCTCTGCTTATGTCTCTGCTGTTTTCTCTATGTCTCTCATGAATAAATAAATAAAATCATAAAAAAATAAATAAATAAAACCCCTAATTTCTAGAGAGTTCTGTTATGGAAGTCAAAATGGAATCAACCTCTCTGGTTTAAAAATCCAACTGAAATTTAAAAACTTTTAGAGATATATTCTATATAAGAAGGTTTATAAAATAACTGAAACAGAATTTGGGGAATTTTCATACCCAAAGTTCCAATGTCCTCTGTCTGAACAATCAGGCAGATTGTGATGCCCTGTAGTTGTGTGGAGTAGGCCATGCAGCCACAGGAACAGATGGGGTCTTCACCAATGGCCAGGCCCTTAGATATCTTAGGGACATTAATTTAAGAGTCCATAGTTTGAGTCTGGGCCATGACTGTGGGTCCAGATTATCCTCTACCTACCATTCTTTTGTCCACTTTACATAAAAAGAGGATAATAAGGTTAAATCTCAAGTATGTTCAAGATTAAATTATATAAAATAATAAAAGTGCTTAGAAATGATCAAATACAGATGAGTAAGTACATAAATTGTTAAAGAGGTAAGACCTACGATAATTAGTGTGCAGATTCTCTGTAAGAGACGACTGTTACCATTTTCGTTTTGTGATATAAGATGAATTACTCCTGTTTGCCATGAATTACTCCTGTTTGTTCATACACGTAAGAATTTGGTTTCGACGGACACCTGGGTAGGTCAGCGGTTGAGCCTCTCTGCCTTTGGCTCAGGGAGTGCTCCCAGATCTGGGGATCGAGTTCCACATCGGGCTCCCTATGAGGAGCCTGCTTCTCCCTCTGCCTGTTTCTGCCGCTCTCTGTGTCTCTTATGAATAAATAAAATGTTTAAAAAAAGAATTTGGATTTGATAATTTTTACAACTTCACTTACTTAAAGCTCCTACTCTTTATTCTAAATTTAAGGAGGAAGATCTAGCACTTAGAAGATCATTGTCATTTACAAAGGAAGTCTTTAGTTGTCTTCACAAGCATCATCAACTTTATTGTCTGTAGCAACCAATCTTTCATGGAAACTGAGATGCAGAGAGAAAAACCGAGCAACACTGAGTTGTTTCTGACTCCAATTCAATCCCCCTCCTTTATCTGGCTAATCAAAGCCAACATCTGTGTTAAATGCTAAAGACCAGTAAAATAAAATTGAAATTGGTTACACTGAAGGAGGTCACAGTCTGTCTGCTCAGACAAAAATATTGTGTGTATGTGTGTGTGTGATTTAAAGTAGAATTTTAAAACAGCTCAAAATAAATAAGAAAGAACAATAGAAGTAAAACATATCTGTCCTTTCTGAAAAGAATCAGTAATAACTTCTATTACATTTTCTCTTATGAAAATGTAAACCTTTAATAGCTTTGAAATTTTTTGGTTTCTGACATGTTAAGTGTTAAATTTTAAAATTCCTTACCAACATGAAAAGAAATATTGGCTCTTCTCTCTAGGAAGAGTTTAGAAATGATTGTGATATAGGGATATTTCAGGAATATCTCCAACTTTCAAGACATTCGATGCTCTTGTAATGATTCCAGAGACTAATCACATATTCAGTGCATTAGGAGCCCCTAGTTCTGGGGTGCTAAAGCAGTAGACAACACTGGAGATTAATTTGATGCCTTATATAAATATCCAACAAATCTGGTACACATTGCATTAAAAATTATCACCTGTCAAATTCCACACCTACTGGTAGATGAAACCCCTAGCCCCTGTGCAAAGTTAAAACAGCCCCAAAGAAAAACATACATGCTTTCTGAGTCAATATTTTGGCCAAAATGAAACAAATCATTATTGAAATTTTGGAAATGAGAATGACTGTGATCAAGCTGCACTGAACAGCCCACTGGCACACCAGACAGAGAATGCTGTCTGCATCTTATAAGGTAATTGACCTCACTGCTCATTCTTATTTTTCTGTATCCAATTTCTTGAGTTTACTATACATAGAATACTGCACTACTTACTTTGGGGACTTAGTAATGGTAGAATAACATGAAATCTTTATTTGAAGCTGACAGCATGCCAGGAACTGTTCTATTGCTTTACCATATTTTATCTTCCTCAAGAGTTATCTTACACATCTTATTTTCTCCTTTACAAATTAAATAATTCACATTCCCAGGTCATTTGCTTAGCATCACCTAAATTACCTGGAGGGAGGACTTGGGTCTCAATTCAGATGTTGGGGCCCAGAGCTCGTAATGCTGCCTTAGCTCTCTAGAACACTATCATCCCTCCACTGTATACAATTTGGGTATAGCTCCTCACTGCCAGTTTCATGTAAGAAACATAAAGATAATTGAGACATTTGTTTAAGTTTTCTAACTATCAGAAATCACTCCCACCCAAAATAAAATCAGTCTCATTTCTTTTGTAAAATTACAGACACAAGAAAACAAATACATCATCCAATAATATAGGAGGAACGTGTATTCTTTTGTAAACACATAATGGGAATAAAAACCCATTTCCTAATGTATTACAGAAAGTTATTGTTACATGAAAGATTCAATCCAAAAAAAGGTGATTAAGAATACACTTATCTTGATGAGCACAGAGAAATGTATAGAATTGTCAAATATATTATACAACTGGAACTAATATAACGTTGTGTGTTAATTATTCTTGAATTTAAAAAATCATCTTTGCTTTTCTTCATAAAAATAGATGACAGCGAAAAATTGAGGAAATATGGTCAAGAATTTACAGCATTGGGATCCCCGGGTGGCTCAGCGGTTTCACGCCTGCCTTCAGCCCCCGGCATGATCCTGGAATCCCAGGATTGAGTTCAGCATCGGGCTCCCTGCATAGGGCCTTGCTTCTCCCTCTGCCTGTGTCTTTGCCTCTCCCTCTCTCCCCCCACCCCTCTCTCTCTCTCTCTGTGTGTGTGTGTGTGTGTGCCTCTCATGAATAAATAAATAAAACCTTTAAAAAAAGAACTTACAGCACATATCAAAAGGAGAACAGGTCAGAAACAGTAATTACCCTTTTGCTCCTGTAGCTCTTTGTATATGATTGAACTCAGCATCAGATGACGCTGCAGCCCTTATCCATCTGGGTAATGGAATGTGGCTGTGGTTGACCTTTTAAAGATAGACAGGAGAGTGACATCACCCTGGTTTCACTACGCCCATTATGGGAGTTCATGAGGTTTACTTTTGATCAATTCCTTCTGGGACTTTGAAGAAGAGTGCAATTAAGAGACCCAACAACAACAACAACGTAAAGGTAATAGGTATCTCTGTTGCACTGTTCGAGTTTTCTCCTCATGTCTTTGAAAAATGTTTTCTTATTATTAGCTGGAAGTCTTTTATTTTATTAACTGGAAGTCTTAACCAATATTAAAAGTAATCTCAAATTTCACCATCATCAATAAAATCTTGTCTGTGAAATAGATGCCAGGTTAAATATGGCCTTAGCCTTTCCCATATCATAAAATGTGTTTCTTATGTTGTGTATATCTATTCCACTTAATTTCAAAAGTATTGTATGAGGAATTGATACAGTTCTCTTGTCTTTCACTGATGCAGCCTCTGAAGCCCAAGGACTAAATGATTGTCAACCTCTTTGGTTAAGTTTATTTTTAGGCATTTTGTTATTTTTGGAGCTATTGTAAATGGGATAGTTTTCTCAATTTGTCTGTTACTTCAGTACTAGCTCATAGAAATGCAACAGGTTTCTGCATGTTGATTTTGTATCCTAAGACCTTACTGAGTTTGTCAGTTCTAGTAGTTTTTATGGTGGAATCTTTAGAGTTTTCCACAAATAGTCTCATGTCATCTGCAAATAGTGAAATTTCCCTTCTTCCTTTTATTTATAGGCCTTTTATTTCTTTTTGTTGTCAGATTGCTATGGCTTAGACTTCCAGTACTATGCTGAATAAAGTGGTGAGAGTGGACTTCTTTACTTTCCTGACCGTAAGGGAAAAGTTCTCAGTTCTTCACTATTAAGTAGTATATAAGCTGTGGGCTTTTCATATATGGCTTTTATTATGTTGAGGCATGTTCCCTCTAAATTACTTTATTGGGGGTTGTTATCCTGAATAGATATTATAGTTTGTAAAATGCTTTTTCCACATCAATGGAAATGATCATAATAGTTTTTAATCTTTCTCTTGTTGGTTAATGTGACATACTTATTGATTTGCAAATATTGACCACCTTTATCTAGAAACTTTTGGCATCTATGATCTTCAGAGATATTGGCCACTATTTCTCTTTATTTTTGTCATGTTTTACCTAGGTTGGTATCTGAGTAATGCTGGACTCAGAACAAATTGAAACTCTCCTTATTCTCTCTCTCTCTCTCTCTCTCTTTCTTTCTCTCTTTCTTTTTCTTTTTTTTTTTTGGAATAGTGTGAGAGCAATAGGTATTAACTCTTCCTTATATGTTTGGTAGGATTCAACTTAAGATTGATTGATTGATTTTGAGAGAGAGAGAGACTACGAGCTGGGGAAGGAGTAAAGGGAGAGGGAGAGACAGAATCTCAAACAGACTCCTCATTGAGTGTGGAACCCATTATGGGGCTCAATCTCATGACCCTGAGATCTTGACCAGAGCCTACAGCAAGAGTCAGACACTTTACTGACTCAGCCTCCCAGGTGCCTGGTAAACTTCACCTTTAAAGTCATCTGGCTCTGGATTTCTGTTAGCTGGGAAGAGCTTCATCACTGATTCTATTTCATTGATGGTATTTCAGTGCTGTTCAAATATTCTATTTCCTCCTTATTTAATTTTGGGAGGATGTATGTTCCTAGGAATTTATCCATTTCTGTTACATTTCCTAATTTGTTGGTATATAATTTTTCATACTATCCTTTTATAATCCTTTGTATTGGTGTGGTGTTGGTTATAATTTCTCTTCTTTCATGTCTGATTTATTTGTGTTGTGTCTCTCTTTCTTTCTTTTTGCTTCTAATGAGTCTGGCTAAGAGTTTATCAATTTTGTAGGTCTTTCAAAGAATGAGCTCCTAATTTAATTTATTTGTCTATTGTTTTGTTTCTAATATGTTCATTTCAGCTCTCATCTTTATTATGCCCCTCTACTGGTTTTGGGCTTTGTTTGCTTTTCTTTTTCTAGGCTCCTTTTTTGTAAGGCTAAGTTGTTTATTTTAAGATTTTTCTTCTTGGTTTTTGAGATAGGCCTTATTTCACTAACTTCCCAGTTAGAGGGGCACATAGGTAGCTCAGTTAAGCATCTGCCTTTGGTTCAGGTCATGATCTCATGGTCCTGGGATCAAGTCTCATGTCAGGCTCTCTGCTCAGAGGGGAGTCTTCTTCTTCCTCTCTCTCTCTGCTCCTCCCCCCTGTTTTGCTCGCTCTCTCTTGCTCTCTCTCTCCTAAATCTATAAAATATTTAAAAAAACAACTTGGAAAAGAGAAGAGTTTTGCTACATCCCAAAGGCAATGGGCTGTTGTGTTTTTCTTTTCATTTATATTCAAGTATTTTTTTATTTTGAATTTGATACCATTATTTAGTAGCAGATTATTTAACCTCCATATTTTTGTGGTGATTTCGATATTTTTTATAAATTTATTTTCTATTGGTGTTATATTTGACAACATATAGAATAACACCCAGGGCTCATCCCATCAAGGGCCTCCCTCAAGCCCGTCACCCAGTGACCCCCACCCGGACCACCTCCCCTTCCACCACCCCTAGTTCGTTTTCCAGAGTTAAGAGCCTTTCATGTTCTGTCGCCCATTCTGATATTTCGACTCATTTTTTCTCCTTTCCCCTTATTTCCCTTTCACTATATTTATATACCCCAAATGAATGAGACCATATAATGTTTGTCCTTCTCCGATTGACTTATTTCACTCAGCATAATAACCTCCAGTTCCATCGACGTCGAAGAAAATGGTGGGTATTTGTGGTTTCTAATGGCTGAGGAATATTCCATTGTATACATAGACCACATCTTCTTTATCCACTCATCTTTCAATGGACACTGATGCTCCTTCAACAGTTTGGCTACTGTGGACATTGCTGGTATAAATATCAGGTGCAGGTGTCCCGGCGTTTCATTGCATCTGCATCTTTGGGGTAAATCCTCAGCAGTGCAATTGCTGGGTCCTAGGGCAGGTCTATTTTTCATTCTTTGAGAAACCTCCACACACTTTTCCAGAGTGGCTGCACCAGTTCACATTCCCACCAACAGTGCAAGAGAGTTCCCCTTTCTCCATATCCTCTCCAACATTTGTGGTTTCCTGACTTGTTAAATTTCCCCCTTCTCAGTGGTGTGAGGTGGTATCTCATTGTGATTTTGATTAGTATTTCCCTGATGGCAAGTGATGCAGAGCATTTCCTCATGTGCTTGTTGGCCATGTCTATGTCTTCCTCTGTGAAATTTCTCTTCATGTCCTTTGCCCATTTCATGATTGGATTGCTTGTTTCTTTGCTGTTGAGTTGAAGAAGTTCTTTATAGATCTTGGAAACTAGCCCTTTATCTGATATGTCATTTGCATATATCTTCTCCCATTCTGTAGGTTGTCTTTGAGTTTTATTGATGGTATCTTTTGCACAGCAAAAGCTTCTTATCTTGATGAAGTCCCAATAGTTCATTTTAGCTTTTCTTTCTTTTGCCTTCGTGGATGTATCTTGCAAGAAGTTACTGTGGCCGAGTTCAAAAAGGGTGTTTCCTCTGTTCTCCTCTAGGATTTTGATAGAATCTGTCTCACATTTAGATCTTTCATCCATTTTGAGTTTATCTTTGTGTATGATGCAAGAGACTGGTCTAGATTCATTCTTCTGCATGTGGATGTCCAATTTCTCAGCACCATTTAGTGAAGAGACTGTCTTTTTTTCAGTGGATAGTCTTTCCACCTTTGTCGAATATTATTCACCATAAAGTTGAGGGTCCACTTATGGATTGTCTATGTATTACATTGATCTATGTGTCTGTTTTTGTGCCAGTACCACACTGTCTTGATGACCACAGCTTTGTAGTACAACCTGAAATCTGGCATTGTGATGCCCCCAGATATGGTTTTCTTTTTTAAAATTCCCCTGGCTATTCGGGGTCTTTTCTGATTCCACACAAATCTTAAAATAATTTGTTCTAACTCTCTGAAGAAAGTCCATGGTATTTTGATAGGGATTGCATTAAACGTGTATATTGCCCTGGGTAACATTGACATTTTCACACTATTAATTCTGCCAATCCATGAGCATGGAATATTTTTCCATCTCTTTGTGTCTTCCTCAATTTCTTTCAGAAGTGTTCTATAGTTTTTAGGGTATAGATCCTTTACCTCTTTGGTTGGGTTTATTCCTAGGTATCTTATGCTTTTGGGTCCAATCGTAAATGGGATGGACTCCTTAATTTCTCTTTCTTCAGGCTCATTGTTCGTGTATAGAAATGCCACTTACTTCTGGGCATTGATTTTGTATCCTGCCACGCTGCCAAATTGCTGTATGAGTTCTAGCAATCTTGGGGTGGAGGCTTTTGGGTTTTCTATGTAGAGTATCATGTCATCGGCGAAGAGGGAGAGTTTGACTTCTTCTTTGCCAATTTGAATGACTTTTATTTCTTTTTGTTTACTTATTGCTGAGGCTAGGACTTCTAGTACTATGTTGAATAGCAGTGGTGAGAGTGGACATCCCTGTCTTGTTCCTCCTCTTGGGGAAAGGCTCCCAGTGCTACCCCATTGAGAATGATATTTGCTGTGGGGTTTTCGTAGATGGCTTTTAAGATGTTGAGGAATATTCCCTCTATCCCTACACTCTGAAGGGTTTTGATCAGGAATGGATGCTGTATTTTGTCAAATGCTTTCTCTGATTCTATTGTGAGGATCCTAGGGTTCTTGTTTTTTCTCTTGCTGATATGATGAATCACATTGATTGTTTTACAAGTGTTGAACCAACCTTGCATCCCAGGAATAAATCCCAGTTGGTCATGGTGAATAATCTTCTTAATGTATCGTTGGATCCTATTGGCTAGTATCTTGTTGAGAATTTTTGCAACCATGTTCATCAGGAATATTGGCCTATAATTCTCCTTTTTGGTGGAGTCTTTGGTTTTGGAATTAAGGTGATGATGGCCTCATGGAACGAGTTTGGAAGTACTCCATCTCTTTTTATCTTTCCAAACAGCTTTAGTAGAATAGGTATGGTTTCCTCTTTAAACGTTTGATAGAATTCCCCAGGGAAGCCATCTGTCCCTGGACTTTTGTGTCTTGGGAGGTTTTTGATGACTGTTTCAATTTCCTCCCTGGTTATTGGCCTGTTCAGGTTTTCTATTTCTTCCTCTTCAAGTTTTGGTAGTTTGTGGCTTTCCAGAAATGCGTCCATTTCTTCTAGATTGCCTAATTTATTGGCATATAGCTGCTCATAATATGTTTTTAATTTTTTAATTATTTTTTAATAATAAATTTATTTTTTATTGGTGTTCAATTTGCCAACATACAGAATAGCACCCAGTGTTCATCCCATCAAGTGCCCCCCTCAGTGCCCGTCACCCATTCACCCGCACCCCCCCACCATCGTCCCCTTCCACCACCCCTAGTTTGTTTCCTAGAGTTAGGAGTCTTCATGTTCTGTCTCCCTTTCTGATATTTATAACCCATTTCTTCTCCCTTCCCTTCTATTCCCTTTCACTATTATTTATATTCTCCAAATGAATGAGACCATATAATATTTGTCCTTCTCCACTTGATTTACTTCACTCAGTATAATACCCTCCAGTTTGGTCCACATTGAAGCAAATGGTGGGTATTTGTCATTTCTAATGGCTGAGTAATATTCCATTGTATACATAAACCACTTCTTCTTTATCCATTTATCTTTCGATGGACACCGAGGCTCCTTCCACAGTTTGGCTATTGTGGATATTGCTGCTATAAACATCGGGGTGCAGGTGTCCCAGCGTTTCTTTACATCTGTATCTTTGGGGTAAATCCCGAACAGTGCAATTGCTGGGTCGTAGGGCAGGTCTATTTTTAACTCTTTGAGGAACCTCTACACAGTTTTCCAGAGTGGCTGCAGCATTTCACATTCCCACCAACACTGCAAGAGAGTTCCCCATTCTCCATATCCTCTCCAACATTTGTGGTTTCCTGCCTTGTTAGTTTTCCCCATTCTCACTGGTGTGAGGTGGTATCTCATTGTGGTTTTGATTAGTATTTCCCTGATGGCAAGTGATGCAGAGTATTTTCTCATGTGCTTGTTGGCCATGTCTATGTCTTCCTCTGTGAGATTTCTGTTCATGTCTTTTGCCCATTTCATGATTGGATTGTTTGTTTCTTTGCTGTTGAGTTGAATAAGTTCTTTATAGATCTTGGAAACTAGCCCTTTATGTGATACGTCATTTGCAAATATCTTCTCCCATTCTGTAGGTTGTCTTTGAGTTTTGTTGACTGTATCCTTTGCTGTGCAGAAGCTTCTTGTCTTGATGAAGTCCCAATACTTCATTTTTGCTTTTGTTTCTTTTGCCTTCGTGGATGTAACTCATAAGAAGTTACTGTGGCCGAGTTAAAAAAGGGTGTTGCCTGTGTTATCTAGGATCCTGATGGACTCTTGTCTCACATTTAGATTTTCATCCATTTTGAGTTTATCTTTGTGTAGGGTGCAAGAGAGTGGTCTAGTTTCATTCTTCTGAATGTGGATGTCCAATTTTCCCAGCACCATTTATTGAAGAAACTGTCTTTCTTCCAGTAGATAGTCTTTCCTACTTTATCCAATATTAGTTGACCATAAAGTTGAGGGTCCACTTCTGGATTGTCTATTGTATTCCATTGATCTACGTGTCTGTTTTTGTGCCAGTACTACACTGTTTTGATGACCACAGCTTTTTAGTACAACCTGAAATGAGATACCACCTCACACCAGTGAGAATGGGGGAAATTAACAAGGCAGGAAACCACAAATTTTGGAGAGGATGCGGAGAAAAGGGAACCCTCTTACACTGTTGGAGGGAATGTGAACTGTACAGCCACTGTGGAAAACAGTGTGGAAGTTCCTCAAAGAGTTAAAAATAGACCTGCCCTACGAATCAGCAATTGCACTGCTGGGGATTTACCCCAAAGATGCAGATGCAATGAAATGCCAGGACACCTGCACCCCCATGTTTATAGCAGCAATGTCCACAATAGCCAAACTGTGGAAGGAGCCTCAGTGTCCATCGAAAGATGAACGTATCAAGAAGATGTGGTTTATGTATACAATAGAATATTACTCAGCCATTAGAAATGACAAATACCTACCATGTGCTTCAACATGGATGGAACTGGAGGGTATTATGCTGAGTGAAATAAGTCAAGCGGAGAAGGACAAATATTATATGGTCTCATTCATTTGGGGAATATAAATAATAGTGAAAGGGATTAGAAGGGAAGGGAGAAGAAATGGGTTGGAAATATCAAAAAGGGAGACAGGAAGACTCCTAACTCTGGGAAACGATCTAGTGGTGGTGGGAGGGGTGGAGGGCGGGTGTGGGGGTGAATAGATGACAGGCACTGAGGGGGGCACTTGACGGGATGAGCACTGGGTATTATTCTGTATGTTGGCAAATTGAACACCAATAAAAAATAAATTTATTATTAAAAAACTTTTAAAAAATTAAAAAATAGAAGTCCTAGCCGCAGGAATCATGCAACAAAAGAAATAAAAGGCGTTCAAATTGACAGAGAAGAAGTCAAACTCTCCCTCTTCACAGATGACATGATACCTAATATAGAAAACCTAAAATTGCATCCCAGTTATTGTAGGACTCATACAACAATTCAGCCGTGTGTCAGTAACAAATCAATGCCCAGAAATCAGTGGCATTTCTATATACTAAGAATGATACTGAAAAAGAGAGATTAAGGAGTCAATCCCATTTACAATTACACCCAAAATCATAACACACCTAGAAGTATACCTAATCAAAGAGGTAAAGAATGTATACCCTAAAAACTGCAGAACACTTCTGAAGGAAATGGAGGAAAACAAAAAGAGATGGAAAAATTTTCCATGCTCAGGGATTAGAAGAATTAATGTTGTGAAAATGTCAATGCTACCCTTGGCAATGTACACATTTAATGCAATCCCTATCAAAATACCATGGACTTTTTTCAAAGAGTTGGAACAAACCATCTTAAGATTTGTGTGGAATCAGAAAAGACCCCGAAAGCCAGGGCAATATTAAAAAGGAAAACCAGAGCTGGGGGCATCACAATGCCAGATTTCAGTTTGTACTACAAAACTGTGGTCATCAAAACAGTGTGGTACTGGCACAAAAACAGACACGTTGATCAATGGAACAGAATAGTGAATCCATAAATGGGCCCTCAACTCTATGTCAACTATTATTTGACAAAGCAGGAAAGAGTATCCACTGGAAAAAGATAGTCTCTTCAATAAATGGTGCTAGGAAAATTGGACATCCACATGCAGAAGAATGAACTAGACCGTTCGCTTACACCCTACACAAAGATAAACTCTAAATAGATGAAAGATCTAAATGTGAGACAAGATTCCATCAAAATCCTAGAGAAGAACAGAGGAAACACCCTTTTTGAACTTGGCCACAACTTTTTGCAATATGCATTTACGAAGGCAAAGGAAAGAAAAGCAAAAATGAACTATTGGGACTTCATCAAGATAAGAAGCTTTTGCACAGCAAAGGATACAGTCAACAAAACTCAAAGACAATCTACAGAATGGGAGAAGATATTTGCAAATGACTTATCAGA
The DNA here is from genome assembly GCF_053574225.1 of Canis aureus. Taxonomy (NCBI): domain Eukaryota; kingdom Metazoa; phylum Chordata; class Mammalia; order Carnivora; family Canidae; genus Canis; species Canis aureus. Next base: position 58,321,355 of record NC_135628.1, on the reverse strand, counting down.
TAAAGGGCTAGTTTCCAAGATCTATCAAGAACTTATTAAACTCAACAGCAAAGAAACAAAGAATCCAATCATGAAATGGGCAAAAGACATGAACAGAAATCTCACAGAGGAAGACATAGACATGGCCAACAAGCACATGAGAAAATGCTCTGCATCACTTGCCATCAGGGAAATACAAATCAAAACCACAATGAGATACCACCTCACACCAGTGAGAATGGGGAAATTTAACAAGGCAGGAAACCACAAATGTTGGAGAGGATGTGGACAAAGGGGAACCCTCCTGCACTGTGTGTGGCAACGTGAACTCGTTCAGCCACTCTGGAAACTGTGTGGAAGTTTCTCAAAGAGCTAAAAATACATCTGCCCTATGACCCATCGATTGCACTGCTGGGGATTTACCCCAGAGATACAAATGCAGTGAAATCCCAGAACACCTGCACCTCAATGTTTATAGCAGCAATGTCCTCTGTAGCCATACTGTGGAAGGAGGCTCAGTGTCCAAGGAAAGATGAATGGATAAAGAAGATGTGGTTTATTTATACAATGGAATATTACTCAGCCATTATAAATAACAAATTCCCACCATTTGCTTCAATGTGGATGGAACTGGAGGGTATTATGCTGATTGAAATAAGTCAAGTGGAGAAGGACAAACATTATATGCTCTCATTCATTTGTGGAATGTAAATAATAGTGGAATTGAATAAAGGAGAAGGGATAGAAAAGGAGTGAAAATATCAGTGAGGGTGACAAATCATGAGAGACACTTAACTCTGGGGAAAAAACCAAGGGATATTGGAAAGGGAGGTGGGCGGGGGATTGAGGTGACTGGGTAATGGGCACTGAGGGGGGCACTTAGCAGGATGAGCACTGGGTATTATGCTATATGTTGGCAATTTGAACTCTAATAAAAAAATTATAGTGGAAGTTTTTTAAGATCCAAATATTTTAAAGAGGGAGTTATGGTGTACATATGACTTTTTGTATGTAAAGGCATAGACATTTATATGACTCCATATATTTGTCAAAACTCATAGACTTGTACACCATGTGAATTACATCATATCTACTTAAAAATTAAATACATAAGAACTTGAAACTAATTATTACTGTGAAGATAAAGTAAAATTAAAAGTAAAATAGCCACACATTAAAAAATATAATCAACTGAGTCTTCAAAAACATATAATTTTAAGAAATTAGTGGCTACATCACAGATATAAACTCAGATACTAAGTCCAGAATAATACATTCGATTTTGTGTGAAAATATCCATTTTGAAAATTGTAAAATTTATAAAAATGCATTAACTAATTATATATGGAAATTTCAAAGAAATTTCACCAAAATTCAAAGAAAGCCTCTAATCACAAGTGGTTTACAAATGTCACCTATTAAATATTTGAGGAATAGAGACAACTATTTAAATTATTTTGAAGAATAAAACAGGCAGAAAATTCAAAAATCATATTATCAATCTAAAATAACTTTTATAAAAAAGAGTGAAAGGGAATAAAGGGGAAAGGAGAAAAAACAAGTGGGAAATACCAGAAAGGGAGACAGAACATGAAAGACTCCTAACTCTGGGAAACGAACTAGGGGAGGTGGGCGGGGGGTGGGGGTGACTGGGTGGTGGGCACTGAGGTGGGCACTTGACGGGATGAGCACTGGGTGTTATTCTGTATGTTGACAAATTGAACACCAATAAAAAAAATTTATTTAGAAAACAAAACAAAAAATAAAAAATAAAATAACTTTTATGAAAAACAGATAATAATGGCACCAAAAATGTCACTCTTTTATAACTTTTAATATAAAATAATTATAATTATCCTAAATATGATACTAGCAACAAGAATACAAAATCTAGGGTCTTCTACAAAATCTAGAAGACCTGGGTGGCTCAGTTGTTGAGGGTCTGCCTTTGGCTCAGGGCATGATCCTAGGGTCCTGGGATTGAGGCCCACATTGGACTCCCTGCAGGGACCCTGCTTCTCCCTCTGTCTGTCTGCCTGTCTGTATCTCTCATGAATAAATAAATAATATCTTTAAAAAAACCACAAAATCTAACATGGAGAAATAATAATAACGAATATATATGTGTATATATATATATATATATATATATATATATATATATATTCCAGAAATATAAATTAACATAAGAACATTAATTTTTATTACAGATATTAAGATAGCATAGAATTGTGAATAACATTATAAATTTATAAATGCTCTAATCAAACTGCTTGGAATCAATTCTTGGTTTGGATAGCTTTGGCTGTGTAACTTTGGCATGTTTTTGAGATTGAATTCAGTTTTCATATTTATGAAACCTGGATGAAATAAATAGAACAAACACTGTTATTTTGTTGTGTTATTATAAGGATTGAGTTACTATAAACATAAATGTATATTTAGGCTGTGTCAGGTATAAATCAAATTTATCTGTTTTTATTATTGCAATAATTACTGTAACATTTCAAAAGTGGAACATGACAATTTAAATGGTTGCCAAAAAGACTGTTGATGAAGCTTAGTTCAATTTCCTGTCAGATTTATAGAATTAACTAAGATTGAAAGAAAAATGTTATTAAATTTTGGGCAAAAAAACAAATTTACTCACCTCCTATATAACTACCTGGCTTGTTCTATGCTCTCTTTTGCTAAGTAGATAAATCAGGTACTAGAAAGTTGTGTGTGTGTGTGTGTGTGAGAGAGAGAGAGAGAGAGGCCCCTTCCAACAAATACATAGTAACTTGAGTGTAGGATATCAGGCTCAATATAAGGTATTTAAATGAGTTCAAAGATATGGAATGAGAAGGAATGGAACACCACAAAAGTTGTAGTTACACAATTTTGCAAAATTTGATATCAAGAGATTTTTAATTTTTGAAGAAATATTTGTATTTATTTCTACATATGGGCTGGAAATAATCTGCCGCTCAAGTTTTTCCAATATCTTTTTTTTCCATAAAGTATTTATACTCTCCTAGTCTTTCGTTACAGATCTTGTATTAGCAAAATCTAATTGTTTCTAATTTGCAAAGAATTTATCTTCTCAAATATCCTCCAAATAGCTGCTTTAATCTCCTTGTTTCGAAGACTATATATGATGGGATTTAGGAAGGGAGGCAAAACTGTGTAAGCCACAGCAATCACCAAATCTTGAATGGATGAAGTCTTGGCAATTGGTCCCAAGGCACCAAAGAGCCCTGTAGTAAGGAAGAGCATAATAACAATCAGCTGTGGAGAGCAGGTAGAAAACGCTTTTGCCCTACTCTCTACTGAAGGGATTCTGAGCACTGTTAAGAAGATCTGGATATAGGAGATGATCATAAGAACAAAGCAAACCAGCACAAAGCAGGAGCTCAGAGCCAGGCTCACAAACTCAGCAAAGAAAACCTCATGGGAAACCAGGGCCAAAACGTGGGAGATGTCACAGAAGAACTGGTGGATTTTTCTGTATCTTGATATGGGCTCCCAAAATATGTTGCCAGTGTGGACAGATGCATAAATAAAGCAACTCAGCCAGGCAATGGCTGCTATGTGGTGGCATTTTTCTGATGTCATAATGGCTTCATATTGGAGGGGGTGGCAAACGGCAACATAGCGATCATAGGACATGACAGTGAGAAAGGCCAGCTCAGCAGATGCAAAAGCAAAGAAAAAATAGACTTGAGCCACACAGCCAAGGTAAGAGATGGAGTTACTGTGAGTCAGGGAGCTGTGGATTGACTTAGGCACAGTGACTGAAACATAGCACAAATCTAAAAAGGAGAGGTTCTTCAGAAAGAAGTACATAGGCCGGTGAAGATACTGATCAAAAGTAATGATAATCATGATGAGAACGTTCCACACCACTGCTGTCAGATAAATCAGCAGAAAGAGTCCAGCATGAAGTATCTGTAGCTCGCAGATGTCAGAAAACCCCATGAGCAGGAACTCTGTCACTTCTGTGAGATTGTCCATTGGGCAAGGAAAACTGTGTTCTGTTTAAGAAAATACATAATAATTAAAAATAAGACAAAGAAAAATAAACAAAGTATTGTCTTAATATGATGCTGTAGGAATTATATCCCCTAGTTAAAGGAATAAATTAAATATCTTCAATATTACTTAAGTAAATGAGATGGTGGTAGACTTTTTTAAATTTAAAATTTTGGGGTTTTTTAAAGATTTTATTTATTTACTCATGAGAGACACATACAGAGAGAGAGAAGCAGAGACACAGGCAGAGGAAGAAGCAGGCTCCATGCAGAGAGCCCGACATGGGACTCTATCCTGGGTCTCCAGGATCATGCCCTGGGCTGAAGGTGGTACAAAACCCCTGAGCCACCCAGGCTGCCCTAAATTTAAATTTTTTTGAAATTAAATTCATTTAGCAAACATACAGTACATCATTAGTTTCAGATGTAGAGTCCAGTGATTCCTCAGTTGCCTGTAATACCCAAAGCTCATTACATCATGTGCCCTCCTTAAGGTCCATCACAGAGTAACCCCATGCCCCCCACCCACACCCCCAGCAACTTTTAGTTGGTTTCCTATAGTTAAAAATCTCATGGTTTGTCTCCCTCTCTGATTTCTTCCCATTCAGTTTTCCATCCCTTCACCTGTAATCCTTTGTGCTAATTCTTATATTGCACATATGAGTGAAACCATATAAGTGTATTTCTCTGATTGACTTATTTAATTCTGCATAATGCCCTCCAGTTCCATCCACGCTGATGTATCTTATTTATCCATCCCTGTCAATGGACACCTTGGGCTCTTTCCATAGTTTAGCTATTGTGGATTTATTTTTAAGGAAAAAACCCGATACTTTATTTATAGGCTTCTTTGGCACACAGAAGGGTCATAAAGTCAATCATCATCTCATCATCTCTATGCTAAAATTTCCCACATCTAAATCTCCCAATTCTTCCTCTGTTCCATGTAGCCATCTCTACATTTGGTAACTCCTGGCTATACCACTGAAACTTCACAATCAACATGAATCAAAATTTGTTTACTATTGATCATGTCCTCTGAATATCCTTTAAATTCATTCACATGTTTCACGTTAAAATATGTTCTCTGACTCTCTCTCTCTCTCTCTCTCTGTCCTGAACTTTTTTAAACAGGTTCATTTAGAATTTGCTAACTCCAAACTTTGTCTCTCCTATCCATATTTTACTCAACACTAGAGTAGCCTTACTAAACTCCGATTAGATCATGTCAATGCTCTACTTAAAAATCATTCAAGTTACCATTTTGCTTGAAGGAAAACTCAAATGCCCTAACATATCCTCAAAACTGTTTTTTTTTTTTAATTCTAGTATATTTAGTGTTCTACTAGTCTCAGGTGTACAATATAGTGATTCAATAATTTTATACATTACTCAGTGCTCATCAAGGTAAGTTTACTCTTAATATTCTTCACCTATTTCACCCATCCCTTCACCCACTTCCCCTTTGGTAACCATCACATTATTCTATATTTAGGAATCTGGGCTTTTTTTGTTTGTCTCTTTTTTCTTTGCTTGTTTGTTTTGTTCCTTAAATTCCACATATGAGTGAAATCAAATGGCATTTGTCTTTCTCTGACTTATTGCACATAGCATTTTACCCTCCAATACTGTTACCAATGGTGAGATTTCATTCTTCTTTATGACTGAGTAATTTTCAACATATATATATCTTCTTTATCGATCCATGAACTCTTGAGCTGCCTCTGTATCTTGGCTATTGTAAATAATGTTGAAATAAACACAGGAGTGCATGTATCTTTTTAAATTAGTGTTTTAATTTCCTTTTGGTAAATATCTAGGAGTGGAATTATTCAATCATATGGTGATTCTATTTTATTTTCTATGCTATAAATGCTTATATTAAGGAAAAAGCATTCAAATAAGCAAAATTATACCACAGGGAACTAAAAAAAAGAATAAACTTGTCCAAAATTTACTAGAAAAAAGGAAACAAAAAAATCAGAAGTAAATAAGAGACAAGAATAAACAATAACATTACATTGAAAGTAATGACCAGCTTAAAAAAGAAAGAAATGCTTGACAATGCTTTAACTACATTAACTAAGGAAAATGAATGAAGGCTCAAAAACAAAAATGAGAAATGGGAGAGAAAACAATACAACAGATACTGCATAAATACAGTGTGATAACAGATTACTATAAATAATTTTATATACTAACAAATCAGATAATTTAGAAAAAAAACGCGTAATTCCTAAAAATGGTCTAGATACAAAAAATAGGAATTCTTGTAGACCAATAACAAGAATGAAAACTGAATTAAGAATCAAAATCAACCAGCACAGAAAAGCCTGAGACCCTATGATTTCTTTGGTGAATTCTACCAAACATTAAAAACTGATAATAATTAATGATAAGCTTATGAAAATTTTAAAAGTAGTAGATGAGAGGGTACATTTAACATCATTCTGTGGGGCCATTATCATCCTGATACCAAATCAGGAAAAAAAATAATAAAAGAACAAAAAAGGGTACCTCTCCCTTGAGCTCGCTCACTCTCACATCTAGAGAGTGAGTGTATGTTCACCTTAATAAACTCTTCTGCTTGTTAATGCGCATCTACTGTGTTGTGTCTGTCCTTGAATCCTTTCTCAAAATAAATAAATAAATAAATAAATAAATAAATAAATAAATAAATACACACACACACACAAAAAAAAAAAAACAGAAACAAAAAGTCTGGTTTGTCTGATGTAAGTACTACTACTCTTTCTTTTGACATTTATTTGCATAATACATGCTTCTCCATCCCCTCACTTTCAATCTGCAGTTGTCTTTAAGTCTGAAATAAGCCTATTTTTTATCCATCCTAACACCCTATGTCTTTGATTGGAGCATTTATTCCATTTGCAGTCACAGCAATTAATGATAGATATATATTTATTGCCATTTTATTCTTGTCATTGTTTTTGGAGATTTTTCTCTGATCCTTTATTGGTTTTGTCACTTTTGGTCACTTCCCTCTGCTCAAAGAGTTCCCTTTAATATTTCTTACAGAGCTAGTTTAGTGGTCATTAACTCCTTTAATTTTTGTTTGTCTGGGAAACTCCCTACCTCTCCTTCTCTTCTTTATGACAGCCTTGCTGGATAGAATATTCTTGGCTGCAGATTTTTCCCACTCAGCATTTTTAATATATTATGACACTTTCTTCTGGCTTGCCAATTTTCTTTTAGGAAATCTCCAGCTAGCTTTATATGTTTTCCTTTTTCTTTTTTAAGATTTATTTATGTATTTATTCATGAGAGACAGACAGACAGAGAGAGAGAGAGAGAGGCAGAGACACAAGCAAAGGGAGAACCAGGCTCCATGCAGGGAGCCTGATATGGGACTCAATCCTGGGACTCCAGGATCACGCTCTGAGCTGAAGTCAGGTGCTAAACCACTGAACCACCCAGGGATCCCCGCCTTATGTGTTTTCCTTTGTGAGTTAGGGACTTCTTTTGTCTTGCTGCTTTTAGTTTTTTTTTTTCTTTATTGCTATATTATGCAAGTTTAATTACAACATGTCTTGCTATTGATCTACTTTTGTTGATTTTGGTGGGAATTCTCTATGCCTTTTGCATCTGGATATCTGTTTCCTTCCCCAGATTAGGAATGCTTCAGCTATTATTGCTTTAAATAAATTTGCTGCCCCCCTTTTCTCTTTCTTCTTCTGAGATTCCTATAGTACAAATGCTATTACATTTGATAGAGATACAGAGTTCCCTCAGTCTATACTCATGTTGCATAATTCTTTCTCTCTTTTGTTCACCTTCATTATTTTCCATTATTTTGTCTTCTAAGTCACTAGTTTGTTCCACTGCCAGATCCTCTAGCCAGCTGTTCACTGCACAAACCATGTTTCCAGTCTACCTTATTACATTCTTCATCACTGATTGATTCTTTTTTTAACTCTTAACTCTGTGGTAAGTGTTTTCCTAATGTCTTCTATTCTTTTCTTAAGCCCAGTGAGTATCCTTATGATTGCTGCTTTAAATTCTCCATCAGGCATGTTGTTTATAGATCTGTTTCACTTAGATCTCTGGCTATCACCTTATCTCATTCTTTAATTTGGGATAAATTCCTCCATCTTTCCTTCTCTGTGTTAGAAAGGCCATGTAGGTTTCCTGTTCCTGAAAGTAATGGCCTGCCTTATGAGGAAGAAGTCTTGTCATGTCTAGGGACTGGCACTTCAGGTGTATGCTGTGTGGGCTCTGCTGTGGGATTGTGGCTGCTCTTGCCTGTTGTGGGCAGTGTTTTATCCCTGAGCTGAATATGCACTGGTCTGCTTGTAAAATGATACCTGACACCAACTCCACCAGATCTGAAGCCCTGCCAAACTTTCAGGTTAGGAGATGTCTTGTGAGCAGGGGCTCGTGCTCATCTCCTGGATGTCCACCACATTAGAACTGAAGGATCTTAACTATGGCAGCCGTGAGGGGTTGGGTGAAAGCAAGTTAGGCAGACAGTGTAAGTGCTGCACTACTTCCTGCAGATGGCTGTGTATTTTTGCTGAGGGACAGGAGAGGGAAATGGTGCTAGCCCGCTCCTTTATTCATTGGTAGGTGTCTCCTTGAAAGCTTCCTCTCAGGGATGCACTGGGAGAAAAGTGAATAATCTTCCACTCGTGTGCCCAGGCATTCTTCAGATTGCTCTTTACATGCTTCAGAGTTTTGTTTTGTTTTTACACTTAAGAAGGTTACATTTTATTTTATTTTTTTAAATTTTTTTTTGATTTATTTATGATAGGCACACAGTGAGAGAGAGAGAGAGGCAGAGACACAGGCAGAGGGAGAAGCAGGCTCCATGCACCGGGAGCCCGACGTGGGATTCGATCCCAGGTCTCCAGGATCGCGCCCTGGGCCAAAGGCAGGCGCCAAACTGCTGTGCCACCCAGGGATCCCCAAGATGGTTACATTTTATTATATATAAACCAGATTTCTGTCTCGGGAAATCTGATGGATAGTATGCCATTTATAGATGTGAGAAATACTGAAGGAGCAGATTTGGAGAATAAAGAGAAAAGGAAAGAAAATGAGTGGAAAATATCAGAGAGGGTGACAGAACATGAGAGACTCCTAACTCTGGGAAACAAACAAGGAGTAGTGGAAGGAGAGGGGGGCGAGGGGAAGGGGATGGGCGAGGGGATGGGCGAGTAGTGACAGGCTCCAGTGTTTACCTACCTTCTCTCCAGGAGCAGGGCAGTGCCCTCTGGGCTCTATCCCAGCCAAACCAACTGACCTTTACAATTCCATTCTTAAAGTTCCAGGCAACAAGAACTAATGAAATTCAACCCCTCTCATATTCTAAGCCAATGGCTTTGGGGAAACATTCTCCTTGTGTATTACTCTTCTGTGCTCCTCTATTTCCCCCACCCTTGTTTGTGACCACAGCTCCTTCACCTACACAGGACCCACAATCTCTTTCTCCCTAAACCATGAGTTGGTATTTCCTACTCTCTTTAATATGGCCTCTTCTCTCTCTTTAGTTGTGGAGTTATAAATCCACACATTATGTGAGGAATGGATGGACAGCTGTGGAATTTCTCTTTGTCAGTGACAAAAAATAAATGTACAAAAATTTTCCTGCATCTTGAATAAATGGGTTTTAATATTCTTTCTTTCTGTTGACAGGAGAGAGTTCAGTTTGAGGAGAAACTTCCCAAGAGATGTGAGGATACATAGAGTGCAGGAGTATAAGAGTTCTTGCTTCAGCCCCCTGTGTATTCCAAGACTGTCAAAGGCCAGAGGAGCATGATTACACTGGATGTGGGGTAACTATGCAATAGAGCAGTTTCAGGATATTATGCCTATCCCTATTTTATTCAAATATACGACATTTGAGGAGGTACCAGTTAGATAGCACATTCCTGGTATATGCCTTGGGCAGAACAGAACCTCTGAACTTGTTCATTCACCTGGGATCATTTTCTTCAAATACACAATTTGACTACGTAAGAATATCCTAAGTCCTAATCTTCCTCCTCCATGTCTCAATATCTCACTCAAAATATTAATAAATCAAGTTCATAAAGTTAATAAAACTAAGATAACCTGTGTTCTGATGGGATTGAAGGAGGTCTGAGTTCTATTCATATTCTGACACAGCTGAGCTGCTTTAAATTGAGGAAGCTAAAACTAAATTTGAGTTTCAATTTCCACAATAACAAAATGGCAGTAAATGAGATGAGTTTTTGAAAACATTTAATTTGAGCGCTATGAAGTCTTCTTACACATACTTCAAAATGGCCTTTTCTGGGTGATTCCTACTTCTGAAAAGTTACTTCTTATTCTACTTGTATTAAGAAACAATTCTCAATGCTAAGAAACAAAGTAAACAAATCTCTACCATGAAGTATTTTTTCTAATAGCTCCAAACTGAATTAGGTATCTTCTAAGCTAATTAAATTAATAAAAATCAATGTACACTGCCTGAGCTAAGTTATTTTGTTTACTTATTTTATTGAAAAAAATCACATAGCACAACTAAGGGAATGATCAAATCACTTTAATAAAACACCTGTCTTCATGTTTTTCTCAAAAACAGGTTGAAATTATTGGTTACATAAACCTCATGACAAGTAAAACTCATTTTTCCCTTAATGGATAAAAACCTGAGAAATAGAAAATGAATAATACCTTGATAAAATAACGTAGTTTCTCGATATGTATTCGCTTTCTGCAGTAATGATGATAAGGCAATATTTCTGACTTCTTCCTCTGTTTATATCCAGAAGAAACAGCCCAAATTAATGTGCAAACACAGTGATGAAGAAAAGATGGTGTAAAATATATCATAGAATATTTTCCATTAGATGCCCACAGAGATGGGGGCCCCTGGAGTCTGGAGCAAATTGGCTTCCAGAAGTAGACTGAGGGATATTGCTCTCAGGTACATGCAGAGTTTTTACAGATCAAATTGGAATAATACCTGCTGCAAAAGAAAACAGAATATGGAGTGGATAATAATAGAACCCAAGTCTATAGGGAAATGATGAGCCTAGTTATTAAGACAGTAAGCAAAGTCAAGAACAATAACAAAAAAGTATTTTCCACTGATCATTTATTTTTAATTCTTATTTTATTTTATTCTCCACATTTTAAATTCCAGATGGTTACATACAGTGCAATATTAGTTTTAGGTATAGAATTCATGATCCATCAGTTACATACAACGCCCAGGTTAATCAGTACATGTGCCCTCTTTAATACCCATCACCCATTTAACCCATCCCCTCACTAACTCCCCTCAGGTAAACGTCAGATTGTTCTGTATAGTTAAGAGTCTGTCTCGTGGCTTAACTCTCTATTTTATCCTGCTTACTGTTTTGTTTCTTAAATTCCACAGTTTGAGTGAAATCATATGTTGGTTGCCTTTTATTTGCCTTTCTCTGATCGAACTTTTTTCACTTCACATAATACTCTCTAGTTCCATCCATATTATTGTGAATAGCAAGATTCTATTCCCTTTTTTATGGCTGAGTAATATTACATTGAGTATATATACCACATCTTCTTTATCCATTCATCAGTCCATGGAAATTTGAGTTCTTTCCACAATTTGGCTATTGTTGATAATGCTACTATAAGCATTAGGGTGCATGTATCCCTTCCAATCAGTGTTTTTGCATCCTTTGGATAAATACTTAGTATTGCAATTCTAATCCTAGAGCAGTTCTATTTCTAACTTTGAGAAAACTCCATACTGGTTTCCAGAGTAGCTGCACCTGTTGGCATTCCAACCAGCAGTGCAAGAGAATTCCCCTTTCTCCACATCCTTGCCAATACCTATAGTTTCCTGTGGTGTTAATTTTAGTCATGCTGTCTTGAGGTGATATCTCATTGAGGTTTGATTTGCATTTCCCTGATGATGAGTGATGTTGAGCATCTTTTCATGTGTCTATTTTTTTTTAATTTTTTTTATTTATTTATGATAGTCACACAGAGAGAGAGAGAGAGGCAGAGACACAGGCAGAGGGAGAAGCAGGCTCCATGCACTGGGAGCCTGACGTGGGATTCGATCCCGGGTCTCCAGGATCACGCCCTGGGCCAAAGGCAGGCGCTAAACCACTGCACCACCCAGGGATCCCTTTTCATGTGTCTATTAGTCATCTGTGTCTTCTTTGGAAAAATGTCTACTCATGAGTTCTGTGCATTTCTTAACTGGATAGTTTAATTTAGAGGGGATTGAGTTTGATAAATTCTTTAAAGATTTTGATACTAAGCCTTTATCAGATATGTATTTTGCAAATAACATCTCCCATTCCTTGGTCAGCCTTTTAGATTTGTTGATAGTTTCCTTCGCTGTGCAGATTTTTATTTTGATGAAGTCCCAATAGTTTATTTTTCCTTTTGTTTTCCTTGCCTGAGGAGACATATAGAGTAAAAAGTTGGTACCTCTTATATCAAAGAGGTTGCAGCTGTGTTCTTTGATAGGACTTTTGGTTTCCTTCTCACTTAGATCTTTCATCCATTTTGAACTTATTTTTCTGTGTGATGTAAGAAAGTGTTTCAGTTTCATAGTTTTAGCGTGTTGCTGTCAAGTTTTCCCAGCACCAGTTGTTGAAGAGGCTATCTTTTTCCTATTGGATAATCTTTGCTGCTTTTCTTGAAGATTAATTGACCATATGGTTTTGGGTTCATTTCTGGGTTTTCTATTCTGTTTTAATGACCTATGTGTCTTTGTGTGTGTGTGTGTGTGTGTGTGTGCCAATAACATACTGTCTTAGCCACTACAACTTTGTAATACAACTTGAAATCCAGAATTGTAATGCCCCCAACTTTGCTTTTCTTGTTCAAGAATGTTTGGACTATTTGGGGTCTTATGTTGTTCCATATAAATTTTAGGATTACTTCCTTGGCTCTGTGAAAAATGCTGGTAGTATTTTAATAGGGATTGCATTAAAAGTGCAGATTTCTTTGGGTAATCTAGACATTTTAACAATATTTTTTCCTCCGATCTATGAACATGAACTGCAAGTCCTGTTTGAATTCTTTCAGCCAGGGCAGCTCCGGTGGCGCAGCGGATTAGCGCCACCTGCAGCCCGGGGTGTGATCCTGGAGACCCGGGATTGAGTCCCACGTCAGGCTCCCTGCATAGAGCCTGCTTCACCCTCTGCCTGTGTCTCTGCCGCTCTCTCTCTCTCTCTCTCTCTCTCTCTCTCTCCTCTGTCTCTCTGTGTTTGTCTCTATGAATAAATAAATAAAATATTTAAAAAATAAATAAATTCTTTCAGCCATGTTTTATAGTTTTCAAAGTACAGATCTTTTAGCAATTTGGTTAAGTTTATTCCTAGGTTTCTTATGGTATTTGGTGCCATTGTAAATAGCTTTGATTCCTTAATTTCTTTCTTTTGCTTTATTGTTGGTGAATAGAAATGCAACAGATTTCTGTACATTGATTTTGTATCCTATGAATTTACTGAATGCATGTATTATTCTAGTAATTTTTTGGTGGAGTCCTTTGGGTTTTCTATATAGAATATCATGTCATTTCCAAATACTGAAAGTTTGACTTATTTATTGCCAATTTTGGATGCTTTTTATATCTTTTTGTTGTTGTATTGCTGAGGCTAGGACTTCTAGTACTATGTTGAATAACAGTGGTGAGAGTGGACATTCCTGTCTTGTTTAGTTCCTGACTATAGAGGAAAAGTTCTGTTTTTCCTCATTGAGGATGATATTAGTTGTTGGTTTTTGGTATTTGGCCTTTATTATGTTGTACATTCCCAGCAAACCTACTTCATTAAGGTTTTGTAGCATGAATGAATGTTGTGCTTTGTCACATACCTCTTCTGTATCTATTGAAAGGACCGTTTGGTTCTTATCCTTTTATTAATGTAGTATATCACTTTGATTGATTTGTGAATATGAACCACCCTTGCAGCACAGAAATAAACCCCACTTGATCCTGATGAATTATTATTTTAATGTAATGTTATATTTTATTTTTTAGTATCTTATTGAGAATTTTCGCATTCATTTTCACCAGGGATCTTGGTCTATAGTTCTCTTTTTTAGTTGAGTCAGTCTGGTTTTGGTATCAGGGTAATGCTGGCCTCACAGAATGATTTTGGATGTTTTCCTTCCATTTATATTTGTTTAGAATAGTTTGAGAGTAATAGGTATTAACTGTTCTTTCAAAGTTTGCTAGAATTCGCCTGTGAAGCCATCTGACCCTGGAGTTTTGTTTCTTGGGATTTTTTTGAATGCTGATTCAATTTCTTTGCTAGCTATTGGTTTGTTCAAGTTTTCTATTTCCTCCTGTTGTTTCTTCTTTCTCCTTTCTCATTTGTAATTTTATTTATTTGGATCCTTTCTCTGTTGTTTTTGACAAGTCTGGCTAGGGAGTTATCAAATTTAGTAAGTTTTTCAAAGAAAAGCATTTTATTGATTTTTTTATTGTGTTTTTTTGTTTGGTTTGGTTTGGGGGGAGTTTGGGGGGGGGGTTTGTTTGTTATTAGTTTCTATGTCATTTATTTCTGATCTAATCTTTATTATTTCCTTCCTTCTGCTGGCTGAAGGTGTCTTTTGTTGCTATTTTTCTAGCTCCTTTAGCTGGGTTTTTACTTGAGATTTCTTGTTTTTTAAGATAGCTCTCTATTGCTTTTTACTTCCCTCTTAGGACATTTTTGCTTCATTCCAAAAGTTTGGGGCCATTGTGGTTTCATTTTAACTTGTTTCCATGCATTTTTTAATTTCTTCTTTGATTTTCTGGTTGGCCTATTCATTGTTTAGTAGCCTGTTGTTCAACCTCCATGTGTTTGTGGTTTTTCCAAATTTTTCTTGTGGTTAACTTCAAGTTTCATAGGTTTGTGGTCAGAAAAGATGCATAGTATGACCTAAGTCTTTTTGTACTTGTGAAGGCTGACTTGTGGCCTGGTATGTGATCTACTGTTGAGAATTTCCCACATTCACTTGAAAAGAATGTGTGTTCTGCTGTTTTAGGATGGAATGTTCTGAATATATCTGGTAAGTCCCTCTGGTCCAGTATTTCTTTCAAAGCCTTTGTTTCCTTGTTGATTTTCTGCTTAGATAATCTGTCCACTATGTCAGGGAGATGTTTAAGTCCCCTACTATTATTGTTATTATTGTCAAGGAGTTCCTTTATTTTTGCAGATAATTGTTTTGCTACTCCTGCTTTTCTTGACATCCATTTGTGGGATACCCATTTCTCCACTTCTAATGGGCAGTTGCCTTTAGGTCTGAAATGAACCTCTTGTAGGCAGTATATAGATGCATCTTGTTTTTATCCATTCTGACATTCTATTTGTTTTGATTGAAGCATTTAATCCATTTACATTCAATGTAATTTTAGATAGATATATATTTAGTGCCATTACTTATTTTGTCTTTCTTTCTGGAGATTTTTTCTATTCTTTTCTTGTCTTTGTCATTTTGATCTTTTCTCCCACTCAAAGAGTTCCCTTTAAAATTCCTTGAAGGGCTAGTTTAATGGTTACGAACTTCTTTAGTTTTTGTTTGTCTGCAAACTCTTTGTCTCTCCTTTTACCCTGAATAATAGCAAAGCTATTATATAGTATTCTTGGTTGTGGATTTTTCCCACTCACAACTTAAATATATCATGCCACTCTACTCCGGCTTGCCAAGTTTCTGTGGAGAGATGTGCAGTTAGATTTAGGGTCTTAATCTGTAAGTAAAGGACTCATTTCATCTTTCACTTGTAAGGTTTTTTTTTTTTTTTCTCTATTGCCATATTTCACAGGTTAAATTACAATGTATTTTTGTTGTTGTTGTTGGCCTACTTTGTTGATATTAATGGGAGTTCTCTGTGTCTCCTGGGTCTGGATGTCTGTTTCCTTCATCAGATTAAGGGACATTTTCAGCTATTACTTCCTCAAGTATTCCACCCCCTGTTCTTTCTCTTCTTTTTCTGAGTGTTGTCCTATAATATAGGTGTAATGATCTTTTTAAAGATTTCTTTTATTTACTTGAGACACAGAAGGAGAAGGGGCAGAGGGAGAGCAGAAATAATCTCCAGCAGACGCCCAGATGAGCATGGAGCCCCGTAAAGGTCTCCACCTCAGGCTCTCCAGATCATGACCTAAGCTGAAATCAAGAGTTGGCCACTCTCTATAAAAAAGGCATAAAGGGGGATCCCTGGGTGGCGCAGCGGTTTGGCCCCTGCCTTTGGCCCAGGGCGCGATCCTGGAGACCCGGGATCGAATCCCACATTGGGCTCCCGGTGCATGGAGCCTGCTTCTCCCTCTGCCTGTGTCTCTGCCTCTCTCTCTCTCTCTCTCTCTGTGTGTGTGTGTGACTATTATTAAAAAATAAATAATTAAAAAAAAGGCATAAAGGACTCAAGAGACTATATGACTGAAGAATTTAGATCTAATTAGGCAGAAATTAAAAATCAATTAAATGCGATGTAATCAAAACTAGAGGTCCTAACGACAAAGGTTAACGAGGTGGAAGAACGAGTGAGTGACATAGAAGACAAGTTGATGGCAAAGAGGGAAACTGAGGAATAAAGAGACAAACAATTAAAAGATCATGAGGATAGATTAAGGGAAATAAGTGACAGCCAGAGGAAGAAAAATCTACGTTTAATTGGGGTTCCCGAGGGTGCCGAAAGGGACAGAGGTCCAGAATACGTATTTGAACAAATCCTAGCTGAAAACTTTCCTAATCTGAGAAGGAAAACAGGCATTCAGATCCAGGAAATAGAGAGATTCCCCCCCTAAAATCAATAAAAACCTTTCAACATCTCGACATTTAATAGGGAAACTGGCAAATTCCAAAGATAAAGAGAAGATCCTTAAAGCAGCAAGAGACAAGAGATCCCTAACTTATATGGGGAGAAATATCAGATTAACATCAGACCTCTCCGCAGAGACCTGGCAGGCCAGAAACGGCTGGCAGGATATATTCAGGGTCCTAAATGAGAAAAAAATGCAGCCAAGAATACTTTATCCAGCAAGGCTCTCACTCAGAATGGAAGGAGAGATAAAGAGCCTCCGAGACAGGCAAGAACTGAAAGAATATGTGACCTCCAAACCAGCTCTGCAAGAAATCTTAAGGGGGACTCTTAAAATTCCCCTTTAAGAAGAAGTCCAATGGAACAATCCACAAAACAGGGACTGAATAGGTATCATGATGCCACTAAACTCAATCTTTCAATAGTAACTCTGAACGTGAATGGGCCCCATCAAAAGGCACGGGGTTTCAGACTGGATAAAAAAGCAGGACCCATCTATTTGCTGTCTACAAGAGACTCGTTTTAGACAGAAGGACACCTACAGCCTGAAAATAAAAGGTGCTATTCAAATGGTCCTCAAAAGAAAGCAGGGGTAGCCATCCTTATATCAGATAAACTAAATTTATCCCGAAGATTAGTGAGAGATGAAGAGAAGATCATACTTAAAGGATCTATCCAACAAGAGGATTTAACAATCCTCAATATATATGCCCCGAATGTGGGAGCTGCCAAGTATATCAATCAATTAATAACCAAAGTTAAGACATACTTAGATAATAATACACTTATACTTGGTGGCTTCAATGCAGCACTTTCTATAATCGACAGGTCTTCTAAACACAACATCTCCAAAGAAACAAGAGCTTTAAATAATACATTGGACCAGATGGATTTCACAGATACTTACAGAACTTTACATCCAAACACAACTGAATACATAGTCTTCTCAAGTGCACATGGAACTTTCTCCAAAATAGACCACATGCTGAGTCACAAATCAGGTCTTAAACCGATACCAAAAGATTGGGATTGTCCATGCGTATTTTCAGACCATAATGCTTTGAAACTAGAACTAAATCACAAGAAGAAGTTTGGAAGGATTTCAAACATGTGGACGTTAAGGACCATCCTGCTAAAAGATGAAAGGGTCAACCAGGAAATTAGAGAAGAATTAAAAAGATTCATGGAAACTAATGAGAATGAAGATACAACCATTCAAAATCTTTGGGATGCAGCAAAAGCAGTCCTGAGGGGGAAATACATCGCAATACAAGCATCCCTCAAAAATTAGAAAAAGCTCAAATACACAAGAAAACCTTGCACCTAAAAAACTAGAGAAAGAACAGCAAATAAAACACCAAGCAGAAGAGAGATAAAAAAAGATTTGATCAAAACTCAATGAAATAGAGACCAGAAGAACTGTAGAATAGATCAACAAAACCAGGAGTTGGTTCTTTGAAGGAATTAGTAAGATAGATAAACCATTAGCCAGCCTTATTAAAAACAAAAGAGAAAAGACTGAAATCAATAAATCATGAATGAGAAGGCAGAGATCACCACCAATACCAAGGAAATACTAATGATTTTAAAAACTTATTATGAGCAGCTATATGCCAATAATCAAGCAACCTAGAAGATATGGATACATTTCTGGAAAACCACAAATTACCAAATTGGAACAGGAAGAAAGAGAAAACCTGAACAGACCAATAATCAGGGAGCAATTGAAGCAGTCATCACAAACTCCCGAGACACAAAAGTCCAGGGCCAGATGGCTTCCCTGGGGAATTCTATCAAACGTTTAAACAAGAAACAATACCTATTCTATGAAAGCTGTTCTGAAAGATAGAAAAAGATGGAGTACTTCCAAACTTGTTCTATGAGGCCAGCATCACCTTAATTCGAAAACCAAAGACCCCATGAAAAAGGAGAGTTATAGACCAATATCTCTGATGAACACAAATGAAAAAATCTCAACAAGATACTAACAAATAGGACCCAATAGTACCTTAAGAGCAATCCACAAAAGTTTAAGAAGTTTATTCACCATGACCAAGTGGCATTGATCTCCGGGATGCAAGGTTGGTTCAAGACTCATAAATCAATCAACATGATAGACCATATCAACAGGAGAATAAACAAGCATAGGATCCTCTCAATAGATGCAGAGAAACATTTGACAACATACAGCATCCATTCCTGATCAAAACTCTTCAGAGAGTGTAAGGATAGAGGGAACATTCCTCAACATCTTAAAAGCCATCTATGAGAAGCTCACAGCAATATCATTCTCAATGGGGAAACACTGGGAGCCTTTCCCCTAAGGTCAGGAACAAGACAGGGATGTCCACTCTCACCACTGCTATTCAACATAGTACTAGAAGTTCTAGCCTCAGCAATCAGCAAAAAGAAATAAAAGTCATTCAAATTGGCAAAGAAGAAGTCAAACTCTCCCTCTTTGCAGATGACATGATACTGTACCTAGAAAACCCAAAAGACTCCACCCCAAGATTGCTAGAATTCATACAGCATTTTGGCAGTGTGGCAGGATACAAGATCAATGCCCAGAAGTCAGTGGCATTTCTATACACGAACAATGAGACTGAAAAAAGAGAAATTAAGGAGTCAATCCTATTTACAATTGCACCCAAAAGCATAAGATGGGACTAAATCTAACCAAAGAGGTAAAGGATCTATACCCTAAACATTACATAACTCTTCTGAAAGAAATAGAGGAAGACACAAAGAGATGGAAAAATATTCCATGCTCATGGATTGGAAGAATTAATATTGTGAAAATGTCAATGTTACCCAGGTTAATGTACACATTTAATGCAATCCCTATCAAAATACCATGGACTTTCTTCAGAGAGTTGGAACAAATAATATTAAGATTTGTGTGGAATTAGAAAAGATAAGAATTAGAAAAGACCCTAAATAGCCAGGAGAATATTAAGAAAAGAAAACCATAGCTTGGGGCATCACAATGCCAGATTTCAGGTTGGACTATAAAGCTGTGATCATCAAGACTGTTTGATACTGCCTCAAAACAGACACATAGATAACGTTGAAAGGAAAATAATAATTACTCGAGTGGTCAAAGATTTGTAATTTTATTAAACAAGGATAGAAAAAAAATCCCAAACAAATAATATTGTTAAAGATCTATTTATTTATTTATTTTAGAGAGAAGAAGAGAGAGAGTATGAGCAAGCTGGAGGGAGAGGCAGAAAAAAGAAACAAACTCCCCACTGAGCAGGTATCCTGGCATGGGGCTTGATCTCATGACCCTGAGATCATGACCTGAGCTGAAATCAGATGCTCAACTGACTGAGTTGCCCAGGTTCCCCCCTTCATTGGAAGAAGCAATGGCTTCCAGACAGAAAGAATTTGTAAATGCACATTTTATTTCTGTTCACATACATTGTGATACATTCTTTAAATTCAAATAAAAGTTTTTAAAATTCAAATAAAAATGATATTAAGTACAAATATTTTGAAGATCAGTCGTTAGAACTTT
Source organism: Canis aureus (assembly GCF_053574225.1). NCBI lineage: Eukaryota > Metazoa > Chordata > Mammalia > Carnivora > Canidae > Canis > Canis aureus. Next base: position 58,301,101 of record NC_135628.1, on the reverse strand, counting down.
GCAGTAGTTAGTGTGAGCTGAATTTGGGATTCTCATACATTGCTGAGAATATAAACTAGTTCAATAACAAATGTACACTTTTTTCCCCACCAAGCCCTTCCATAAATATCCCAAAGAAAACTCATAGAAATGTAGCCTGAAATGCACAGTGTTGTTCATGTGTAAGAAGACCAAATTTTAATCAAAAGAGGAAAGATAAAATATTATTGTATATTTTATGATGACTCTATATGGATTAAAAGGAAAAAACGATTATAATGTTAGATGTTAATATTTAAATCAAAAAATAAGATAAATGTGTGGATGGACAATTATATAAAATTACTTACTGTGTAAGGTGCACAAATTATAAATATACAAACTGCATAAATAGTGAGCAGCTTAATTAATTTTCATAAATGAATATACTTGAATTCATAAATGAACACATTTTCTGCATTAGTGCTTTCAATATATAGTTGACTTGCTGGAAACCATTGAAAATATATTACTCTCTATTGTGGCACTAAATTGACATGTTGCTGTTAGTAAGTCCATTTGTGACAATACACTATATTGTCTAAAGCACAAGGGATCCCTGGGTGGCGCAGCGGTTTGGCGCCTGCCTTTGGCCCAGGGCACGATCCTGGAGACCCGGGATCGAATCCCACGTTGGGCTCCCGGTGCATGGAGCCTGCTTCTCCCTCTGCCTATGCCTTGGGCAGCCCAGGTGGCTCAGTGGTTTAGCGCCACCTTCAGCCTGGGGTGTGATCTTGGAGACCCGGGATCGAGTCCCACATCCGGCTCCCTGCATGGAGCCTGCTTCTCCCTCTGCCTGTGTCTCTGCCTCTCTCTCTCTCTCTCTCTCTCTATCTCTGTGCCTCTCGTGAATAAATAAATAAAATCTTTAAAAAATAAATAAATAAATAAAGCACAAGACATTTTATCTAATTGGAGACTGTGGATGAGTTCAGAAGCTTAAATTATTCCTTGGTAAAATCTGCTTTAACCAGAAACCATCCTTTTAAACATGGAACTAATTTGGCTTCTTTGTTAAGGGTCTGCCTTTATTTATTTCTCCTATGACACAATTGCCCATAAAAGTATCATACCAATTATGGCAGCATCTACTTTGTGTGTTTCCAACATGGAACAATATTTCCATAACAGCATTGTTTATATTGTAGCAAATATTGGTTCTATTCTATTCCATTATCCTAGGACCTTTGGGACCTGGTGTTCCTGCCTGCTGGCAATTGGATCTATCTTCTAGTCTCTCTTGAGGACAAGAGACGTTTACATACCTACAATCAACAGAGATTTATACCCAACACCATGGGAAATTATTCTCTCCTTAATGGAATTCTCTCCTCAACATTTAATCTTTTCTTTTGTGCCCTGAAGAACAAAGACATGAAGAGAAGATAATCATTTGCTGCAGATCTAAATATTCTGCCAGATAGATCCACAGAATCCTCTAATGTTCACTGAATTAAAATAATGTATTCTGGAAAATAACCCCTTACCTACCCAGGGTGTCATATCTAACAATCTTATGTGTCATCTCAATGGTGCCTTCAACAAGCTGTATCAATGCACATTCAGACTAGAAGGTTCTGGGGAGTGGAGTGTGTGATACAACAATGAACCCATAGTCATTTGCCCACTGTTACACCTCCTCTGCATTCATTTGAGTTGTTTGGTCTGATGAAATGTTACATAGAATCCAATGTCAGTGGATAAAACATACTGCAAGCCCTCAGTTGCTGTGCTTAATGCCCTGAGGGCAAGAAAAAACTCCATTTCTGGAATATTTGTCTATTTCAATCAAAATGAATTTATACCAGGAAGAAATTATCTAAAATAGTTATTCTGGCATTGATTGGCCAATGGTGTCTTCCTGGGATGATGCATTATCAGGCCTGGCTCAGCTTTGGTCTTTGTCACTGACTACTTGGGAATCTGGCAGTGATGGTATCTAGATCAACACTGGTGAGTAGAAGCCCAAAAGCTCCAAACATGGCTATTACTGCTTTATTATGCCCATTTACTAGCAAAACCAAAGGCTGATGGATTTCAACTAGCAGAATCCTTTTTTTCCTATTTAATTAGTACTTTACCCATAGTGGATTTTCCCTTAGGAGTGTTTTCATGAAATACCAAGATATCCTCATTTAACAGTCACTCCCATGTGTCCACTCACATACCACAAACACTCCCTGTTTCCAAATTTTCAATTATGCTACATCCATATTTCTAGGCAATCTTCCAAGTAACTTGCCACTGCACAAGACTATTAGTTATTCTAACTTTGAAGCATTTCTCTTTCCACAATAAGTGAGAGATCAGGTGCATATGAAAAAGTTCTAAATATGGGAACTATTTCTCACTCACTAAAGCCATAACATACAAAGCTACGTCAACTATAATTCAAGTTTGAATATTTTTCCTTCTCTATCTGCTAATTTAGTGAATCCCTTATTTTGCCATAAGTCCAAGCTGACCAAGAGACATAAATACATCCTTTGTGGCACATGGGGATCTGCTTGTGTAAATTATGGTGCTTCAATTGCTTCTCATGCTCAATCTTGGATTCATCAATTTCATGTTTTAACAAATTTTTCTGAGGCAAATCCAAACTCGTTATTTGATGGACATGAGGGAACCCAAATTATGATGGGCAGGTCTGACCTCTACTCACTTGATAATATAGTCAGATACTCTTTTTTTTAAGTGCTAATTTAAATTTCAATTAGTCAACATAGAGTGTATTACTGTCAGGTGTACAATGTAGCTATTATTTAACACTCCCAGACAATACCCGGTGTTTATTAAAAGTGCACTTTTTAAATCCCATCACCTATTTAACCCATCATCACACCCACCTCCCATCTGGTAACCATAGTTTGTTCTTTGTAGTTAAGAGTCTGTTTCCTGGTTTGCCTCTGTCTCTCTTTTCCCTCCTGTGTTCATTTGCCTGGTTTCTTAACTTTCACATATGAGTGAAATCATATGGTATTTGTGTTTCTCTGCCTTACTTCACTTAAAATAATATTCTCAGGGCACGTGGGTGGCTCAGCAGTTGAGTGTCTGCCTTTGGCTCAGGGCGTGACTCCAGAGTCCTGGCATTGAGTCTTGCATTGGGCTCCCTACAGAAAGCCTATTCCTCCCTCTATGTCTCTACCTCTCTGTGTGTCTTTAATGTATAAATAAATAAAATCTTAAAAAAATAATAATACTCTCTGCTCACATCATTGCAAATGGCAAGATTTCATTATTTCATGGCTGAGTAACATTCCTTTGTGTATATATACCACTTCTTTATCCATTCATCAGTTGGTGGCCTTGGGCTGCTTCCATAATTTGGCTATTGTAGATGATGCTGCTATAAACATCGGGGTGCATATTTCACGTTGCATTAGTATTTTTGGATTCTCTGAGTATAATACCTGGAAGTATAATTGCTGGATTATAAAGTAGTTCTATTTTTAACTTTTTGAGGAACTTCTATACTGCTTTCTAGAGTGGTTGTACCAGTTTGCATCCCCACCAACAATGAGTGTTGCCCTTTCCCCACATTCTCTTCAACACCTGTTTCTTCTGTTTTTGAATTTAACCATTCTGAGAGGTGTGAGGTGGTAAATCATCGTGGCTTGATTTGCATTTCCCTGATAAGTGATGTTGAGCATCTTTTCATGTGTCTATTGACCTTCTGAATTTCTTTGGAAAAATGTCTGTTCATGTCTTTGTCCATTTCTTAACTGAATTATTTATTTTTGAGGTGTTGAGTTTGATAGATTCTTTATAGATTTTTTATACTAATCCTTGATCAGATATGTCGTTTGCAAATATCTTCTCCCATTCTGTAGGCTGTCTCACTTTTTAAGATTTTATTTATTTATTCATGAGAGACACAGAAAGAAAGAATAGAGACATAGGCAGAGGGAGAATCAAGCTCCCCGCAGGGAGCCTGAGGTGGGACTGAATCCCTGAACCCCAGGATCACACCCTGAGCCAAACGCAGACGCTCAACCACTGAGCCACCTAGGCTTCCCTGTAGGCTTTTAGTTTTGTTGATTATTTCCTTCTCTGCGCAGAAGCTTTTTATCTTGATGAAGTCCCAGTAGTTCATTTTTGCTTTTGTTTCTCTTGCTCTTGTGACATGTTTAACAAGAATTTGCTTGGCTGAGGTCAGAGAGGTTTCTGCCTTTGCTGTCCTCTATGATTTTAATAGTTTCCTGTCTCACATTTAGGTCTTTCATCCCTTTTGAATTTATTTTTGTGTGTGGTGTAAGATAGCGTACAGTTTCATTCTTCTGTATGTTGCTGTCCAATTTTCCTACACCGTTTGTTGAAGAGACTTTTTTCCTTCTTTGTCAAAGATTAGTTGATCATAGAGTTGAGAGTCCATTTCTGGGTTCTCTATTTTGTTCCATTGATCTATGTGTCTGTTTTTGTGCTAGTACCACACTGTCTTGATGATCACAGCTTTGTAATACAGCTTGAAGTCTGGAATTATAATGCCTCCAGCTTTGCTTTGCCTTTTCAACATTATTTTATCCATTCAGGGTCTTTTCTGTTTCCAGACAAATTTTAGAACACAATTCTTTATACACTCCATGTCAGCACCTATACAACTTAATGTTGGAGGGAAAATCTGATACTGACTGTTTCTCTCTATAATCATACCCACTAGTATCAGGTATAGCTTTCACACAGCCCAGGAATCATACTACATATCCAGCTCTATCACATATTCTCAATTTTTTTAATTTTTCATATTGCATTATCTGTTCTTATCCTTCCAAAACAATCTTTCCTATCTCTGTTCAAAGCTATTTAATGTAAATCCTAATTCTCTGAGAAATGTGTGAAGATCTCTAAGAACTTCAAACAAATTTCCTCTTACCTACCATTTGCATATGTGTCTATATATTCTATTACTAATTTCTTACTATAGAAAAGCTGCCTGTGTTTTTGTCAGAGTGACAACCCTAAATTTGTGCACTACATCAAGTTCTGGTCAAAACGACAGGATCTCACTTCACCAATACTCCTTTTTCTTTCTATACCATCATCTTTTCTGTCTTGAGTGAACAATCTTTTTTAGACTAGGGATATTCTGTTTTCTTCCCTTCTCTTTCATCCACTCACATTATTTACCTGGTATCTATAGTCTGGTAATTCTTATCTATAAATGTCTTTCATTTTTGAAAAAAGATTTTATGTATTTATGAGAGACACACAGAGAAGGACAGAGACATAGGCAAGGGAGAAGCAGGCTGCCGGTGGGGAACCTGATGTCAAATTCAATCCTGGGATGCCAGGATCATGATACGAACTACATGCAGACAGACGCTCAACCACTGAGCCACCCAGGCACCGTATAAATATATCTAATAGAGATGTCATCCCTAAACTTGACTCGTGTATACAGCTACCTACTTGATATTGAAATTTGGATGTCTTAATACTTTCTTAAACTGAATAAGGCAAAACAATATTCAGATATCACCACCTACCCAAAATAATTACTTTCTGTTCCTGATATAGTTTTCATATCTTATAAAACTTAAAGAAAAAAGTTGAAATCTTTTTTGGCTCCTTGGTTTTTATATATCCCATCCATCAGTAAATCTTGTTGACTCAATATACTTAAGTTTGATCTTCGTTATCTTCAGTGCTTATTTCCTTGGTCTGGTTATGTCTACTTTTATCTAAGTTATTGCAATATTTTCACCAGTATCCTCCACCAGTTTTTATTCTGTCATAAGCACCATATATCAATAGACCCAGGAGGAGTCTCACCCTGTTATGTGCTAGATGACAGGTATACAGAAGCCTGCTCATGGCTATAGACACTGAAATAGCATATGAATCAGATCAAGCCCCTCTGGGTAAATGGATGGGAGTCCCTAGAAAACACAGATTGGGACAGTCACTCAGATAAGAGAGTCTTTTTTGAAGGACAAGAGCCCAGTACAAAATACTACTACTGTTGAAGAAAAAAAAACCATCTTTAGATGGATGGAAGAGAGTAAGAGGAACAGATTAGCTTTTTTTCACATCAGCCCTTCCCAAGATAGCATACGTAAGTGCCAAGACAATACTTGACTCGTGATTTCCTCCCCAGGAAAGTGAAATTATGTGAATTGGCACCATACTTCTATAGATTTGTAAAGCTCTACAGAGCTTCCAGAAAAGCTCATTTCTCTCTGACTCAATACAGAGTACTGAGGTATGATCTGTATGACTGTGGGGAGTGAGCAGCTGGGAAATCTAGACAGGGCTCAGGATAGAATGTATGAAAGGGGTGTGTATCCAACTAACCACATCACTGTCTCGATTAGGAAGTTCACTCACTTACCACTATAAATGTGTTGACTATGGATTCCCACAAATGCTCATGAGAAACCCCAGGGATACATATGCCTTACCTATGCATATTCCCACCTCATTACTTAGTCCTTGTAACCACTCCCCACAGTGATAAGAGTAAGTAAGCTGTTGCAGATGCATAGTAGGTATACAAAGAAGGCCTCCTCAAACCCACAGGCTTTGGATAAAGCACAAAATCTAGCTTTCAGCACCATCCTAGGAAAAAAAAGAGAGGCCTGTAAGCACTTGGCCATTTTTTGCAGGAGCTGGAGAAGGCATACCATTTTTAAAAATTTGCAACAATACAAAGCAAGAAGTATGCAAAAATGAACTACTAGAAAAAATTTAAGAAAGTCTGTGTTCCTAGCTGACCTAATAGAAGGTACCCTATAAGTCCATCCATATTATTAAAACACATTTCATAATTTTATGGCTCACAAATATTCCTTTGTAATTAGATACTACATTTTCTTTCTCCATCCATCTATTGATGGACACTTACATCGCTTACATACCTTTGCTACTGTAAGCAAACAACATAATGGTGCATATAACTTTTAAAATTAAAATTTTCATTTTTTATCAAGTACCCAGCAGAAAAATTACAAGATTATACATTATTTATATTTTTAATTCTTTCAAGAATCTTCATACTGTTTTCCATAGTGGTTTCAATAATTTACATTCCCATCAACAGTGCATGAGTGTTTCCTTTTCTTCACATCCCTGCCAATACTTGTTATTGCTTGTTTTTGATACTAGTTCTTTCTATTAGGTGATATCTCAAAAATCAGAGTGGGAAAGACAAATGTCAAATGATTTATTTTAGATGTAAAATATAAAAACAACAACAACAAACCCACACCCAAATGAACAAAGAAACAAACAAAAAAATACCCAGACACAAACTCATAAATATAGACAACAAACTGCTGGTTTCAAGAGGGGATGTTGGGTGAAATAGATGAAGGAAATCAAGAGGTAAAAATGTTTATTTATAAAATAAATAAAGCACAGAGATGAAAAGTACAACATAGGAAATATATTGTAAATATATATATATGTTAACTTTATTCTTTTAAAGATTTATTTATTTATTTGAGACAGAGAGAGAGCATGAGCAAGAGAGGGAGAGGGAGAGCAGGAGAGGCAGGAGAAGCAGAAGGAGAGGGAGAAAGAATCTTAGGCAGAACCCATGCCAAGCCTGGAGCCTGACAATGGGCTTGATCCCACAACTCTGAAATCACAACCTCAGTCGAAACTAAGAATCAGATGTTTAACCCACTGCACCACTCAGCTGCCTCTGTATGGTAACTTTAAATGGTAACTATATTTATCATGGTAAGCATTACATAATATATAGAGTTGTTGAATCACTATATTGTACACTTAAAGCTAACACAATCTTGTATGTCAACTATACTTCAATAAAGAATAAAATTAAAAACAACACAGTGGTCAGAAAATATGTAAAAAAGTTCAGCAAACAGATATAAATTATAAAATAAAATTTTGGTGCTAAAAATACAATGAATAAATTTTTTAAAATATAGTAGAGAGCATCAATAGCAGAATAAATCAAGCAGAAAAAAGTCCATCAAGTAGAAGACAGGATATTTTAAATAATCCATTAATAGGAGAAAAAAGAAAAATAATAAAAAAGAGTGAAGACAACATAAACAATTGGATAACATTAAGGTACCATTAGATATCATTTACATCTGTAAATATTAAAATCTTTCTAGAAGGGAAGAAGAAGGTGACAAAAACCTTATTTAAGAAAAATGTGGCTGAGAACTTCCTAAATAAGATGCAATATTTAGACATCCAAATTTCTTAAGACAATAGATTATCCCAAAATTTTAATCCAAAGTTATCTTCTTCAGGCATATTATTATAAAACTTTCAAAAGTCAAATACAAAGAAATAATTTTAAAAGTATTAAACATAGAAGCAGGGGCACCTGGGTGGCTCAGTGGTTGAGCATCTGCCTTTGGCACAGTTCATGATCCTAGGGCCTGGGATCAAGTCCTGCATCAGGTTTCCCAGAGGGAGCCACTTCTTCCTCAACCTATGTCTCTGCCTCACTCTCTGTGTCTCTCATGAATAATAAAATCTTTTTTAAAATGAACAGAGAAGCAAATCCCTTATGTAAGAGAAACTCCATAAGACTATTTGCAGATTCCTCAGAAGAGACCTGAAAAGGTGATGATCTTTGCAAAGTGCTGAGAGAAAGAAAAGTACCAAGAATCCACAGGAAAATTGACCTTCAGAAGTGAAAGTGAGGTAATGACTTTCCATGACAAGCAAAAGCAGAGAAAGTTTAACACCACTAGAGTGTCTTACTGAAAATACTGAAAAGACATCTTCAAGAAAAAATATATATACTTTAATGAGTTAGCATAAAACCATATGGAAATATACATCAAATTGGTAAAGGTCAACATATTGTATACAGTCAAAATCAGGATGCCTTAGTACTGTATTACAGTGGTATATTAACCACTTTATTCTAGAAATTGTGTTTAAATTATTTGAAGTATCAGTATCTACAATAATTTGTAAATGGATACTCAATATTAAATTATGTAAACTACAACAGGAAAAACATAAAAGAGGGAGTAAAAGGATAAAGTTTTATAAGTGATTGAAATCATACACTTCATAAGTATTTTTAAAATGGTGAGCATAAATAAAAACCTACAGTAGATACAAACAATATAAAGAGAATGAAATAAAAACATACCACTATAGAAAATCATTGATTCACATAAAGACAGCAAGACATATGGAAAATAACAAGAAAATAAAACAAGAGCCTGAAAATAATGATACTCTTTTTATAAATTTATTTTTTATTGGTGTTCAATTTGCCAACATATAGAATAACACCCAGTGCTCATCCCATCAAGTGCCCACCTCAGTGCCCGTCACCCAGTCACCCCCACCCCCACCCACCTCCCCTTCCACCACCCCTAGTTCATTTCCCAGAGTTAGCAGTCTCTCATGTTCTGTCTCCCTTTCTGATATTTCCTACTCATTTTTTCTCCTTTCTCCTTTATTCCCTTTCACTATTATTTATATTCCCCAAATGAATGAGACCATATAATGTTTGTCCGTCTCTGATTGACTTATTTCACTCAGCATAATACCCTCCAGTTCCATCTACGTCAGTGTAAATGGTGGGTATTTGTCATTTCTAATGGCTGAGTAATATTCCATTGTATACATAGACCACATATTCTTTATCCATTCATCTTTCGATGGGCACCGAGGCTCCTTCCACAGTTTGGCTATTGTGGACATTGCTGCTAGAAACATCGGGGTGCAGGTGTCCCGGTGTTTCATTGCATCTGCATAAGATGATATTCTTAAGGTCTTACTTATCAACAATTAGATCAAATATAAATGGATTAAATTTTCTAATCAAAGGCAATGAAATGTCTGAATGGCAATACGTGGATAGAGGTAAGTGAAATAAGTCAGACTGAGAAGGGCAAATACCATATGATATAAAAAGCCTCTGATTTCTGGGTATTAATTTGGCATCCTGAAACTTCACTTAATTATTTTCTCATTTGTAATAGTTTTTGGTAGTCTTTAGAGTTTTCTAAGTATAGTACCATGCCATCTGCCATTAGTGACAGTTTAAGCTGTTCTTTACCAATATGAACAACTCATTTCTTTTTCTTATCTAATAGCTTTGGCTAGGACTTCTAGTCCTGTGTTGAATAAAATTAGTGAGAGTGGACATTCGTGTCTTGTTCCTGATCCTAAGAAGAAGAAAAAGCTCAGTTTTTCACCATTGATTATGGTGTTCATTATGGGTGTTCTATATGTGGCTATTATTATATTGAGGTATGTCTTTTCTAATCCTACTTTGCTGGAAGTTTCCATCATGAATAGATGTTGCATTTTGTCAAGTGGTTATTCCTCATCTATCAAGATAATCAAATGATTTTTTTACCTTCATTTTGTTGATGGGGTGTATCATGTTAAGTGATGCACAAATGTTAAACCATCTTGTATTCCTGGGATAAATCCCACTTTGATAGTGGTACATGATGATTTTAATGCATTGTTAAATGTGGTTTGATAATATTTTGTTGAAAATGTTTACATCTATGTTCTTCAGGTATATTATCTTGTACTTTTCTTTGTGTGTTTAGTGTCTGCATGGTTTTAGTATCAAGGGACTGCTGGCATTATAGAGTGTACCTGGAAGCTTTCTTTTCTCTTCCATTTTTTGGAATAGTTTGAGAATATGTATTAACTGTCTTTTAAATAGTCTGTAAAATTAATCTGTGAATCCATCTGGTCTTGGACACTTATTTTTTGGTAGTTCTTTTTTGATTACTGATTCAATATTTTTACTAGTAACTGGTCCATTCAGATTTTCTATTTCTTTCTGACTCAGTTTGGAAGTTCATATGTTCTAGGAATTTAATTATTTCTTACACGTTCAAATTGTTGGCATATGTGTATACTCTTTTAGACTTTTGTAATTCAATGGTGTAAGTTGCTATTTTCCCCCTTTCATTTCTGATTTTATTTATTCAGCTCTTCTCTCTCTCTCTCTCTCTCTCTCTCTTTCTTTGATGAGTCTGGCTAACAGTTTATCAGTTTTGTTTATCCTTTAAAAATAAGCTCTTTGTGCTGAGTAAAATAAGTCAATCAGAGAAAGACAATTATCATATGGTTTCACTCATATATAGAATATAAGAAATAGTGAAAGGAGTCAAAAGGGAAAGGAGGGGAACTGAGTGGGGAAAATCAGAGAGGAAGACAAATCATGGGAGACTCCTAACTCTATGAGACAAACAAGGGTTGCAGAAGGGGAGGTGGGTGGAAGGATAGATAGGGTAACTGGGTGACAGGCACTCTGGAGGGCGCTTGGTAGGATGACCACTGGGTGATATACTATATGTTGACAAATTGAACTTAAATTATTAAATTAAATTTAAAAAGCTCTTTGTTTTATTGATAAAGCAATTAACATTTTTAAAATGTCCATAGTATTCAAGATATCTAGTGATTAAACAAAATCTCTATCAACATTTCAATGGTTTTTTTCAAACCAATAGAATAAAACATCCTTAAGTGTGTAAAGAGAGACAAAATATCCTAGATATCCAAAGCAATCTTTTTTTAAATTTTATTTATTTATTCAACAGTGGGAGGGCACAAGCAGAGAAGATGACAGAGGGGGGAGAAGGAAAGAGGGCTTCCTACTGATTGGAGAGCCCAATGATAGGCTTGATCCCAGGACTGAGGGATCATGACCTAAGCCAAAGGCAGATGCTTAACCAACTGAGCCATGCAGGTGTCTCTCAAACCCATCTTAAAATAAAGAAATCTGGAAGCATCTCACACGGATTTCAAAGTATATTACAAAGCTATAGTAATCAAAACAATATGGTTGTAGCATACAAACAGAATCTTAGATCAGTGGAACAGAATAGAGATTCCCAAAATAAAATCACTAATATACGGTCAATAAATTTATAACTAAAGCCAAGAATATACAGCATGAAAATGAAAGTCTTTTAAATAAATAGTATTAGTAAAACTAAACTATGCAAAAGAATGTAACTGGACCACCATAATACACCACACATAAAAACAACTCATAATGGATTAAAGAATTGAGGCTATGACTTAAAAGCCTAAAACTCCTAAAATAAAATATAGTGGGTAATTTCCTTGCATTAATTTTGGCATTGCTTTTGGATTCGACACCAAAAGCAAATATAAACAAGTCATAGTACATCAATCTAGAAAAGCTGCTGCACAACAAAGGCAATCATCAATAAAATGGAATGCAACCTATGTATAGGAGACAAACTTTGCAAATCATATATCTGATAAGGGTTTATTCCAAAATATAAAGACAAGTCATATGACTCCATAGAAAAGCATTAAATAATCCAATTTAATATGAGCAGAGGAAATCTGAGTATTTTTGCCAAAGAAGGCACACAAATAATAACAGGTACATGAAAAGTTACTCAAATTCTCTAACACTATGGAAACAAAAATTTAAACCACAATATCAATTCACATCCATTAGACGGCTATCAGTGAGAAGACAAGAGATAACATGCATTATCTAGATTGTGAGTCAATGGGAAACCTTGTTCACTGTTGGTTGGAATGTGAGTTGGTGAAGTTATTATAGAAAATAGTTTGTACGATCCTCAAGCAATTAAAACTGAACTAGTGTGTTGTCTAGTAATCCCATGTTTGGGTATATAGCCAATAAAATAAGGATATCAAATAGATATTTGTGCTATCATATTCATTGCAGTAATATTCATAACAGCTATGATATGAAAACAATTTTTGCCCAACAATGTAATGAATGGGTAAAAAAGGTTTGCTATAAGTGTATATAATGGAATATTATTCAGCCATAAGAAATTCTGCCATTTGTGAAAACATAAATGGACTGAAAGATACTAAGTCAGACAGAAATAAATAAAGTCAAGGTATGACATTACCTTGTGGAATCTAAAAAGGCTAGCCTCACAGAAACACAATAGAATGATGGTTACTCAGGAGTGTGGGAGAAATGAGGAGATATTGGTCAAAATATACAAGCTTCCACTCATAAGTTCTGACAATAACATATAATATGATGATTCTGAAGATAACATATAATATGATGATTCTAGTTAACTCTACTGTACTGTATATTTGAAAGTGGCTAAGAGAATAGATCTTAAATGTTCTCATGACACATAAAAAATAGTAAATATGTAGGTGGTGAAGATATTAACTATCCCTATCATAATCATTTTACAATATGTACATATAACAAATAATTGTTCTATATCTTAAATTTATTCAGTTTTATGTCAATTATATATCAATAAAGCTTGTTTAATTAATTTAGAGGTAAGGTAAAATATGCTCAAAAATATATAATAAATGCTACATTATATGAAGCCAGTTCTATTTTTTATTATGAAATTTATTACTATCATTAAGATAGCAAAATTTCCTCACATGTAGTGAAGCCATTAAATTGAAATTTACTTATAATAACAATCATTCTTGGCCAGCAATTTAAACTTACATTATTTTTTTCCCTGAAAACTTAAATATAGCATAAAGTAAATGTTAAATATAAAAAATTAAATATAAAAATTTCAATCCTCAATTAAATCTTATTGTAACATACTTTACAGAAATGCTAGGTAGCCTAACTAACATGCTTCATTTCCTGAAGGGGTGGTTGGTTGCATTGATGGTTTCAGGGGTGCATGTGTAAGAAAAGAATCACTGAGCAGCTTTGTATAGTGCTCTTTATGCTAGTCTTTCTGGATTCCTCTCGTGTAGTCAGGCTCTTGTTTTCATTAAGTTGACACATTATATTTCACTCATCCATTCAGAAGGGCTTCACTGATGAGAAGTATGGCCCTCCATTTCTGCTGTGAGGGCAAAGGCTTTTCTATGACATTAGAAGTAAGAAGTAATTAGTAGACACAGTACAATACTGATGAACCTTGAGGACATACTGCCAAGTAAAACTAGTATCATTTACAGAAGGTACTTAACATAGATAAATTTATAGAAAAAGAAAGTAAAATGGTGGTTGCTAGGGGTTTGGAGGAGAAGATAATGAGTTGTTAATGGTTAATGGCTATAATCTCAACTTTGCTAGATGAAACAAATTCTGGAGGTGGATGATATTTATTGTTTGTACAACAATGTGAATGTAGTTAATGTCACTGAATTATACAAGTATCTTTAATGAGGGGAGTATAAATGGCAGTGTAGGAAGAACTTGAACTCATAACCCATGAACACACAAAATCTAACCTACAATTACAGCAATTTCTCTTCAATAGAAATTGAGAGCTGATTGAACAGTTTCTGTACAAAAAAAGGATAAAGATATCACATAGAGAATGGCAGGAGATGAAGTAACCATAATGATGGAAATACCACCTCTGATGCTGCAAACTGCACTGGGGAAGGATAACATTGAAAAAACAAAACAGAGGGATTTAGGGGCAAGATGGTGGAAGAAAAGGATCCCCAAGTCACCTGGCCTCACCTACCTACCTAGATAAATTCAAATGATCCTGATAACCTTTGAATTCGGCCTGAGATTTAAAGAGAGAACAGCTAGAATGCTACAGTGAGAAGAGTACACACTTCTATCAAGGTAGGAAGATGGAAAAATAAATAAATAAATAAATTAATTAATTAATTAATAAATAAATAAATGATAGAGCATCCAAGAGGGAGTAGCCCCCGCAAAGAGACGGGCTAAGGCCGGGCAGGGGAGCCCCCAGGACAGGAAAGCTCAGTCCAGAGAAGAGGGAACTTTACCAATCTTCCTGGATGGAAAGGTACTCGGAGGGAACTCAGGCAGGATCCTGGGAGGGGCGGTGGAGCCCCCAGGGTCCCAGGGTCACTAACATGGGGGGGCACCCTGGGAGGAGAGCGTGCCACACACCGAGGGCAGAGCTCCCTAAAGGCCTGGAGCGCCTGCCCGGCGGGGCCTCAGGAGCAGCTCAAGCGTCAGCTCAGGCAGCTCCGGACGGAGGTGGCTGTGCAGGCCCAGGAGCACGATTCCAGCAGCTAAGGACCCAGAGCCCAGGGTGCCAGAAAACAGCCCAGGATCCTGCACTCCCCCGGGACAGGTAGAGATTGGGAGGGCCCAGGACAGCGAGGACACTCATGCCATTGGGTGCCCCTGAGCTGTGTATATCAGTGACCCCCACCCCTGGAGCATCCAGGCCAGTGCGGTTTGGGAGCAGCGGTAGTTACTGCAGGAGCTGACTCCAGAGCTGGAGAGCTGGCCACCATCAGTGAGGTTGTTCCTCCTGGTGTCACTCTGTGCCTGGGATGGAGCAGGGCGGCCAGAGAGGAGAGGCCTCATGGGGTAAACAGCTCTCCCTGAGGCATGCACCTGGCAGGGGGCAAGGCAGCTCAGCCAGGGCCACAGGCCTGAGAATCAACACAGCAGGCCCCATCCCAAAAAGACCAGCTGGAAGGAGAGGGGAAGAGCAAGTTCTTGACTAAGCAGCCCTGGAAAGCTCCAGGGGAAGTCAAGGGAATTACAGTATATAGAACATAGGATATCCCTCCTTGTTTTTTGTTTGTTGTCCCCCCCCTTTTTTTTTCTCTTTTTCCTTCCGTTTTCCACTACAACTTGTCTTTAGCCACTCTGCACTGAGCAAAATGGTTAGAAAGAAGAACTCACCACAAATACTCACTCCCACAGAGTTACAAAATTTGGATTACAATTCCATGTCAGAAAGCCAATTCAGAAGCACAATTATAAAGCTACTGGTGGCTCTGGAAAAAAGCATAAAGGATTCAAGAGCTTCATGACTGCTAAATTTAGATCTAATTAGGCCGAAGTTAAAATCAATTCAATGAGATGCAATAAAAACTGGAGGTCCTAAAATGAGGGTTAATGAGGCAGAAGAGCGAGTGAGTGACACAAAAGACAAGTTGATGACACAGAAGGAAGTTGAGGGAAAAAAAAGAAAACAATGAAAAGATCCTGAAGATAGGTTGAGGGAAAAAAATGACAGCCTCAGAAGGAAAAATTCTACGTTTAATTGGGGTTCCCGAGGGCACTGAAAGGGACAGAGGTCCAGAATATGTATTTGAACAAATCATAGCTGAGAAAATCCCTAACTTGGGAAGGGAAACAGGTATTCAGATCCAGGAGATAGAGAGATTGCCCCCTAAAATCAATAAAAACGGTTCAACACCTCAACATTTAATAGTGAAGCTTGCAAATTCCAAAGATAAAGAGAAGATCCTTAAAGCTGCAGGAGACAAGGGATCGCTAACCTTTATGTGGAGAAGCATTAGGTTAACAGTAGACCTCTCCACAGAGACCTGGCACGCCAGAAATGGCTGGCAGGATATATTCAGGGTACTGAATGAGAAGAACATGCAGCCAAGAATACTTTATCCAGCAAGGCTCTCATTCAGAATAGAAGGAGAGATAAAGAGCTTCCAAGATCAGCAGAAATTGAAAGAATATGTGACCACCAAGCCAGCTCTGAAGAAATATTAAGGAGGACTCTGTAAAAGAAACAGGAAGTCCAAGGAAACAATCCACAAAAACATGGATTGAATAAGTATTATGATGACACTAAATTCATATCTCAGTAACTCTGAACGTGAATGGACTTGATCCCATCAAAAGGCTCAGGGTTTCAGACTGGATAAAAAAAGCAAGACCCATCTATTTTCTGTCTATAAGAGACTCATTTTAGACATAAAGACACCTACAGCCTGAAAATAAGAGATTGGAGAACCATTTACCATTCAAATGATCCTCAAAAGAAAGCAGGGGTAGCCATCCTCATATCAGATAAATTAAAGTTTATCCCAAAGACTGTAGTAAGAGATGAAGAGGGACATTATATCATACTTAAAGGATCCATCCAACAAGAGGACTTAACAATCATGAATATCCATGCTCCTAAGTGACAGCTGCCAAGTGTATCAATCAATTATTAACCAAAGTTAAGACACTATTAGATAATAGACTTATACTGGTGGACTTGAACATGGCACTTTCTGTAATTGACAGATATTCGAAGCACAACTTCTCCAAAGAAACAAGAGCTTTAAATGATACACTGGACCAGATGGATTTCACAGATATCTACAGAACTTTACATCCAAACTCAACTGAATACACATTCTTCTCAAGTGCACATGGAACTTTCTCCAGAATAGACCACACACTGGGTCACAAATCAGGTCTTAACCAATACCAAAAGATTGGGATCATCCCCGCATATTTTCAGAGCATAATGCTTTGAAACTAGAACTAAACCACAAGAAGAAATTTGGAAGAAATTCAAACACGTGGAGGTTAAAGACCATCCTGCTGAAAGATGAAAGGGTCAACCAGGAAATTAAGGAAGAATTAAAGAGATTCATGGAAACTAATGAGAATAAAGATATAACCATTCAAAATATTTGGGATGCAGCAAAAGCAGTCCTGAGGGGGACATACATCGCAATACAAACATCCATTCAAAAACTGGAAAGAACTCAAATACAAAAGCTAACATTGCACCTAATGGAGCTGGAGAAAAAACAGCAAATAGATCCTACACCCAGCAGAAAAAGACAGTTAATAAAGATTTGAGCAGAACTCAATGAAATAGAGGCCAGAAGAACTGTGGAACAGATCAACAAAACCAGGAGTTGGTTCTTTGAAAGAATTAATATGATGGATAAACCATTAGTCAGCCTTATTAAAAAGAAGAGAGAAAAGACTCAAATTAATAAAATCATGAATGAGAAAAGAGAGATCACTACCAACACCAAGGAAATACAAACGATTTTAAAAACATACTATCAACAGCTATACGCCAATAAATTAGGCAATCTAGAAAAAAATGGACGCATTTCTGGAAAGCCACAAACTACCAACACTGGAACAGGAAGAAATAGAAAACCTGAACAGGCCAATAACCAGGAGGTCATCAAAAACCTCCCAAGACACAAAAGTCCAGGGCCAGATGGCTTCCCAGGGGAATTCTATCAAACATTTAAAAAAGAAACCATACCTATTCTACAAAAGTTGTTCGGAAAGAGATGGAATACTTCCAAACTCGTTCTATGAGGCCAGCATCACCTTAATTCCAAAACCAGACAAAGACCCCACCAAAAAGGAGAATTTTAGACTAATATCCCTGATGAACATGGATGCAAAAATTCTCAACAAGATACTAGCCAATAGGATCCAACAATACATTAAGAAAAGTATTCACCATGACCAAGTAGGATTTATTCCCGGGACACAAGGCTGGTTCAACACTCGTAAAACAATCAATGTGATTCATCATATCAGCAAGAGAAAAACCGAGAACCATAGGATCCTATCAATAGATGCAGAGAAAGCATTTGACAAAATACAGCATCCATTTCCGATCAAAACTCTTCAGAGTGTAGGGGTAGAGGGAACATTCCTCAGCATCTTAAAAGCCATCTACGAAAAGATGTGTATTCTACTACTTTAGGATGGAATGTTCTTAATATATCCCTGAAGTCCATCTGGTCCAGTGTATCATTCAAAGCCATTGTTTCCTTACTGATTTTCTTAGATAATCTGCCCATTGATTGTGGGACCCAGGAAATTTAACAAAAATCCCCTACCCCTGGACAAGCAGAGCAGGACTAACTCCATTTTGTGCTACGCCTGCCATCTCATTCATTTGGGGAATATAAAAAGTAATGAAAGGGAATAAAGGGGAAAGGAGAAAAATAAGTGGGAATATCATAAAGGGAGACAGAACATGAAAGACTCCTAACTCTGGGAAACAAACTAGGGGTGGTGGAAGCATAAGTGGGCGGGGAGGTGGGGGTGACTGGGTGACGGGCACTGAGGTGGGCACTTTGACGAGATGAGCACTGGGTGTTATTCTATATGTTGGCAAATTGAATACCAATAAAAAATAAGTATATATATATATATATATATATATATATATATATATAAAAAGAAACAGTCTCCAGATTAGATCACATACAAGGTCACAAATCAGACCTCATTGAGTACAAAAAGATTGAGATCTTAATGTGCATACTTTCTGACCACAATGCTATGAAACTTGAAATCAACCACAAGAAAAAAATTGGAAAAACCACAAATACATGGAGGTTGAAATACATGCTACTAAAGAATGAATGTGTTAACCAGGAAATTAAATAAGAAATTTTAAAAAAATATGTGGAAACAAATGCAAAGGAAAACATGATGGTCCAAAGCCCTTGGGTGGTCATAAAAGGAAAGTATATACAAATATAGACCTATCTCAAGAAGCAAAAAAATTCAAATAAACCTAAAGTTACATCTAAAGAAGTCAGAAAAAGAATAACAAAGCCTAAAGCCAACAGAAAAAGGGAAATAATAAAGATTAAAACAGAAAAAAGATGATAATTAAATGAAAACAAACAATACATCATGGAACCCAGTAGCTGGCTCTTTGAAAAAATTAATATAATTTATAATCCTGTAGCCAGAGTAATCAAAAAGAAAAGAGAAAGGACCCAAATAAATAAAATGCAAATGAAAGGGGAGAAATAACAGCTAATATTACAAAAATACAAACAATTATAAAAAGATAATATGAAAAAATATGTCAACAAACTGGGCAACATGGAAGAAATGGATTAATTTCTAGAAGATATATATAAATGAACAAATTTGAAACATGAAGAAAAAGAAAACCTGAACAGACCAATAACCTGCAAAAAAATTGAATCAGCAATCAAAAATCTCCCAATAAACAAAAGTCTAGGGCCAAATAGAATCGCAGGTGAATTCTACCAAACATTTAAAGAAGAGTTTATTCCTATTCTTCTCAACTATTCCAAAATATAGAAATGAAAGGAAAACTTCCAAATTTGTTTTATGAGGCCAGCATTACCCTGATTCCAATACCAGATAAAGACTCCACTAAAAAAGAAAAATACAGATCAATATCCCTGATGAGCATGGATACAAAAATTCTCAACAAAATACTAGCAAATAAAATTTAACAATACATTTACAGAATCATTCACCATGATCAAGTGGGATTTATTCCTGGGCTGCAAGTATGATTCAATATCTGCCAATCAATCAATCTGATAGACCACATTAATAACAGAAAGGATAAGAACCAAATGGTCCTTTCAATAGATGCAAAAAAAAAAAAAGCCATCAACAGAGTACAACATTCATTCATGATAAAAACGCTCAATGAAGTAGGGTTAGAGGGACCATACCTCAACATCTTTAAGGCATTGTACAAAAAAACACACCACTGCTATAATCCTCAGTGGGGAAAAAGTAAGCGTATTTCTTCTACAATCAGGAACAAGACACAGATGTCCACTCTCCCCATTGTTATTTAATATCATACTGGAAGTTCTAGCCTCAGCAATCTGACAACAAAAAGATATAAAAGACATCCAAATTGGCAAAGAAGAAGTCAAATGTTCACTATTTGCAGGTGATATGATCATCTAAATGGAAACCCAAAGACCCAAAGACCAAAACATTGCTAGAATGGATACATAAATTCATTAAATTATAGGATACAAAATAAAGAATGGAGGGAAAATAATCTTTTCTAAAAATGGTGCTGGGAAAACTGGTCAGCTAAATGCAAGGGAATGAAAATGGGCACTTACTTACACCATACTCTAAAGTAAACTCAAAATGTATTAAAGACCTAAATGTGAGATTAGAAGCCATAAATAAAGATAGGCTGTAATCTCTTGGACATCA
This sequence comes from Canis aureus, assembly GCF_053574225.1. Classification (NCBI taxonomy): domain Eukaryota; kingdom Metazoa; phylum Chordata; class Mammalia; order Carnivora; family Canidae; genus Canis; species Canis aureus. The sequence goes on along the minus strand of NC_135628.1, from coordinate 58,280,475 downwards.
CCCTTAACAACATATTTATGGGTGTATCCTGAAGCAATAGAAACAAAAGGCAAGGTATCAGAACTACTCAAGAATAAAAATCTTTTCCAGAGTAGTGGAAACCATCAACAATGAAAAGGCAACCCACTGAATGTTAAAAGATATTTACAAATCATATATCCAATAAGGGATTAAACAGACATTTTTTCCAAAGAAGACATACAGATGGCTAACATACAGATGAAAAGATATTCAATATCAGTAATCATCAGGGAAATGAAGATCAAAACCAAATATAACCTTACATTAATCCAATTGGCTAGTATCAAAAACTGAAAAATAAAAAGTGTTGGTAATAATGTGAAGAAAAAGGATCACTTATTCACTGTTGGTGGCTATGTAAATTGGTAAAACATCTATGGACAATATGAACATGCCTCAAAAAACGAAAAATGAAAATACCATATGATCCAGTAATTCTTCTACTGGATATTTAGCCAAAGAAAACCAAAACACTAATTTGAAACTATATTTACTTACATGTTCATTACATCATTATTTGTGATAGCCAAGTTATGTAAGCAACCGATGTGTCCATCAATAGATGAGTGGAAAAATAAAATATGATACACACCCATAATTTAACATTATTCAGTCATAAAAGTAATCTTTTTAAAAAAATTATTTTTAGATTTATTTATTCATGAGAGAGAGAGAGTTAGAGACGTAAGCAGAGAGACAGAAGCAGGCTTCTTGCAGGGAGCCTGATGTGGGACTCAATTCCCAGACCAGCTTCACGCCCTGAGCCAAAGACAGATGGCCCTCAACCACTGAGCCACCCAGATGTCCCAACCATAAAAGTAATCTTATGTAATCCTTGTTGTTCATGACAACATGGCTGAATCTAGAAAGTATTATGCTGAGTGAAATAAATATAACTGGAAAAGACAAATGCTGTATGATTTCATGTATTTGCAGAATCCTGAAAAAGAATAACCAAATAAACAAAGAAACTGAAATAAAAAAGAACATTTATAAATATAGAAAATAAATTGGTGGTTACCAGAAGGGAGGCAGCTGGGGAATGAGTGAAATAGGTGAAGGGGATTGAGAAGTATAAACTTTCTGCTACAAAATAAATAAATTATGAGAGTATACAGTACAGCATGGGAGATACGGTTCATAATATTGTAATAACTTTGGTGACAGATGGTAACCACACATATCCTGGTGAGCGTTGTATAATGTGTAGAATTTTCAACTCACTATATATACACTACAAACTAATGCAACATTGCCTGTCTACTATACTTTAATAACAGCAATGAAAAGACAGGAAATTGGTTTTAAAAGCTTCCTCAAAATGGTTCAAATGGTAAATTTTATGTTAAATTAATTTTATCATTATAAAATATAATAATATAAAAAACTGATTTACATACCTCCTTCAAGAAAGACTCAAGACACTTGATTAATCTTTTAAATCTACAATTCTTATAGAAATGACTATAACGTATACATAATTACTCTACGAAGATGGATTTGCTGTTTTTGTAAAAACTTCCAGAGTTCGTTCAGGTACTTACAAAAAATATCAAATGTTATAGTTCCAGACAAAATAAATAATATTTTTTGGTATCCTGATTCAATATAATTTTTAATTTTTTGAATGCATTCTCCTTCATGTGAACTTAATTTTCTTTACTTGCTTCCAAATCTCAATTTTCCTTTTCAATTTAATTCTTTTATTTATGTAATAAATTTCAGGGTTTTTAAAGATTTTATTTATTTATTCATGAGAGGCATGGAGGGAGAGAGGCAGAGACACACACAGGCAGAGGGAGAAGCAGGCTCCATGCAGGGAGCCTGATGTGGGACTTGATCATGGGACTCCAGGACCATGCCCTGAGCCAAAGGCAGACACTCAACTTGCTGAGCCATCCAGGCATCCCCCAATTTCAGTTTTTTAATTTCGCACTTCAAAATTTTTGTTGGAGAGATTAATATATGTATTTATTGCTAATGGAACATTTTAAAAGCCAAGATACATAAATTTAAATTGCGTATGTTCTGTTTATTAGAATTTTATTGTATTTAGGTCAACTGGATAGTAAGATTTTTTTTTTTCCAGACGATGTGATCTCAGGACCAAAAGTCTCCATTAAATCACTCTAGGTTTAATTGGTGGGTGGGGATCATAGTCCCTGTGGTGTAACCAGTATAAACAAGCCGTACCCTAAATCTAGGCATGTTATTCCTATAGGGAGACCTTATTCTATTCTATTTCCTGTCATATTTCTCATTGTCTTAGATTCAAACTGTAGAATTCATATCATTCCGTTGGTATTACTGTCCTGACTCCTAAATTCCTAATGATATAAAAAGTAGGTGAGAATCAAGGTATTGCGTATTACTAAGAGAGTATATGCTCCCATTCCTTCAATTGGCAATTTTACATTATTTTTTCCAGGAATATGGGGCTTTTTTTTTCTTTTTGAATCATCCAAAATTTAAAAACTGGAATACAAGAAGAGGCTGGATCATATATCTGGATTATCAGGTATTCTAATATATGCTCTATGAATTTTAATTGTTTAAAGAAAAAAAATAAATGATTCTGTATGTAACATTTACATAAATTTTAACTATTAGAAATAACAATAACATTGAAATCTAGATGTGAACTTGCTGATTGGTTGCAGCCAAAAATTATACTATAATTTAAATATGTCCCTAAATCTTGCTAATTGCAATGCAAGTTAATCCATATTCATAAAAAAAAATCCGTATTCATGACCATGTCAGTTTGAGGCATCAAAATGTGATTTTCTCTTCCAAATTTCCTCCAAATGAAATAACTAGATAAGATCATGTCAAATAATTTGAGTCACTATAATCCCTTATTTTAAAGAGAAGACTTTGGTTTTGGTATACATAAAGAAATTGGTATGTTTTTATACCAATTGATTAATTTTAATGTATGTAAATATTCTCTAAAAGCTAGATAATGAAACATAATACAAAAACCATTCCTTTTGTGCCCAATATAATTGTGCTATAAAGAAGCCTTTTACATTATTCAGATAGTCATTATTGTAACAAAATATTTAAATCTCCATTGTTTCCATGTCTAATTTTGACCATCACAGTGTCTCCAGGGCTGAGCTTCATGCCCGGCACATGATGTATTTGTGCTGATTGTAGATCATGAGAAGGAATATAGTGGTTTAATGGTATAAGAGCTAAAATATGGGCTATGTGCTATTGTACATATTTTCAACTATAACTGACAAATATTTCCTATATTGATAGTTTTAAGTGCATCACTAACTTCACACTTGCATTTGTCACTCTAGTAGTAAAAACTCTGAGTCCTTAACATTGTTGGTTGACCTGTTTATTTCTCTCCTCCCAATAAAGGACTTTCCTCTTAGAACTGTTTTTTGTATCATTTCATAAATATTGGTATATTTTGTTTCTATTTTTGTCTCAATTTCTTCCCCTTTTGATTTTTTCTTTGATCAATTATAAATTTGTAAATTTAATTTTTTTCTTCCTGCTATTGAATTCTAGTTTTATTCTATTATAGTCAGAAATGATACTTTGTATTATTTCTATCTTTATAAATTAGGGCTTGTCTTATAACCTACCATAGGATCTATAATGGAGAATGTTCTGTGTGTACTTGAGGGAATATGTATACTGTTGCTGTTGATGGAATGTTCTGTCTATGTGTGTTTGGTCCAATTGATCTGAAGTATCACCTATGTTTCCATATTGATTTTTTATCTGGACCATCCAATCATTCTTGAAAGTGAGGTATTGAGTTCCCTATTATTACAGTATTTTGTCTATAACTCTCTTCAGATCTGTTAGTATTTGCTTCATATATTTAGCTGCTCTGATGTTGGGTTACATATATTGACAATATGATGGTCAATTCTTCTTGATGAATTGGCCCCTTTTGTCACTCAGGAACTTCTTTGTCTCTGGTGAGTTATTGAAATAAGTATATTGTATCTGATATATGCATACCCCCTGGGCTATGTTTTTGGTTATCATTTACATGGAATATCTTTTTTCCATCCCTTCACTATCAGCCTATATTTGTACTTAAAGCTGAAATGAGTGTCTTCTAGAAATTATATATTCTGATGTTGTTTGCTTATCCAATCAATCTATATCTTTGAAAGGAAAATTCAATCAATTTCTGTGTAAAGTGATTATTTATAGATGAGGACTTTCTATTGCCATCTTGTTAATTGTTTTGATGTACAATTACCTTCTTCCTTTCTTTATCTCTTATTTTCTTTGTGATTTGGTCACTTTTTGTGATGGTATGTTTTGAGTCTTTCACTTTATATTATATAAATTTTTACTCTTTCTGATTGCAATGAGACTTACATAAAATATCATATAGTTATAACACCCTATTTTAAGCTGATTACAATTTAAATTTGATCAAATACAAAAAGTCTATAATTTTACTTTCCCTGCTTATATTTGATGTTAGTGTTGCAATTTATATTTTTAACATCGTATATTCATTATCAAATCATTATATTTATAGTTATTTTAATGTTTGTCTTTTAACTTTTACTAAAGTTAACAGTTTTTATTACAAATTCCAAAAATTCTGAATTTGACCACATATTTACCTTTATTGGTGAATTTTATATATTCATATGCTTTACATTGTTAATTGGCATAGTTTTACATTGACTTGAAGAACTCTCTTTAGTGTTTCTTATAATGAAATTCTAGTGATAATTAATTCTTCCATTTTATTTTTGGTAGGGGTGGACTTTTTATCTCTCCTTCCTTTCTGAATAGCAGCTTCCCAGGTAGAGAATTTTTTAAATACATCATCCCATGATATCCTGGCCTACCAGGCCCCTGCTGAAAAATCTGCTAATAGGTTTATGGGGGTTCCCTTGTATGTGATGAATCTGGTTTCTCTTGTTTATTTCTAAGTTTTATTTTTGCATTCTCACAGTTTTTCTTATATTGTGTCTCAGTGAACACTTATACATGACTTAAATCTACTTGGGACTCTTTGAGCTTCCTATACCTGGATATTCATATCTTTACTCAAATTTGGGAGTTTTAAATCATTTTTCTCTAAATAGACTCCCGCTTCCCTCTGAGACTCCTATTATGTTCCTATTGTATACTTTGATGATTTCCTGTAAGTCCTGTAGACATTTTCATTTTTTCTTTTTTTTTCTTTTTTTGTTTTATCTCCTCTGAATAGCTAGTTTTAAATGACTTGTTTTCAAATTTAACAATTTATTCTTCTGATCAAGTCTCTCTGAAGCTTGTTATTCAATTTTCCATTCAATCATTGTATTCTTCAGTTATAGGATTTTTGTTTTTGTTTTTCTTTGTTAAACATCTCATTTTCTCATGTACTATTTTTGTAATTTCATTTAGTTGTCTCTTTGGGTTTTCTTTTAGTGTGTTGAACTTGTTGAAAAGAATTATTCTGAATTCTCAATCAGTTCATATATTTCTCTTCCTTTAAGATGGGTTATTGGAGATATATTCATTTCCATTGGTGGTGTTGTGTTCCCTGTTGTCTTCACATTCCTTGTATCTTTATATTGGTGCCTGCACACTTGAGAAAGCAGTCATTTGTTACATTATTTACATATTCACTTTGACAGAGAAATATATTTACCAACCATCTCCACCTGGTGTTCCAGCTAGGCTAGCCTATAGGATACAATGCAGAATTCCCCCACCAGATTGTGTTTGGGTGAAGCCAGTTCCTGAACTTAGAAGTTAGCTAAGATTTCTACCTAAGTTCTGGTTTAGCAGATCAGCTGGCTGGACTCTGTGATCTGGCATTTCCACTAGCTGAGCTCCTTGATTAGCCAGGGCCCCTGCTAGGCTCTCTGGATGGGTAAGGCCACTGGCTAGTCAGGTGGGTTCCCCAGCTAGATTCTGCAGTACAGCAGAGCGGTTGGCTGGGCTTTGCACTCAAGGGGAACCACTAACTGGGCTCCCTGGACAGATAGGGGTGCATGCTGTGATTCTTGCCCAGGCAGTGCCACTGGCCAGATTCTACAAGTGATTGGGATCTCAAGCTGAGTTCTGTGAAGAGGCAGTGTCACTGGCCAAATTCTGTGATCATGCTGTGCCACAGCCTGGGCTTTCCAATCATCCCTGGTCTGGAATTATTACATGTTTACTCCCTTAAGAGGTGGTGCCACTTACGGGTCTATGTGTTCAGGGAGGCGACATTTGAACATAGCTACAGATGAACTACGTGATCAGGTAGGCCCACTGGCTGTGATCGGTTGGGCAGGGAGCCTGACTGGTCCTAGGTACAATGGGGTTTCAGGCTATGCTCCATATTTGGGTGGCACTCTAGACTGGACAACCCCTATAGGATTGCTGTCTCTGCTCTGCAGTCAAATGAGGTCACAGGGTTGGTTCCACAGGTGGATAAGACCACTAGCTAAGGACCGTATTCACACAAAACTGCTAATTGTAGTTCAGCTTCATAGAAGGTTGAAGCTGCTGGCTGAGTTTTTTGGTCAGGTAAGTTTGACAGCATGGAGATGGTTTTATCACAAATATCTACACACTGGTTGGTGAAATTTACTCCCTTTTTTGTTTTTTGTTGTTTAAAGCTGATCCTAGGTGATCTAACCCTTCCAATTTCCTCAGTGTTCTCCATGATATGAAAAAGAAATGGGACTCCTGGGAAATGCTCCAGAATTCCAAAGCAGCTTAATGTCTGCTTTGGAATCTAATTTCCTGACTATAGAAATCACAGGCCAAGGAGATTCCTCAGCATGTTACTGGTCTAGGGGAGGAAAGGCACAGTTAAAGTGAAAAAGATCCTACTTTTCTCTCTAATATAGATGGTTTCTGTTTGTGTGCTTGAAAGGTCTGTTTCAGCCACATCTCTGGTTTTTGAGTTTTTTACAAATGTGTTCTTGTCTGTGGATAGTTACTAATCCATATTTCTTAAGGGAGATGAAAGCCAGATACCAATTAGTCCTTTATCTTGCTCTCATCACTTCCAAAATTGTTTTTTGAACATCTGCATTGGGTTGGGCATTGTGTCAAGGATTGGGAAGATACCATTGATAAAAAAAATAGGCAAAATGTCACAACTCTTATATTTACATTCCATTATGGAGAAGAAATAATAAAATCATTGTAAAATATGAGAAATGGTTAATGCTGTGAATAAAAGTAAAACAGGGTAAGGAACATATGATAATTTAACATTGACTTCTGAAATAAGACTTCTCTGATAATCAAATAATGGGGAAGAGACCTAAATGAATTGAAGAAATAAGCCATAACTTATCTGGTGAAAGACATTGTCACACTGAGAGAATAAAAATTCAGTAATATTTACTGACAGGTCCAATAAATTTATATTTCATTCTCTTGCATTTTATACTAATCTATATTATTTTTATCTCTTTATTTTAAAAACATTTTACTTTGTGGTCTATTTCCATATAACCAATTCTGTATGTTTGTTCAGTTATCTTTTTTTTTTTGTTACATAAATTACTTATTTTATTTGGGATTATACTTAGACAAGAAAAAGGAAAAATAGGTAAAACCATATAATTCATACTGCTTAATTATAGTATCAAATTTCCAGACTTTTCCCCAAAATCTATCAATACACTTATAGGTATCATTTAATAATAAATATTAGTAACATAATTTGTATATTTGGGTACATACATCAGTGTTAAGCTTCTAAACATATTCTAAATTAATATATGTATAATTATATTTGAATCATTTATTTTTATTAACTTATATCCAATTTCTTTTTTTTAATAAATTTATTTTTTATTGGTGTTCAATTTACCAACATACAGAACAACACCCAGTGTGTTCAGATATCTTTTAACAAGACATTCATAGGGTGTAAACTGTACTTTATAAATAGTAACATATCCTTTTCTAAATTTCTCTTTATACAGTATATACTGGCTCCCTAACATAAGCAAGATAAAATACATTTAAAATATTTTTCTTTTTAATCATCCAATCCAACTTAATATTTCTTACTGTTTATTACTGTATCTTTAAATATGCTTCATCTTTCACTACTTGATTTATTAACCTTAAACGTTTTGTTATTGCCATATGCTAACCATGAAACAACATTTCAGTTTAATCTCTATTATTTTCTTCAGTTTCATTCCATACTCAAGCCAATTCCTGTTTCACATATATCTGTTGTATGACCATCACCTCTTCTTGACAAGTCATGAAATCTCTGAATACTGTATTTCAGCTCATGATTTTCTACCATTGTCAAAATTACTTTATTAAGAATATGTTCTGGTTGTAAATAAAGCTTCAGCATCGTATTATGATTTAAACCTGGTTTATGGCAACAGATTTCAGATCAATTTTTTCTTCTAAAAATTTGCCTTTTTTTAAATTTATTTTTTATTGGTGTTCAATTTGCCAACATATAGAATAAAACCCAGTGCTCATCCCATCAAGTGCCCCCCTCAGTGCCTGTCACCCAGTCACCCCCACCCCCTACCCACCTCCCTTTCTACAACCCCTTGTTCATTTCCCAGAGTTAGGAGTCTCTCATGTTCTGCCTCCCTTTCCGAGATTTCCCACTCATTTTCTCTCCTTTCCCCTTTATTCCCTTTCACTATTTTTTATATTCCCCAAATGAATGAGACCATATGATGTTTGTCCTTTTCCAATTGACTTATTTCACTCAGCATAATACCCTCCAGTTCCATCCACGTCGAAGCAAATGGTGGGTATTTGTCGTTTCTAATGGCTGAGGAATATTCCATTGTATACATAGACCACATCTTCTTCATCCATTCATCTTTCGATAGACACCGAGGCTCCTTCCACAGTTTGGCTATTGTGGACATTGCTGCTAGAAACATCGGGGTGCAGGTGTCCTGGCATTTCACTGCATCTGAATCTTTGGGGTAAATCCCCAACAGTGCAATTACTGGGTCGTAGGGCAGGTCTATTTTTAACTCTTTGAGGAACCTCCACACAGTTTTCCAGAGTGGCTGCACCAGTTCACATTCCCACCAACAGTGCAAGAGGGTTCCCCTTTCTCCACATCCTCTCCAACATTTGTGGTTTCCTGCCTTGTTAATTTTCCCCATTCTCACTGGTGTGAGGCGGTATCTCATTGTGGTTTTGATTTGTATTTCCCTGATGGCCAGTGATGCAGAGCATTTTCTCATGTGCATGTTGGCCATGTCTATGTCTTCCTCTGTGAGATCTCTGTTCAGGTCTTTTGCCCATTTCATGATTGGATTGTTTGTTTCTTTGCTGTTGAGTTTAATAAGTTCTTTATAGATCTTGGATACTAGTCCTTTATCTGATACATCATTTAAATTTGCCTTTTTTTTTTTTAGTTTCCTTTTCTCTATAGTATTTTTAGAAAGAAAATAAATTTTCAAGTGTTTTTATTTAAAGATTTAATTTTCTTTTACAGTTGTTACCAGTTAGATTCCATAAGATTGAGGGCATAAAGCATCCTTCCACACTTCTCAAGCTCTACCAGTGTGTTATTTGCACGTCTACAATTTTCTTGTGTCTTCTTTCTTTTTCTTTTTTTAAATTTCAACATAGTTTACAAACTATATTATATTAGTTTCAGGTGGGCAACATAGTGATTCTACAAATTTATACCGAATGCTTTACTTAACACAGATTTAACTACTCTGTCACATTACAATCTATTGCAAAATCATTGACCATATTCCTTATGCCGTGCCTTTTATTCTCATGACTTATTCATTTCACAACTGAAGGACTGTATCTCCCATTCCTCTTCATTCCATTTGCCAATTTCTCATGTGTCTCTCCCTGGTAGCTATAGTTTTTTCTCTGTATTTACAGATCTGATTTTATTTTTTCTTTGTTTATTCATTTATTTTTAGATTCTACCCGCATACAAATGAAGTCATGGTTTAGTCTTTCTCAGTCTGAGTTATTTCACTTAGCATTATATCCTCCAGATCTGTTTATGCTATTGCAAATGACGTGATTTTGTCCTTTTATGACTGCATAATATTCCCTTCTGTGTGTGTGTGTGTGTGTGTGTGTGTATGCATGTGCCATATTGTCCTTATCCATGTCTCTATTGATGGGCACTTAGTTTGCTTCTATATCTTGGTTATTGGAAGTAATGTTCAATGAAAATGCTGTTTTCCCCAGTGATGGTATCAATTTGCATTCCCACCCATGGTGTACAAGGATTCCTTTTACCCCACATATTTACCAACACTAGTTTCTTCTCTGTTGTTTTCCCAGCAGAACCTGTCGTTTTTTGACTGTATATTTTTGTCTCCTTTGGTCATAGAATAATTAATCATATAATTGTGGATTTATTTCTGGTCTCTCTATTCTGTGCCATTGATCTATGGCTCTGTTTTTGTGCAGCACCATACTGTATTAATTACTATACCTTTGTGGCATGTCTTGAATTGTGAACCTGTGATATCTCCAACTATGTTTTTATTCCTCAGGACTGTTTTTTACTATTTATGGTCTTTTTCATTTCCATACAAATTCAGTATTATTTGCTCTAGTTTGTGAAAAATGTTGGTATTTTTATAGGGATTGTATTGAATATGTACACTGTTTTAGGCAATATGGACTTTTTAACAATATTCTTCCTACGAGCAGGAATTTCTTTCCGTTTATTTGTGTCATATTCTATTTCTTTCATCAGTTTCAGAGTATGATCTTTCACTCTCTTGATTAAGTTCATTTTAGGTCTTCTATTATTATTGTGCAGTGACAAATGGAGTTATTATTTTTTTATTTATCTTTCTGCTACTTTGCTATTACTGTTAGAAACTATCATTTTCTGGGTATTAATTTTGTATCCTGAAATTTTACTGAATTCACTTGTTATTTCTAGTATTTTTAAAATATTTTTCTATATATAATATGTCATCTGCAAAGAGTGACAGTTTAACTTTTTCTATGCCAATGTGGATGCCTCTAATTTCTTTTTCTAGTTTGATTGCTGCAGTTAACTTTCAGTAATATGTTGAGTAAAAGTCATGTCACTTATTACCTTATTATCCCTTGCCTTCTCGGCTCCATCACCTCCTCCCCAGGCACTGTTCAAACCTTCCTCTCGTGCATCTTCTGAATATTCTTTGCCTTTTGTCTATCAGACTTGTGCACAGGTATTCACACTAATTTTTTTTTAAAAACTTTTTGTACGGAAAAGTATTCTCTGATTTTTGGGGATGTTGCCTTTATTAGTGACCTTGAGTGTATCGTCTTTTCAGGACCTCTGTTCCCATTCTTGGTTTTCAGCACAAATTCTGATGAGGTCAGTACCTTTTTCCCTCTATTACATGTCATGTATTTGCTGGGTTTTCTTTGTCTCCTGATTATAATGAAAGTGTTGTTTGAAGTTTCTTGTGTTACTCCTTGTCCTGGATGTTTCGTATATATTTAAAAATTAAAAATAGAAATAATAAGATGAGAAAGTTAAATAAAGGTGTATACTAGCACACATAATTTCCTTACTTATCTAATTTCCTATTAGATAAGTTTTACTCAGTTTGCCTCTGTGAAGGGTTAAGGGTGCAAAGGACTTTTAGTTAGGGGATTCCTGCAGAGCTCCAAATAGTAGATGACGGTGACTAGGAGAGAGAAGTGATGACTGTGATGAGAAAACATTGACAAATATACATACATATATGCACCTATATATGTATATATACATATAATTTAAAGAAAAATTTTTCTGAGTAATGATGAGTTAGCATGTATAGCCTTCCTTTGCCTGTGAATTCTCTTTCCCACTATTCTCTTATTAGCAAAACTAGTAACTAAAATAATAAGCCTTGAACAAAATACCTGTAGGATCAAAGATTTTTTCCCTCTTTCCTCTAAAATATTCTATCTCAAAAAAAATTTTATTATGCTATCTTGATCCCAGAGGAATTTTGTACCATTTGTTTGTGCCTTACTTTAGCTAAGAAATTGATGCTACAAAGCTTCTGAAACCGGATAAATATTTTAATAAATTTATTTTTTTATTGGTGTACAATTTGCCAACATACAGAAGAACACCCAGTGCTCATCCTGTCAAGTGCCCACTGCATGACCTGCCACCCAGTCACCCCAAACCCTACCCTCCTCCCCTTCCACCACCCCTAGTTCGTTTCCCAGAGGTAGGAATCTTTCATGTTCTGTCTCACTTTCTGATATTTCCCACTTATTTTTCTCCTTTCCCATTTATTCCTTTCACTATTTTGTATATTCCCCAAATGAATGAGACCATATAGTGTTTGTCTTTCTCAGATTGACTTATTTAACTCAGCAAAATACCCACTGGTTCCATCCACGTTGAAGCAAATGGTGGGTATTTGACTCTTCTAATGGCTGAGTAATATTCCATTATATACATAGACCATATCTTCTTTATCCATTCATCTTTCGATGGACACTGAGGCTCCTTCCACAGTTTGGTTATAGTAGACATTGCTGCTATAAACATCGGGTGCAGTGTCGTGGCATTTCATTGCATCTGTATCTTTGGGGTAAAACCCCAGCAGCGCAATTGCTGGGTCGTAGGGCAGGTCTATTTTTAACTCTTTGAGGAACCTCCACACAGTTTTCCAGAGTGGCTGCACCAGTTCACATTCCCACCAACAGTGCAAGAGGTTTCCCTTTCCTCCGCATCCTCTCCAACATTTGTGGTTTCCTGCCTTGTTAATTTTCCCCATTCTCACACGTGTAAGGTGGCATCTCATTGTGGTTTTGATTTGTATTTCCCTGATGGCAAGTGATGCAGAGCATTTTCTCATGTGCTGACCATGCGTATGTCATCCACTGTGAGATTTCTGTTCATGTCTTTTGCCCATTTCATGATTGGATTCTTTGTTTCTTTGCTGTTGAGTTTAAGAAGTTCTTTATAGATCTTGGAAACTAGCCCTTTATCTGAAACGTCATTTGCAAATATCTTCTCCCATTCTGTAGGTTGTCTTTGAGTTTTGTTGACTGTATCCTTTGCTGTGCAAAAGCTTCTTATCTTGATGAAGTCCCAATAGTTCATTTTGGCCTTTGTTTCTTTTGCCTTCGTGGATGTATCTTGAAAGAAGTTACTGTGGCCGAGTTCAAAAAGGGTGTTGCCAGTGTTCTCCTCTAGGATTTTGATGGAATCTTGTCTCACATTTAGATTTTTCATCCATTTTGAGTTAATCTTTGTGTATGGTGCAAGAGAGTGGTCTAGTTTCATTCTTCTGCATGTGGATGTCCAATTTTCCAAGCACTATTTATTGAAGAGACTGTCTTTTTCCAGGGGACAGTCTTCCCTCCTTTATCGAATATTAGTTGACCATAAAGTTGAGGGGCCACTTCTGCATTCTCTATTATTTTCTATTGATCTATGTGCCTGTTTTTGTGCCAGTACCACACTGTCTTGATGACCACAGCTTTGTAGTACAACCTGAAATCTGGCATAGTGATGCTCCCAGGTATGGTTTTCATTCTTAATATTGCCCTGGGTATTTGGCGAGTTTTCTGATTCCACACAAATCTTAAAATGATTTGTTCCAACACTGTAAAGAAAGTCCAAAGTATTTTGATAGGGATTGCATTAAATGTGTAAATGGCCCTGGGTAACATTGACATTTTCACAATATTAATTCTTCCAATCCATGAGCATGGAATATTTTTCCATCTCTTTGTGTCTTCCTCTATCTCTTTCAGAAGTGTTCTGTAGTTTTTAGGGTATAGATCCTTTACTTCTTTGGTGAGGTTTATTCCTAGGTATCTTATGCTTTTGGGTGCAATTGTAAATGGGATTGACTCCTTAATTTCTCTTTCTTCAGGCTCACTGTTAGTGTCTAGAAATGCCACTGACTTCTGGGCATTGATTTTGTATCCTGCCACGCTACCAAATTGCTATATGAGTTCTAGCAATCTTGGGGTGGAGGCTTTTGGGTTTTCTATGTAGAGTATCGTGTCATCGGTGAAGAGGGAGAGTTTGACTTCTTCTTTGCCAATTTGAATGCCTTTAATGTCTTTTTGTTATCTGATTGCTAAGGCTAGGACTTCTAGTGCTATGTTGAATAGCAGTGGTTACAGTGGACATCCCTGTCTTGTTCCTGATCTTAGGGGAAAAGCTCCCCATTGAGCTTCCCCATTGAGAATGATATTTGTTGTGGGTTTTTCATAGATGGCTCTTAAGATGTTGAGGAATGTTCCCTCTATCCCTACACTCTGAAGAGTTTTGATCAGGAATGCATGCTGTATTTTGTCAAATGCTTTCTCTGCATCTATTGAGAGGATCATATGGTTCTTGGTTTTTCTCTTGCTGATATGGTGAATCACATTGATTGTATTACAAGTGTTGAACCAGCCTTGCATCCCGGGAATAAATCCTACTTGGTCAAGGTTAATAATCTTCTTAATGTACTGTTGGATCCTATTAGCTAGTATCCTGTTGAGAATTTTTGCATCCATGTTCATCAGGGATACTGGTCTATAATTGTCCTTTTTGGTGGGGTCCTTGTCTGGTTTTGGAATTAAGGTGATGCTGGACTCATAGAACAAATTAGGAAGTATTCCATCTCTTTCTATCATTCCAAACAGCTTTAGTAAATAGGTATGGTTTCTTCTTTAAATGTTTGATAGAATTCCCCTGGGAACCATCTGGCCCTGGGCTTTTGTGTCTTGGGAGGTTTTTGATGACTGCTTTAATTTCCTCCCCGGTGATTGGCCTGTTCAGGTTTTCTATTTCTTCCTGTTCCAGTTTCGGTGGTTTGTGGCTTTCCAAGAATGCGTCCATTAATTCTAGATTGCCTAATTTATTGGCTTATAGCTGTTCATAATATGTTTTTAAAATCGTTGGTATTTCCTTGGTGTAGGTAGTGATCTCTCCTTTCTCATTCATGATTAATTTGAGTCTTATTTCTCTTCTTTTTAATAAGGCTGGCTAATGGTTTATGTATCTTATTAACTCTTTCAACGAACCAACTCCTGGTTTTGTTGATCTGTTCCACAGTTCTTCTGGTCTCGATTTCATTGCGTTCTGCTCAAATCTTTATTAACTCTCTCCTTCTGCTGGGTGTAGGATCTATTTCATGTTTTTTTCTCTAGCTCCCTTAGGTGTAAGGTTAGCTTTTGTATTTGAGTTCTTTCCAGTGTTTGGATGGACGCTTGTATTGCGATGTATTTCCCCCTCAGGACTGCTTTTGCTGCATCCAAAAGATTTTTAATGGTTGTATCTTCATTCTCATTAGTTTCCATGAATCTTTTTAATTCTTCCTTAATTTCCTGGTTGACCCTTTCATCTTTCACCAGGATGGTCCTTAACCTCCACGTGTTTGAAGTCCTTTCAAACTTCTTCTTGTGATTTAATTCTAAATTCCAGGCATTATGGTCTGAGAATATGCACGGGATGATCCCAATCTTTTGGTATCGGTTAAGACCTGATTTGTGACCCAGTATGTGGTCTATTCTAGAGAAAGTTCCATGTGCACTGGAGAAGAATGTGTATTCAATTGCGTTTGGACGTAAAGTTCTGTAGATATCTGTGAAATCCATCTGGTCCAGTGTATCATTTGAAGCTCTTGATTCTTTGGAGATGTTGCACTTAGAAGACCTATCGAGTGTAGACAGCACCAAATTGAAGTCACCAATTTTAAGTGTATTATTATCTAAGCATGTCTTAACTTTGGTTCTTAATTGATTGATATATTTGGCAGCTCTCACATTCGGGGCATATATATTGAGGATTGTTAAGTCCTCTTGTTGAATAGATCCATTAAGTATGATATAGTGTCCCTCTTCATCTCTCACTACAGTCTTTGGGGTAAATTTTAGTTTATCTGACATAAGGATGGCTACCCCTGCTTTCTTTTGAGGACCATAGGAATGGTACATGTTTCTCCAACCTTTTATTTTCAGGCTGTAGGTGTCCTTCTGTCTAAAATGAGTCTCTTGTAGACAGCAAATAGATAGGTCCTGCTTTTTTATCCAGTCTGACACCCTGCGCCTTTTGATGGGGCCATTAAGCCCATTCAGGATCAGAGTTACTATTGAAAGATATGAGATTAGTGTCATCATCATGCCTATTCAGTCCCTGTTTTTGTGGATTGTTCCATTGGCCTTCTTCTTAGAGAGGAATTTGAAGAGTCCCCCTTTAAATTTCTCGCAGAGCTAGTTTGGTGGTCACATATTCTTTCAGTTCCTCTCAATCATGGAAGCTCTTTATCTCCTTCCTTTCTGAATGAGAGCCTTGCTGGATACATTATTCTTGGGTGCATGTTTTTCTCATTTAGGACCCTGAATATATCCTTCCAGCCCTTTCTGGCCTGCCAGGTCTCTGTGGAGAGGTCTGGTGTTAATCTGATATTTCTCCCATATAAGTTAGGGATCTCTTGTCTCTTGCTGCTTTAAGGATCTTCTTTTTATTTTCGGAATTTGCAGGCTTCATTATTAAGTGTCGAGGTGTTGAATGGTTTTTATTGATTTTAGTGGGGATCTCTCTAATTCCTGGATCTGAATGCCTGTTTCCCTTCCCATATTAGGAAAGTTTTCAGCTATGATTTGTTCAAATATATATTCTAGACCTCTGTCCATTTCCGCACCCTCTGGAACCCCAATTAAACGTAGATTTTTCTTCCACTGGCTGTCACTTATTTCCCTTAATCTACCCTCATGATCTTTTAATTGTTTGTCTCTTTTTTCCTCAGTTTCCCTCTTTGACATCAACTTGTCTTCTATGTCACTCACTTGTTCTTCCACCTCGTTAACCCTTGTCGTTAGGACCTCTAGTTTGGACAGCATTTCATTTAATTGATTTTTAATTTCTGCCTGATTAGATCTAAATTCTGCAGTCATGAAGTCTCTTGAGTCTTTTATGCTTTTTTCTAGAGGCACCAGTAGCTTTATAATACTGCTTCTGAACTGGCTTTCTGACACTGAATTGTAATCCAAATTTTGTAACTCTGTGGGAGAGAGGACTGTATCTGATTCCTTCTTTTGAGGTGAGGTTTTCCTTCTAGTCATTTTGCTCTGTGCAGAGTGGCCAAAAACAAGTTGTATTGGGAAATGGGGAAAAAGAAAGAAGAAAAAGAAAAAAAAGAAGAAAAAAGGGGTGGGGGGTAAGCAACAAAAATCAAAAGCAAAAAAGAAAAAAAACTAGGGGGAGTATCCTCTGATTCTCTATACTGTAAGTCCCTCGACTTCCCCTGGAACTTTCCAGTGCTGCTTGGTTGATAATTTGTTTTTCCCCTGTCCCTCTAGCTGGTCTTCTGGGGGAGGGGCCTGTTGTGCTGATTTTCAGGTGTTAGCACTTGGGGGAGCTGCTCTGCCCCTGCCTGGTGCAGGGCTCAGTGGGGGTTGTTTACCCCGTGAGGCCCCAGGAGGAACAACCCCAGTGGCGGAGGCAGCTCTGGAGCCCTGGAGTCAGCTCCCGCAGTAACTCCGGAGCTCTCGGTCTGCAGGGCCTGGAGGCTCCGGGGCGGGGCCGCTGATCTGCTCACCTCGGGGCGGGAGCGTCCTTGCTGTCCTGGGCCCTCCCGGCCTCTGCCTGTCCCGGGGGAGGCTGGATCCTGGGCTGTGTCCTGGCGCAGCTGTGCTCCGGGGCCTACGCTGTTGGATTCACGCTCCCGCCCCGCAGCCCCCTCCGCGGAGCCGCCCCCGAGCCCCCCCGAGCTGCTCCGGCCCTGCAGCCCCATCCCCGGAGCCGCCCCCGAGCTCCCCGCCCCCCCCGCCCCGAGCTACTCCGGTTCCCGCCGTGCGCGCTGCAGCCCTTAGGGAGCTCGGCGCACTCTCCCGGGGTGCAGGTGTCTGTTAGTGTCTGTTAGCCCGAGGGCATCCCCGCCCTCCTGGGTCCTGCTCTAACTCCCTGCGAGCCCCTTTCCGCCCGGGAAGGTTGGTGCAGCTCCTGCTCCTCCGGGACGGGGCTCTGCTGTCCTGGGGACACTCGCCCCAGCCTCAGCCTGGCTCCTCGCGGGGCCCCTCCCCCTTGGATGCCTTTTGTTTCTTTATTTCTTTTTTCCCGTCTTCCTACCTTGATAGAAGCATGAACTCTTCTCACTGTAGCATTCCAGCTGTTCTCTCTTTAAATCTCAGGCCAAATTCATCGATTTTCAGGATGATTTGAAGGTTATCTAGGTAATTCGGTGGGAACAGGTGATTTGGGGACCCTACTCATCCACCATCTTGTCCCGCCTACCTAGATAACATTCAAATCACCCTGAAAATCTATGAATTCGGCCTGAGATTTAAAGAGAGCAGCTGGAATACTATAGTGAAAAGAGTTTGTGCGTCTATCAAGTACAACTTGTTTTTGGCCACTCTGCACTGAGCAAAATGACTAGAAGGAAAACCTCACCTCAAAAGAAAGAATCAGAAACAGTCCTCTCTCCCACAGAGTTACAAAATTTGGATTACAATTCAATGTCAGAAAGCCAACCCAGAAGCATAATTATAAAGCTACTGGTGGCTCTAGAAAAAAGCATAAAGTATTCAAGAGACTTCATGACTGCAGAATATAGATCTAATCAGGCAGAAATTAAAAATCAATTAAAAGAGATGCCGTCCAAACTAGAGGCCCTAACGACGAGGGTTAACAAGGTAGAACAATGAGTGACTGACATAGAAGAGAAGTAAATGGCAAGAAAGGAAACTGAGGAAAAAAGAGAAAAACAATGAAAAGATCATGAGGATGGTTTAAGGGAAATAAATGATGGCCTCAGAAGGAAAAATCTACGTTTAATTGGAGTTCCTGAGGGCGTCAAAAGGGACAGAGGTCCAGAATGTGTATTTGAACAAATCAGACCTGAGAACTTCCCTAATTTGGGGAGGGAAACAGGCATTCAGATTCAGGAAATAGCTAGATCACCCCGTAAAATCAATAAAAACTGCTCAACACCTCAACATTTAATAGTGAAACTTGCAAATTCCAAAGATAAACAGAAGATCCTTAAAGCAGCAGGAGACAAGAGATCTCTAACTTATATGAAGAGAAATATTAGATTAACAGCAGACCTCTCCACAGAGACGTGGTAGGCCAGAAAGGGCTGGCAGGATATATTCAGGGTCCCAAATGAGAAGAACATGCAGCAGAGTACTGTATCCAACAAGGCTTTCATTCAGAATAGAAGGAGACATAAAGAGCTTCCAAGATAGGCAGAAACTGAAAGAATATGTGACCACCAAACCAGCTCTGCAAGAAATACTAAGAGGGATTCTGTAATAGAAAGAGGAAGTCCAAGGTAACAATCCACAAAAACAGGGACTGAATAGGTATCATGATGACACTAAATTCATGTCTCTCAATAGTAACTCTCAACGTGAATAGGTTTAATGACCCCATCAAAAGACACAGGGTTTCAAACTGGATAAAAAAGCAGGACCCATCTATTTGCTGTCTACAAAAGACTCATTTTAGACATAAGGACACCGACAGCCTGAAAATAAAAGGTTGGAGAAACATGTACCATTCCTATGGTCCTCAAAAGAAAGCAGGAGTAGCCATCCTTATATCAGATAAACTAAAATTTCCCTGAAGACTGTCGTAAGAGATGAAGAGGGACACTATATCATACTCAAAGGATCTATCAAACAAGAGGACTTAACAATCCTCAATATATATGCCCCAAATGTGGGAGCTGCCAAATATATCAATCAATTAATAACCAAAGTTAAGACACACTTAGATAATAATACACTTATACTTGGAAACTTGAATGTAGCACTTTCTATCATCCATAGGTCTTCTAAGCACAACATCTCCAAAGAAACAAAAGCTTTAAATGGTACACTGGACCAGATGGATTTCACAGATATCTGTAGAACTTTACATCCAAATGAAACTGAATACACATTCTTCTCAAGTGCACATGGAACTTTCTCCAGAATAGACCACATATTGGGTCACAAATCAGGTCTGAACCGATACCAAAAGATTAGGATCGTCCCCTGCATATTTTCAGACCATAATGCTTTGAAATTAGAACTAAATCGCAAGAAGTTTGGAAGGATTTCAAACACGTGGATATTAAGGACCATCCTGCTAAAACATAAAGAGTCAACCAGGAAATTAGAGAGGAATTAAAAGATTCAAGGACACTAATGAGAATGGAGATACAACTGTTCAAAATCTTTGGCATACAGCAAAAGCAGTCCTGAGGGGGAAAGACATCACAATACAAGCATCCCTCAAAAATTGTAAAAAACTCAAATACAGAAGCTAACCCTACACTTATAGGAGCTGGAGAAAAAACAGCAAATAGATCCTACACCCAGCAGAAGGAGAGAGTTAATTAAGATTCGAGCAGAACTTAACGAAATCGAGACCAGAAGAACTGTGGAACAAATCAACAAAACCAGGAGTTGATTCTTTGAAAGAATTAATAAGATAGATAAACCATTAGCCAGCCTTATTAAAAAGAAGAGAGAAAAAAATAAATAAATAATAAAATTAAAATTAATAAAGTTTTGCAATATTATCAATTTTAGTAATAAAATATATAATATATGCCATATACATAAAATAATAATATCAATTATAGTAATAAACAGTAACCTACTTCAACCACATGAAACAAAAGAATTGTTAGGTAACGTTTGCTTCCTAACTTCTTTTCACCACAGGATGTAAGTGTATCCTGTTTGAAAATAAGAGAATTTTTCTTTGTTGTATTTGTTTAATCTTTTTTTATAGGAAAATAAAAAAACAAGATTTAGTGTATATAGTAAATAATTATAAACAGTATGTAGTAATGTATCCAAGATAATAAATATTTACTTTAAGAAATTATGATAGTTTAATTTAATGACCACATATTTAATATTTATACCCATTGTAAATAATAAATATGGGGATTTTTGTTAACATACAGATGACAGGTATGAATTTCAGGATTAAAGTAGGTCTTTTAGCATTACCAAGTTGTTTCTCCTAGTATAGTCAGCAGTTAACAGTGATCACATTTGGATGAAGATAGTATAAAAATGTTATTTTTAAAATTTATGTATGACTTTATTTTTCAAATAGTATAACTAAAACATAGTGTGTTGAAAGTAAATTTTTAAACAAACTAATAAATGACAGGTAACTATAGGCAGCATTAAAATATTTCAAAAAAGAATAACATTTGGTTTTTGATTGTATGAGTAACTTTACCTCTGTTTCTAATCTGAATGTTATCCTTGCTGGATGGAGTATTCCTAGCTATAGCTTTTTCCCATTCAGCACTTTGAATATATCATGCCCCTCTCTTGTGGTTTGCCAAGTTTCTG
Organism: Canis aureus; assembly: GCF_053574225.1. Taxonomy (NCBI): domain Eukaryota; kingdom Metazoa; phylum Chordata; class Mammalia; order Carnivora; family Canidae; genus Canis; species Canis aureus. The sequence continues at coordinate 58,259,229 of NC_135628.1, read as the reverse complement.
TTGAAAATCTCCAGATAGACCTATGGGGCTTCCTTTGTAATTTAAGGATTTCTTTTGTCTTGCTGCTTTGAAGATTTTTTCTTTAGCACTATATTTTGCAAATGTAATTACAATATGACTGGTATTATGCTGAGTGAAATAAGTCAATTGGAAAAGGACAAACAAAAATGATATGATCTTATTCATTTGGGTAATATAAACATTAGTGAAAGGGAATAAAGGGAAAAGAGAGAAAATGAGTGAAAATATCAGTGAGGGTTATAGAACATGAGAGACACCTAACTCTGGGAAATGAACAATGGGTAGTGGTAGGGGAGGTGGGCGGGGGGTTGTGGTGACTGGGTGATGGGCACTGAGGGGGGCACTTGGCGGGATGAGCAGTGGGTGTTATGCTATATGTTGGTTAATTGAACTCCAATAAAAAAATAAATTTTGGGATGCCTGGGTGGCGCAGCGGTTTGGTGCCTGCCTTTGGCCCAGGGCGCGATCCTGGAGACCCGGGATCGAATCCCACGTCAGGCTCCCGGTGCATGGAGCCTGCTTCTTGCTCTGCCTGTGTCTCTGCCTCTCTCTCTCTCTCTCTCTCTCTCTGTGACTATCATAAATAAATAAAAAAATTAAAAAAAATAAAAATAAAAAAATAAATTTTAAAAATTTTACAAATTAAAACAACAACAACAACAATATGATTGGTATTGGCCTGCTTTCGTTGATATTGTTGGGACTTCTCTGTGGCTCCAATATGTGAGTGTCTATTTCCTTCCACAGGTTAGGGAAGTTTTCAACTATTATTTCCTAAAATACATTTTCTGCCTCTTTTCTCTCTTCTTCTTCTTCTGGAATTCCTATGAACATAGGAACATAATATGAAAGTTATTATGTTTAGTGGGAAAAAAATACATTTTCTACCCCTTTTCTCTCTTCTTCTTCTTCTGGAATTCCTATGAACATAGGAACATAATATGAAAATTATTATATTTAGTGGAGTCCCTGAATTCCCTAAATCTATACTCATATTGCATAATTTCTCTTTATGTCTTTTGTTCAGCTTTATTATTTTCCATTTTGTCTTCTATATCATTAATTTGTTCCTCTGTTTCCTCCAGCCTACTGTTCATGGCATGGAAACTGTTTCCAATCTCATTTTTGCATACCTTATCGCTAATTGATTCTTTTTTAGCTCTTTTATCTCTGTGGTAAGGATCTACCTAATGTCTTCTATTCTTTTCACAAGCCCAGAGAGTATCTTTATGATTTTTGCTTTAAACTATACATCAGGCATGTTACTTGTACCTGGTTTTAATAGGTCTCTGGCTGTGGCCTTATATTGTTCTTTCATTTTGGATAAGTTCCTCCATCTTGACATTTTACCTAAGTCTATACCCTCTTTTCTGTGTTAGTAAAACCAATTATATCTCCTGTTCCTGAGAGTAATGGCTTTATGAAGAAGAGTTTATGTAGTGTCCAGGATCTGGTGCTTTAGTGAATCTCTGGTGTGTACTGTGTGTTATGTTGTTGTGTTGTGGCTGCCCTAACCTTCAAGCTAGTCATTGTGGGCACTGTTTGGTTCCTGGCCTTAATGTGGTTAGTTTTAAGTAGATGTGGTCTGGTCTGCATGTGAAATGAGACCTGACACCACTTCCATCAGAATTGAGGCCTGCAGAGCCCTCTGGTCAGGAGACATGGTATGGACAGGGGTTTATACTGGTCTTTTCAGGGCCCACATTGCTGGGACTAAGGCAAACTTGCTAAGAACACAGGGACATTGGGCCTAGTGTACCCAAGTCAGGCATCTGATGTGAGCACTGCACTGCTTCCCACATGTGGCTCTGTATTTATGCTGAGGGAGAGGGAAATGACAGCAGTTTTGTTCCTGGAGAAACATCTTCCTGAACACTCTGGGAAAAGAGCAAACAATCTTCCCCTGTGTGTCCCCAGACATTCTTCAGATCACTATTCTCCATGCTGTGTGCCCCGAGGTGTTTGTCTGCCTTCTCTTCTGGAGCAGAGCAGTACCTCCTGAGCTCTATTCCAGCCAAGCTTGCTGACCTTTAAAAATCTAGGCTTTCCACAACAAATATCATTCTCAATGGGGAACACTGGGAGCCTTTCCCCTAAGATCAGGAACAACACAGGAATGTCCACTCTCATCACTGCTATTCAACATAGTACTGGAAGTCCTGTCCTCAGCAATCAGACAACAAAAAGAAATAAAAGGTATTCAAATGGGCAAAGAAGAAGTCAAACTCTTCCTCTTTACCCTACAGAGAAAACCCAAAAGACTCCACCCCAAGATTGCTAGAACTCATACAGCAATTTCGCAGTGTGGCAGGATACAAAATCAATGCCCAGAAGTCAGTGGCATTTCTAGACACTAACAATGAGACTGAAGAAAGAGAAGTTAAGGAGTCAATCCCATTTACAATTGCACCCAAAAGCATAAGATACCTAGGAATAAACCTCACCAAAGAGGTAAAGGATCTATACCCTAAAACCTACAGAACACTTCTGAAAGAGAGGAAGACACAAAGAGATGGAAAAATATTCCATGCTCATGGATTGGAAGAATTAATATTGTGAAAATGTCAATGTTGCCCAGGGCAATGTACACGTTTAATGCAATCCCTATCAAAATACCATGGACTTTCTTCACAGTCGGAACAAGTCACCTTAAGATTTGTGTGGAATCAGAAAACACCCCGAATAGCCAGGGGAATGTTAAAAAAGAAAACCATAGCTGGGGGCATCACAATGCCAGATTTCAGGTTGTACTACAAAGCTGTGGTCATCAAGACAGTGTGGTATTGGCACAAAAACAGACACATAGATCAATGGAACAGAATAGAGAATCCAGAAGTAGACCCTCATCTTTATGGCCAACTAATATTTGACAAAGCAGGAAAGACTATCCACTAGAAAAAAAGACAGTCTCTTCAATAAATGGTGCTGGGAAAGTTGGACATCCACATGCAGAAGAATGAAACTAGACCACTCTCTTGCCCCCTACACAAAGATAAACTCAAAATGGATGAAAGATCTAAATGTGAGACAAGATTCCATCAAAATCCTAGAGGAGAACACAGGCAACACCCTTTTTGAACTTGGCCACAGAAACTTTTTGCAAGATACATCCATAAAGGCAATGGAAACAAAAGCAAAAATGAATTATTGGGACTTCATCAAGATTAAAAGCTTCTACGCAGCCAAAGAAACAGTCAACAAAACTCAAAGACAACCTACAGAATGGGAAAAGATATTTGTAAATGACCTATCAGATAAAGGGCTAGTATCCAAGATCTATAAAGAACTTATTAAACTCAACAGCAAATAAACAATCTAATCATGATATGGGCAAAAGACATGAACAGAAATCTCACAGAGGAAGACATAGACATGGCCAACATGCACATGAGAAAACGCTCTGCATCACTTGCCATCAGGGAAATACAAATCAAAACCACATTGAGATACCACCTCACGCCAGTGAGAAAGGGGAAAATTAACAAGGCAGGAAACCAGAAATGTTGGAGAGGATGCGGAGAAAAGGGAACCCTCTTGCACTGTTGGTGGGAATGTGAACTGGTGCAGCCACTCTGGAAAACTCTGGAGGTTCCTCAAAGAGTTAAAAATAGACCTGCCCTATGACCCAGCAATTGCACTGCTGGGGATTTACCCCAAAGATACAGATGCAATGAAACGCCGGGACACCTGCACCCCGATGTTTATAGCAGCAATGTCCACAATAGGTAAACTGTGGAAGGAGCCTCAGTGTCGATCGAAAGATGAATGGATGAAGAAGATGTGGTCTATGTATACAATGGAATATTACTCAGCCATTAGAAACGACCAATACCTACCTTTTGCTTTAACGTGGATTGAACTGGAGGATATTATGCTGAATGAAGTAAGTCAATCAGAGAAGAACATTATATGGTCTCATTCATTTGTGGAATATACAAAATAGTCAAAGGGAATAAAGGGTAAAGGAGAGAAAATGAGTGAAAATATCAGTGAGGGTGACAGAACATGAGAGATTCCTAACTCTGGGAAACAGACAAGGGGTAGTGGAAAGAGAGGTGGGCAGGGGATTGGGATGACTGGGTGACGGTCCCTGAGGGGGGCACTTGGGGGGATGAGCACTGGGTGTTATGCTATATGTTGGCAAATTGAACTCCAATTTTTAAAAAATGGGGGAAAAGGGGATCCCTGGGTAGCGCAGTGGTTTGGCGCCTGCCTTTGGCCCTGAGCGCGATCCTGGAGACCCGAGATCGAATCCCACGTCGGGCTCCCGGTGCATGGAGCCTGCTTCTCCCTCTGCCTATGTCTCTGCCTCTCTCTCTGTGTGTGTGACTATCATAAATAAATAAAAAAAAATTTAAAAATGGGGGAAAAAACCCTCCAGGCTTTAAATCCTACTTCCTGCAAGAACTCTTGAAAACCAGACCCTCTTGTTTTCCAAGCTGATGGTTTTGGGAAAATGTTCTTCTTATGCATTCCCCTGTGTTTTCCTCTCTCTCACCCTTCCCCATGACCATGATTCCTTCACTTCCACAGCACTCATGATTCATTCCTGTCATAACCCACGTCTCTGCATTCCCTACCTTCTTCAATGTGGTCTCTTCTCTCCTTCAGCTGTTGAATTTTTTCTGTTAGTTTTAAAGTCAACTTCTAGGGTATGTAGTAGGATCATCTAATAGTTATCTGGTTGTGCTCCTGGCACAATCCCAGGGTCCTACTACTCCATCTCACCCATTATCTTGTTGGGGGGGGGGGTTGGCACCCAGGTGGGTAATATTTGGTTTTTAAAAAGAAAAGATCTGAAGGTTTTCATTTTGTTTTCTTTTTTTTTTAATTGGAAATACTTTCAGTGAAGACAGCCAAGGTAACCACTTCTCAAACTTACCCAAAAGCGCTTGAAAAGTAAGCTACAATAATCACAAAATATATTTTTAAATAACTGTAAATGAGGTGAGTGAAGAGATGGAGGTGGGAAGTGAAGAGAAGCCATAAAGTAATATGTGTATGTAAGATTGCTGTATGGTCGTTTAGTTAGAAAATATCACCAGCTCAAACTCTGTGTCAACATAATTCCAGTGTTTAAAACAATGATTGGGCCAAGTTGATGGTAATTCGGTTTTCATGTGCTCTCTCTTCTCTCTAAGATCATCTTTTCAGCAGTTTGGTTTTTTTTTACATATCATTTCAAAGTCCTTTTCATGCCTGAGATGTACCATCACTACCAATAACTAACCCAGATTCTCTCCAAAGACACCTAAGTGCTAATTTTCTTCATGCTTCCTCCATATCTGTCTGCCATTGTATAATTTTAAAATATGTGATGGCAGAATGTTTAAGGAGGATTAAACCAAAACTGATAGAGCCTTATAAATAAATATCACTAAGTTTATAAAGATATTTCTCCAAGAAAAGTTGAGGGCATATAATTACCCTCTTAGGCTATGGCAGTAAACGAGTGAGGGTATTGTGATGGTGTTACCATCCATTGCTACAATCCATTGTAGATGGATGAGTGTTGTTCCCATTTGAAGGAGTGAAATGTGCTGAAGGAAATGACAAAGGAGGTATTTCTGTCAAAGAAAATTGAGAAAAGTGTTATCATACACTGAGAAAAGTGTTATCAGTCTTTACAATATGGCTGAATGTTATAAAAGGAAGATAATCATATTAGAAACACCACAATTTACCACTGTTCACCTTATCATCTTCTTTCTCCAGAATATTAAGCCTTTTATAAATTGAAATCTACAGGACAATGGAGGAAAGCAACAACAGTTCTGAAAAGGGATTTCTTCTGCTGGGATTCGCAGATGATCCCCAACTAGAAAGGATCCTTTTTGTCATAATTTTGCTTTTCTACATCTTGAACATTCTGGGGAACACTGCCATCATTTTGGTGTCTTATTTAGCCCCCATACTCCACACTCCAATGTACTTTTTCCTTAGCAATCTCTCTGGTGTGGACATCTGCTTTACCACCAGCGTTGCCCCACAGTTGCTGGTTACCATGAATAAAAAAGAAAAAAACATGAGCTATGGTGGATGTGTGGCCCAGCTCTATGTGGCTATGGGGTTGGGATCCTCTGAATGTATTCTTTTGGCAGTCATGGCTTATGATCGATATGCTGCTGTCTGCCGGCCTCTGCAATACACAACTATTATGCATCCTCAGCTTTGTGCTTCCCTGGCCATCATAGCATGGCTCAGTGGTCTTATCACCTCCTTAATTCAATGCTCCCTTACTGTGCAGCTGCCCCTTTGTGGTCATCGCAAACTGGACCACATTGTCTGCGAGGTTCCTGTGCTCATCAAACTGGCCTGTGTGGACACAACAATCAATGAAATAGAACTCTTTGTGGCCAGTGTGATTTTTCTAATTGTCCCTGTGTCACTCATCCTAGTCTCCTATGGCTTTATAACAAAAACTGTGCTGAGGATAAAATCAGCAGCAGGGCGCCGGAAGGCCTTTGGGACTTGTTCTTCCCACCTGATTGTGGTCATCATTTTTTATGGAACCATCATCTTTATGTACCTTCAGCCAGCCAAAAGTAGCTCAAAAAACCAGGGAAAGTTTGTTTCTCTTTTCTACACCATAGTCACCCCAGTCTTAAACCCCATTATCTATACTCTGAGAAACAAAGATGTGAAAGGGGCCTTGAGAACACTGGTGATGAGAAATGTTTTAGTTTCAAAAAATACATGACTCCTAAGTATGATCTTAGTGGCTGTTCTTAGCGCATGGATTGTTTGTTCTAAGTTTTGGGATACTTGTACATAATACAGGAGTAGTAGTAAAGGAGAAGTAAAACCACAGAATCCTGTAAGAAACTAACATATTCCAGTCACAAGAGTGTTTCATTCTTCCCAAGCATTTTTTGCATGAATCCAAGATCCTATGTTTACAGAAACTCTTTGCTCTTCTTCATCCATGCCATCCACTTTCATTCACAAACCATTTCACTCTGTAATATATATTTATCTGGCATATTATTCCTAAAAGCTCAACTGAAATGTTACCTACATTCCCTAGCTTACCTGAAATGATATTCATCTCACCCTCTGTGAAGAATTGTGTTATAATATATATTCCCATAAAAGATGAAACATAACTTTATTTCTACATTTTCACACACATTGTGTATTATACACACACAATAACATATATAAGTTATATATCATGTCTTATATATACATATTATATATATAAACATATATATATATAACAAACTTGGAAATAACATATAATATATAGCCATTTCCTCATTAGTTTAAACCAGAGAATGGACAAGTTTCACTATATCAACTTATTTATATTATGAAAAACATAAATATAATTCAGAATTGTGATATGTTGATTACATTTGTAATGTAAATTATGACTTTATTGTGAAAGCAATGAAACAAGTAAGCTTCTATTAAGTTGATCAATTCAGGGCAGCCCTGATGGCTCACCGGTTTAGCATCACCTTCGGCCCAGGGTGTGATCCTAGAGACCTGGGATTGAGTCCCACGTCAGGCTCCCTGCATGGAGCCTGCCTCTCCCTCTACCTGTGTCTCTGCCTCTCTCTCTCTCTCTCTCTCTGTGTCTCTCATGAATAAATAAATAAAATCTTTAAAAAAAAGTTGATCAATTCACATATTGTTTATTCCCATTCTCTTGAAAGAATTTTAATAATTGAGTGAAAGTGAAAGAAAGTGTGTATCATTCTTTCTGTCTCTGTCCAAAGAGAGTGAAATATGTCAATTGTCAGTCTCAAGTATTTTAGCAGAATTGTACAGGTATAGGAAAATTGATTTTTTTAAAAGATTTTAAAATCTTTATGATCCTGAACTTCAGGATCATGCCCTGGGCCAAAGGCAGGCACTAAACCACTGAGCCACCCAGAGATCCCCGAAAAACTGATTTAATCTATAATCTTACTCATTTTTTATTATGACTCCCACAAGGCAAAAGGAATCATCAAAACATCAATGAAAATAAAAAGTACTCATACTGTGTGGGCTTTCATGTCATTGAAACTTACGACAAAAAAACAAAAAAAAACAAAAAACCTGAGGCTCACTTAAAATTCATCTTTGTATTAAAATAACATTGACAGTCTACAAGAGAAAATTTAGACTTGTGTCTACTTCCAAAGACTAATTTGAAGATTAAAAGGCTGCACACATAAGAATGAAAAAAATCAGGAAAATTTTCTGAGTAAATCAGTGATCAGTGATGCCTTTCCAAAAAATACTTTGTGCACTTTATACCCTGTAAACATCTTGGTAGCAGCTGAAATAATGAATATTCAGTTTATGAGAAATAAAAGGCATAAAAGACTAGTTGAGGGATCCCTGGGTGGCGCAGCGGTTTGGTGCCTGCCTTTGGCCCAGGGCGCGATCCTGGAGACCCGGGATCGAATCCCACGTCAGGCTCCCGGTACATGGAGCCTGCTTCTCCCTCTGCCTGTGTCTCTGCCTCTCTCCCTCTCTCTCTCTCTCTCTCTCTCTCTGTGTGTGACTATCATAAAAATAAAAAAATAAAAAATAAAAAAAATTTAAAAAAAGACTAGTTGAATTTGCCTTCCAGAATTTTCAAATATGAATAACACACTCACTAATGGAGGAAGTTTTGGGAACCTAATGGGACATGTTAAGAAGCACAAGCTTTCATTTATAATATGCAAGGTGAGAAGTTGTACAGGCAACCTCATGTTTATAGAAGCTTTATTTCTTTATACCCAGTAAAGCTTGACAAGGGAAAAAAAAACCCACATCAGAACATAAATGTATTTAAATGAAATTTGGCATCCATGACACAAATAAGATTACATTTAATAAAATAAACTGTAAAAAAAAATGAAAAGAAAACCAGATATGAAATAAGGAAAGTAACAGAGTGGCCCAGACAGTTAAGTGTCTGACACTTGATCTCAGCTCAAGTCTTGACCTCAGGGTTGTGAATTCAACCAATTCACATTGGGCATCATGCTGGATGTGGAGTCTGACGGGCACTGAGGGGGGTACTTGATGGGATGAGCACTGGGTGATATGCTATATGTTGGCAAATTGAACTCCAATAAAAAAAAAAAAAAGATCCTTCTTACTACAATAGTTAAAGTAAAAAAGTAAAATTAATTAATTTAAAAAGTCATACAAAATTTACAAAGAACTACTATAAAAATGCAGAGACAAATTTAAAACTTACTTAAGGGTAATATTGCTGTCCGAGAAACCACCAAGGAGTCGACACCGATGCAAGTACATGAGGGTTTATTTACAAGCTTGAGCTTGGATCCAAGTATACTCCACACAGCAGAGCAGGGGCTTGGACCCCAAAGTGAGTTACTGCTTGGTTTTTTATGGGCTGGTCTAGAGGATTTTCAGAAGGGGTGGAGGAATTTTTTTCCATTCCAGTATGGGGGAAAGAGTGGGGGAGTTTCTTAAGATTTGATATGGGATTCTCTGCTGAGGGCATTCTGAGCTCTGCTGTCTTTCTGATATGGGATTCCCTGCCGAGGACATTCTGCAGTTTTTCCTGTAAAGTTCAGCTCTTATTCACAGGGGCCTAAGATGGCTGTACTTGTGCTAATGCTAAACTTGAGGTGGAATGGCCTTAATTTTCTCGGCCTCCACAATATGGAAAAGAATTTCTGTGGAAAAAAATAAATAACTACTATACACAACAAATTACTGCCAATGTAGTTTATTAAATACAGTAAAATAGCTAAATATGCTATTCTATACAACAAAGAGATAATAGGCAAATCCTGCAAAAACAAAGCAGAAATAATATAAGAGGAACAAAAGACACATGGAAAGGAAGTTTACTAAAATGACTTAATAAAAATAAAAACAATTTTTAAAATCCAGTTACTTTTTTTTTTAATGTAATGCCAAGTTTTTCTAAGATGGTATAGTTATATTGCTTTTGCTGTCGTGGTACATATACAATTCTATATTATCTTTTTTACTTATATTATTGTGAGCTTTTCTATTATGATTTAATAGTCTCAAAAAAATCCACAATTTATTATTTTTTTTCCTTACTATTGAAGGGTTTACATTTTTTCTTTAATTAATAGCTGCATTGAGTACACCTCCACATTTTTAGACTATGTTTATTATTATATGTTTATATGGAATTTTTAGAAATGCAATTGGTAAGCCAAAAATGGGGATACATAAGTCAATTTACACATATTAACAACTTACTTTCTAAAATGGTTTTCCATGTTATTCCCACAAGAAAAAGGCAATATTGCCTAGCTATTTAATCATACAATATTATCATTTTTAAAAACTATACAATGAAAAAAAAGGTGTAATGCATATATGGTTCCAACATTCCTTCAAATACTATGAAATGGCAGAAATGTAGTTTTTTTATTTTTAAAGATTTTATTTATTTATTCATGAGAGACATAGAGGAGAGAGGTAGAGACAAAAGCAGAGGGAGAAGCAAGCTCTCTGCGGGAAGCCTGATGTGGGACTTGATCCCAGGACTCCGGGATCACGACCTGATCCAAAGGCAGACACTCAAACACTGAGCCACCCAAGCGCCCCTGAAATGTGTTTACAGGCACTGAAGGGGGGCACTTGACGGGATGAGCACTGGGTGTTATACTGTATGTTGGCAAATTGAACACCAATAAAAAATAAATTTGTTATTAAAAGAAAAAATAAATAAAATAAAATAAATAAATATAAATATAAATAATAATAAAGTAAGAAAATTGATGCCCTTTGTCAGAATACTGAAGAATCCAAGGAACAGAGAAAACGTATAGAAGATTTCATTTTTTTTTTATTTTTTTAGATTTTATTTATTTATTCATGAGAGACACAGAGAGAGAGAGGCAGAGATATAGGCAGAGAGAGAAGCAGGCTCCATGCAGGGAGCCTGATGTGGGACTCGATCCTGGGACTCCAGCATCATGCCCTGGGCCAAAGGCAGATGCTCAACCACTGAGCCACCCAGGAGTCCCCATAGAAGATTTTAGAAACAGAACCTGCAGCACAAAATCTAGCCCAAATTATGAGGAAAACAAGTGGAAATACTTTGAATTTTGAATTCATAGACACAGATACAGGAATTAAAAAGAGACTCATTTAGAATTATTTTAGGGGGGAGCTGAGGATCATGACTGTCATTCTACTTATGTACCAAGAAAAGTCATTTAATTCAAGCAATGAAAAAGAAAGAAAAGGAATCTCCAAAATGAAAAGCAAATAAAAGTCTTACCTACATATGAAACAAAGAGTCTCAGAAAGCAGATGATTTATATTTACTTCTTGGAAATCTCGTGTATGGAAGTTAATTTCTCTTACACAGAAATATTTTCTTACATTTTTATTTCTTTTTTTTACATTTTTATTTCAAGAGAAACAAATTTTTATAATTTTGTAGCTGTCATGTTGTATCTTTTGTGCTTTTTAAATAAAAAGATTTTATTTGTTTATTCATGAGAGACACAGGCAGAGGGAGAAGCAGGCTCCATGCAGGGAGCCTGACGTGGGACTCGATCCTGGGACTCTAGGATCTCACCTCGAGCTGAAGGCAGATGCTTAACCACTGAGATACCCAGGCATCCCATATATTGTGCTTACATAGTGCTATTTTTTTAATATGATGTGCTCTAAAGTGAAATATTTTATATTTTAAAGAGAAGTCTCTATTCCTAGATAACAGCATATATCATATGGAAATTGGTTTCAGTTCCCACTAGAACTTTTATATATTCTATGTATCCTACAATGCTTTCATAAAACAATAGCTAATTAAATGTTCTTTTTCTTTATATACATATGTTACTCATCATTATATGCCTGAGGCAAAAATTAATTGTTTGTATCTTTTATCATATTCTTAAAAAACCTCGGTTTTATCATTTATTTTATCCTGTGCAAATACAATTTATTTTATCCTTGCTTCAAGTTCTTCAATCTCCTTCAACTATATTTAATTACCTATAGCATATGCAAGTGACTTCAGACTCATAAATTTCATCTTAATCCTCTTTTCTTTCTTATCTATCTCTTACATCTTCAACGACTAACACAGGGACAGGACAGGGACAAGAGAGACTCAGTGACATATGCAGGGTAAACAAGTAAATCAACGACTGTTGAAGCTTATAGCATATATAATCAATATGCTGATGACTTAATTCAGCTAATGACACATTACCTGAAAACAACGTGGTAAAGATCCATTTACTAGAAACAAGCAAAGCTTTTTTTTTTTTTTTTTTTTTTTTTAATTTTCTATGCCTTTGCAATATATCTAGACTAGGAGCTGCAAGTATAGAACCCCTCAATATCTCCTAAGGATCTGAGTTTCCTGTGTGCCTTCCATGCTCTTTTCCAATAGGAAAGTGCTCACATCTTTTCTGACATCTAATGAGCACAGAATGCTATATATTTAACTCGGGAGTCAGTAAGAATGGAGATGCCAGAAAAAAGACCTCAGGCAGGAAAGTTAGCAGGCATCTCCTAAGCAGTTTCATCTGTTGTCTAACCCTACCACTGATTTGCTTTTTAACCAAGTATGTCACATTAACTTCTGAGATGGAGCAGTTAGAAAATGAAGAAAGACAAAAATCAGAATGCATAAATTTTGTAAGTATAACATTTCCCTGGATTTGAAGAGAGCTTTTTAATTTTTTAAAAAATGTTTAATTAAAGATTTTTATTTATTTCTTCATGAGACACACAGAGACAAAGGCAGAGAGGGAAGCAGGCTCCTCACAGGGAGCCTGATATGAGACCCGATCCCCAAAGTTTCACGCCCTGAGCCAAAGGCAGACACTCAACTGCTGGGCCACCCAGGCGTCCCTGAAGAGAACTTAGAATACATAAGAATTATGTATTATGCTTAAGGTATGAGAGGTATTTTAAGATGCACAAATTATTATTATCCTCTTTACTTCCTCAGAGATCTTGTGCTATAAATGTCAAATTTCTGAGTTAAAAGAAACACACAGAGGAGGTGGAGCAAGATGGCAGAAGAGTAGGGTCCCCAAGTCACCTGTCCCCACCAAATTACCTAGATAACTTTCAAATCATCCTGAAAACCTACAAATTTGGCCTGAGATTTGAAGAGAAACAGCTGGAATGCTACAGAGAGAAGAGTTCACGCTTCTATCAGGTAGGAAGACGGGGAAAAGAAATAAATTAAAAAAGCATCCAAGGGGGAGGGGCCCTGCGAGGAGCCGGGCTGAGGCCGGGGCGAGTGTCCCCAGGACAGGAGAGCCCCGTCCCGGAGACGCAGGAGCTGCACCGACCTGCCCGGGCGGAAAGGGGCTCGCAGGGAGGTGGAGCAGGACCCAGGAGGGGCGGGGATGCCCTCGGGCTCCCGGGGACACTAACAGACACCTGCGCCCGGGACAGTGCGCCGAGCTCCCTAAGGGCTGCAGCGCGCACGGCGGGACCCGGAGCAGCTCGGGGGGGCTCGGGCAGAGGAAGAGGCTCCGCGGAGGGGGCTGCGGGGCGGGAGCAGCTCAGAGGGCTCGGGGGCGGCTCCACGGAGGGGGCTGCGGGGCGGGAGCACAATCCAACAGCACAGGCCCCGGAGCACAGGGAGCACAGGGAGCACAGGAGCCCAGGATCCGGCCTCCTCCAGGGACAGGCAGAGGCCGGGAGGGCCCAGGACAGCGAGGACGCTCCTGCCCCGAGCTGAGCAGATCAGCGGCCCCGACCCGGAGCCTCCAGGCCCTGCAGACGGAGAGCTCTAGGGTTACTGCAGGGGCTGACTCCAGGGCTCCAGAGCTGGCCCCGCCACTGCGGTTGTTCCTCCTGGGGCCTCACGGGGTAAACAGCCCCCACTGAGCCCTGCACCAGGCAGGGGCAGAGCAGCTCCCCCAAGTGCTTACACCTGAAAATCAGCACAACAGGTCCCTCCCCCAGAAGACCAGCTAGACGGACAAGTTCCAGGGGAAGTCAAAGCTCTTAAAGTAGACAGAATCAGAAGATACCCCCTCGTGTTTTTTTTGTTTGTTTTGTTTTGTTTTGTTTGCTTTTTGATTTGTTTTCTTCCCCAACCCTTTTATTTCATTTCTTTCTTTTTCTTTCTCTTTCTCTTTTTCTTCTTTTTTTTTTTCCTTCCTTTTTTTTCTTTCTCTTTTCTTTCCTTCTTTCTCTCCTCTCTTTTTCTCCTTTTCCCAATACAACTTGTTTTTGGCCACTCTTCACTGAGCAAAATGACTGGAAGGAAAACCTCACCTCAAAAGAAAGAATCAGAAACAGTCTTCTCTCCCACAGAGTTACAAAATTTGGATTACAATTCAATGTCAGAAAGCCAATTCAGAAGCACTATTATAAAGCTACTGGTGGTTCTAGAAAAAGCATAAAGGACTCAAGAGACTTCATGACTGCAGAATTTAGATCTAATCAAGCAGAAATTAAAAATCAATTGAATGAGATGCAATCCAAACTAGAAGTCCTAATGAGGAGGGTTAACGAGGTGGAAGAACCAGTGAGTGACATAGAAGGCAAGTTGATGGCAAAGAGGGAAACTGAGACAAACAATTAAAAGACCATGAGGATAAGTTAAGGGAAATAAATGACAGCCTGAGGAAGAAAAATCTATGTTTAATTGGGTTTCCCGAGGGCGCCGAAAGGGACAGAGGTCCAGAATATGTATTTGAACAAATCATAGCTGAAAACTTTCCTAATATGGGAAGGGAAACAGGCATTCAGATCCAGGAGATAGATCCCCCGCTAAAATCAATAAAAACCGTTCAACACCTCCGCATTTAATAGTTAAGCTGGCAAACTCCAAAGATAAAGAGAAGATCCTTAAAGCAGCAAGAGAAAAGAAATACCTGACTTTTATGGGGAGGAGTATTAGGGTAACAGCAGACCTCTCCACAGAGACCTGGCAGGCCAGAAAGTGCTGGCAGGATATATTCAGGGTCCTAAATGAGGAAAACAAGCAACCGAGAATACTTTATCCAGCAAGGCTCTCATTCAGAATGGAAGGATAGATAAAGAGCTTCCAAAACAGGCAGGAGCTGAAAGAATATGTGACCTCCAGACCAGCTCTGCAAGAAATTTTAAGGGGGACTCCTAAAATTCCCCTTTAAGAAGAAGTCCAGTGGAACAACCCACAAAAACAAGGACTGAATAGACATCATGATGACACTAAACTCATATCTTTCAATAGTAACTCTGAACGTGAATGGGCTTACTGACCCCATCAAAAGGCACAGGGTTTCAGACTGGATAAAAAAGCAGGACCCATCTATTTGCTGTCTACAAGAGACTCATCTTAGACAGAAGGACACCGACAGGCTGAAAATAAAAGGTTGGAGAACCATTTACCATTCAAATGGTCCTCAAAAGAAAGCAGGGGTAGCCATCCTTATATCAGATAAACTAAAATTTACCCCGAAGTCTGTAGTGAGAGATGAAGAGGGACACTATATCATACCTAAAGGATCTATCCAACAAGAGTACTTAACAATCCTCAATATATATGCCCCGAATGTGGGAGCTGCCAAATAGATCAATCAATTAATAACCACAGTTAAGACATACTTAGACAATAATACACTTATACTTGGTGACTTTAATCTAGCGCTTTCCACACTCAATAGGTTTTCTAAACACAACATCTCTAAGAAACGAGAGCTTTAAATGACACACTGGACCAGATGGATTTCACAGATATCTACAAAACATTACGTCCAAACTCAACTGAATACACATTCTTCTCAAGTGCACATGGAACTTTCTCCAGAATAGACAACATACTGGGTCACAAATCGGGTCTGAAACGGTGCCAAAAGATTGGGATCGTCCCCTGCGCATTCTCAGACCATAATGCCTTGAAATTAGACATAATTCACAACAAGAAGTTTGGAAGGACTTCAAACATGGGGAGCTTAAGGACCATCCCGCTAAAAGATGAAAGAGTCAACCAGGAAATTAAGGAACAATTAAAAAGATTCATAGAAACTAATGAGAATGAAGATACAACTGTCCAAAATCTTTGGGATGCAGTAAAAGCAGTCCTGAGGGGGAAATACATGGCAATACAAGCAGCCATTCAAAAACTGGAAAGAACTCAAATACAAAAGCTAACCTTACACATAAAGGAGCTAGAGAAAAAACAGCAAATAGATCCTACACCCAGCAGAAGAAGAGAGTTAATTAAGATTCGAGCAGAACTGAATGAAATCGAGACCAGAAGAACTGTGGAACAGATCAACAAAACCAAGAGTTGGTTCGTTGAAAGAATTAATAAGATACATAAACCATTAGCCAGCCTTATTAAAAAGAAGAGAGAGAAGACTCAAATTAATTAAATCATGAATGAGAAAGGAGAGATCACTACCAACACCAAGGAAATACAAACGATTTTAAAAACATATTATGAACAGCTATACGCCAATAAATTAGGCAATCTAGAAGAAATGGACTCATTTCTGGAAAGCCACAAACTACCAAAACTGGAACAGGAAGAAATAGAAAACCTGAACAGGCCAATAACCAGGGAGGAAATTGAAGCAGTCATCAAAAACCTCCCAAGACACAGAAGTCCAGGGCCAGAAGACTTCCCAGGGGAATTATATCAAACGTTTAAAGTAGAAACCATACCTATTCTACTAAAGCTGTTTGCAAAGATAGAAAGAGATGGAGTACTTCCAAATTCGTTCTATGAGGCCAGCATCACCTTAATTCCAAAACCAGACAAAGACCCCACCAAAAAGGACAATTATAGACCAATATCCCTGATGAACATGGATGCAAAAATTCTCAACAAGATACTTGCCAATAGGGTCCAACAATACATTAAGAAAATTATTCACCATGACCAAGTAGGATTTATTCCCGGGATGCAAGGCTGATTCAACACTTGTAAAACAATCAATGTGATTCATCGTATCAGCAAGAGAAAAACCAAGAACCGTATGACTCTCTCATTAGATGCAGAGCAATCATTTGACAAAATAAGCATCCATTCCTGATCAAAACTCTTCAGAGTGTAGGGATATAGGGAACTTTCCTCAACATCTTAAAAGCCATCTACGAAAAGCCCATAGCAAATATAATTCTCAATGGGGAAGCCTTTCCCCTAAGATCAGGAACAAGACAGGGATGTCCACTCTCACCACTGCTATTCAACATAGTACTGGAAGTCCTAGCCTCAGCAATCAGATAACAAAAAGACATTAAAGACATTCGAATTGGCAAAGAAGTCAAACTCTCCCACTTCGCCGATGGCATGATACTCTACATAGAAAACCCAAAAGAACGTAAAGACTGCAAACTCTGGGAAACGAACTAGGGGTGGTAGAAGGGGAGGAGGGCGGGGGGTGGGAGTGAATGGGTGACGGGCACTGGGAGTTATTCTGTATGTTAGTAAATTGAACACCAATAAAAATAAATTAAAAGAAAACAAAAGAAAACCCAAAAGCCTCCACCCCAAGATTGCTAGAACTCATACAGCAATTTGGCAGCGTGGCAGGATACAAAATCAATGCCCATAAGTCAGTGGCATTTCTAGACACTAACAATGAGCCTGAAGAAAGAGAAATTAAGGAGTCAATCCCATTTACAATTGCACCCAAAAGCATAAGATACCTAGGAAGAAACCTAACCAAAGAGGTAAAGGATCTATACCCTCAAAACTATAGAACACTTCTGAAAGAAATTGAGGAAGACACAGAGAGATGGAACAATATTCCATGCTCATGGATTGGCAGAATTAATATTGTGAAAATGTCGATGTTACCCAGGGCAATTTACACATTTAATGCAATCCCTATCAAAATACCATGGACTTTCCCCCGAGAGTTAGAAAAAATTATTTTAAGATTTGTGTGGAATCAGAAAAGACCCCAAATAGCCAGGGGAATTTTATTTTATTTTTAATTTTTTTTATTTATTTATGATAGTCACAGAGAGAGAGAGAGAGAGAGAGAGAGGCAGAGACACAGGCAGAGGGAGAAGCAGGCTCCATGCACTGGGAGCCCTACCTGGGACTTGATCCCGGGTCCCCAGGATCGTGCCCTGGGCCAAAGGTAGGCGCCAAACCGCTGGGCCACCCAGGGTTCCCAGCCAGGGATATTTTAAAAAAGAAAACCATAGCTGGGTGCATCAAAATGCCAGATTTCAGGTTGTACTACAAAGCTGTGGTCATCAAGACAGTGTGGTATTGGCACAGAAACAGACACATAGATCAATGGAACAGAATAGAGAATCCAGAAGTAGACCCTCAACTTTATGGTGAATAATAGTCGACAAAGTCGGAAAGACTATCCATTGGAAGAAAGTCTCTTCACTAAATAGTGCTTGGAAAATTGGACATCACATGCAGAAGAATGAAACTAGACCACTCTCTTGTACCACACACAAAGATAAACTCAAAATGGATGAAAGATCTAAATGTGAGACAAGATTCCATCAAAATCCTAGAGGAGAACACAGGCAACACCCTTTTAGAACTTGGCCACAGTAACTTCTTGCAAGATACATCCACGAAGGCAAAAGAAACAAAAGCAAAAATGAACTATTGGGACTTCATCAAGATAAGAAGCTTCTGCACAGCAAAGGATACAGTCAACAAAACTCAAAGACAACCTACAGAATGGGAGAAGATATTTGCAAATGACATATCAGATAAAGGGCTAGTTTCCAAGATCTATAAAGAACTTCTTAAACTCAACAGCAAAGAAACAAACAATCCAATCATGAAATGGGCAAAAGACATGAAGAGAAATCTCACAGAGGAAGACATAGACATGGCCAACATGCACCTGAGAAAATGCTCTGCATCACTTGCCATCAGGGAAATACAAATCAAAACCACAGTGAGATTCCACCTCACACCAGTGAGAATGGGGCAAATTAACAAGGCAGGAAATCACAAATGTTGGAGAGGATGCGGAGAAAAGGGAACCCTCTTACACTGTTGGTGGGAATGTGAACTGGTGCAGCCACTCTGGAAAACTGTGTGGAGGTTCCTCAAAGAGTTAAAAATAGACCTGCCCTACGACCCAGCAATTGCACTGTTGGGTATTTACCCCAAAGATTCAGATGCAATGAAACGCCGGGACACCTGCACCCCGATGTTTCTAGCAGCAATGGCCACAATAGCCAAACTGTGGAGGGAGCCTCAGTGTCCATGGAAAGATGAATGGATAAAGAAGATGTGGTTTATGTATATAATGGAATATTACTCAGCCATTAGAAACGACAAATACCCACCATTTGCTTCGATGTGGATGGAACTGGAGGGTATTATGCTGAGTGAAATAAGTCAATCTGAGAAAGACAAACACTATATGGTCTCATTCATTTGGGGAATATAAAAATTAGTTAAAGGGAATAAAGGGGAAAGAAGAAAAAAATGAGTGAGAATATCAGAAAGGGAGACAGAACATGAGAGACTCCTAACTCTGGGAAAAGATCTAGGGGCGGTGGAAGGGGCTGTGGGCGGGGGGTGGGTGTGACTGGGTGACAGGCACTGAGGAGGGCACTTGATGGGATGAGCACTGGGTGTTATTCTGTATGTTGACAAGTTGAACACCATTAAAAAATAAATTTATTTAAAAAAAAAAAGAAAAACAGGTTTTGGCAAGGGTGCGGAGAAAGGGATTTCTCTTCCGCTGTTGGTTGGAATCCAAACATGTAGCCACTCTAGAGAACAATCTGGAGGTTCCTCAAAATGTTAATAAAAGAACTACCCTATGATCCAGCAATTGCACTACTAGGTATTTACCCAAAAAAAAGAAAAATAAATATTTGAATGGGTGCATGCTCCCCAATACTTATAGCAACATTATCAACAATAGTCAAACAATGGAGAGAGCCTACATAATATTATTCAGCCATCAAAAAGAGTGAAATATTACCATTTGCAAT
The DNA here is from genome assembly GCF_053574225.1 of Canis aureus. NCBI lineage: Eukaryota > Metazoa > Chordata > Mammalia > Carnivora > Canidae > Canis > Canis aureus. The sequence goes on along the minus strand of NC_135628.1, from coordinate 58,239,357 downwards.
GATGTGGACCATCATTCAGATGTATGTATTATGAATGTATTATGCTAAGTGAAATAAGTCAGTCAGAGAAAATCATATGCCATATGATTTCACTCATATGTAGAATTTAAGAAAGAAACAGTGGCACCTGAGTGGCACAGTCTGTTAAGTGTCTGGCTCTTGGTTTTGGCTCAGGTCATACTCTCAACGTCCTGGAATTGAGCCCCACATTGGGCTTTGTGCTGAGCATGGAGTCGACTTAAGATTGTCTCTCTTGGGGGATCCCTGGATGGCTCAGCAGTTTGGTGCCTGCCTTCGGATCAGGGTGTGATCCTGGAGACCCGGGATCAAGTCCCACGTCGGACTCCCTGCATGGGGCCTGCTTCTCCCTCTGCCTGTGTCTCTGCCTCTCTCTCTGTGTCTCTCATGAATAAATAAATAAAATCTTTAAAAAAAAAAAAAAAGAATGTCTCTCTCCTTCTGTCCCTTCAACATGTGCTGTCTTTCTAAATTAAATAAATAAAATTTGAAAGAAAGAAAGAAAGAAAGGAAGGAAGGAAAAAAGGAAGAAGAAAGAAAATAGATGACCATATGGAAAGGGGGAAAGAAAAAAAAGGAGAGTGGGAAACAGATCATTAAAAGCCTCTTAATGATAGAGAACAAACTAAGGGTTACTTGAGGGAGGTGGATGAGGGATGGACTAGATGGGTGATAGGTATAAAGATGGCACTTGCAATGAGCAGTGGGTGTTGTATGTAAGTGTCTAATCACTGAATTCTACTCCAGAATTGTATGTTAACTAACATTTAAATTTAAAAAGATAATTTTTTAATTATATTTTTTCTTTGTTTCTAGTCAGTATTTATCTGGATCAAAATTAAAGTCTGTTTTTGTTTTACGTTTCTCTTTGTATATCTCACATATAGTATTTGAGTACTATTTCACAGAAATACCATGTTATTACTTATTTAAAGAAAACAATCTCAGGGGCACCTGAGTGGCTGGCTCAGTGGGTTAAGCATCCAACTCTTGATTTCAGCTGAGGTCATGATCTCAGTGTTGTGAAATTGAGCCCCATGTGGGGCTCTGTGCTCAGCAGGGAGTCTGCTTGAGATTGTCCCTCTCTTTCCCTCTGCTACTCCCTTTGCTCACCCTCTCTCACCCTCGTTCTCTCTTAAAAAGGAAACTATTTTAAATATTTTTGTGCATGTTGTAATTTTCTAATGATTATACCTTGCCTTATTATTTTTATTTATTAATTTTTGCTTTTGATATATAATGTTGCCTAAAAGTAAATATTTTATACTCTAAAGCAATTAATTGCTTTTCTCAGCTATTATTGAACTGTAGTCAGAAACTGTTTTGAGAGGCACCTGGGTGGCTCAGTGGTTGAGCATCTATCTGCCTTTGGCTCAGGGAGTGACCCAGGGGCCTGGGATCAAGTCCTGCATTGGGCTCCTTATCAGAAGCCTGCTTCTCCCTCTGCCTATGTCTCTGCTTCTCTCTCTCCATGTCTCTCATGAATAAATAAGTAAAATCTTTAAAGAGGAAAAAAAAGAAATTGGTTTTGAAATATGTTTAAGCCTTTTATATAGTGTATGCAGCTCTCATAAAACAATTAATGAACAATTTAACAGTCCTGTATATATTTGTTACACATCATTGCATTCCCCTCTGATTATTTTTGTAATAAAAAGCACTTGTAATTAATTTCAGACTGATAAAGAATATTGTCTTGTTTCTGTTCCTCTTTTGTTCCAATTATATGACCAATACAGAGATGGTCATGCAACAGTGATTTAATGAATATTTGTAGTGTGAGTAAATAAACCAAAGAGTAGTAAACCATAGAAGATATAATTAACAAATTGCTTTATTCAGTTATTGAGGACCACTTTAAAATAGTCTACCAAAAACACTTAATGTGTTATCTCAGTTCATTACTGAAAACAAGGGAAGAATATTTTTCATTTTCTCTATTTCTGTAACATTTGGGAACTGATAGTTAATTACCTGCATGGATAGATCCCCAGGGACTTTCTGAGAATCCCAGTCCCCTCTGTGTTCATACTAAATGTATAGTATGTTCATACCTTTTCTTCCTATCTCTTAATGTCTACATGAGGCCATATATTTAACTGAGCAGCCACTAAAAATGAAGGAGCCTAAGATAAGATCTCAAGGTAGGAAGGTCCACAGGTGACTCAGTAGCAGGCTAATGTTTGCCCAGTTCTGCCACTAATCTGCTTTCCAACCAGGTAATTCCATTTTTGGGATCCAACAGCTAGAATATAAAGAAGTAAAAGAGTCAGAGTTACATAAAGCAGAAGGCATAATATTTCCCTGGGTGTGAAGAGAATCTATGCTAATTTCTGTGGAGTTTTATAGAAAAATATGTATTTTAAGATGCACATATCATAATTGTGCTCTGTTCATCATTAATTCATGCTGTATATTTACTGTATATTTACTATATATATAATACTGTATATTTACTAATTTGTACATCAAAACACACAAGTAACATTGTTTCCATGATTGTTTCTTCATAGTGTTTCATTTATCATACTGGAATGGTGAATTTCTTAAAATTGCTTATATTGAAAAAGGCAGAAAGTATTAAGAAGTGGATTGTTTAGTAAAATATATTTCAAAAGAACTCTAGTGTTTATTTTGTGTTTAGATATTTATATACGCTAACAAGAAAAAGGCTAAGCTTTAGGAAAGCTATGGCATAGTTCAAACTAAAATCTACATAATTAGCTACTTAATAAATACTACTGAATGACACCAGTAAAAGTTTCCTGTGCCATAATTTTGAAAATATACCAGAGATAGAGGGAGTGAGCATGAGTGACAGAATGTTTTCCTCCAAACAGATTGGTTAAATTTTGGTCATATCAATAAGAATGGAATAAACTGCTCCCTACCATAATGATAGCAGAGTTCTCTGAAAATACAAGCAGCAAATGGGTGTCTAGGTGGCTCAGTCAGTTAAGAATCAAACTCTTGGTTTTGGCTCAGGTCACGTTCCCAGTATTTTTAAATCAGGCTTGGTGCTGAGCAGGGAGGCCACTGGAGATTCCCGCCCTCTCCCCCTCTGCGCTATCCCCCACTCCTGTGTGTTCTCACTCTCTCTCTCTCTCAAATAAAGTTAATCTTTAAAAACTTTTTTTAAATGCAAATGTAAGCAGCAAAATTGATTTTAATATTTAATTTAAATAATTAATTTGAATTGATTTAAAGGTTTAATTGATGTAAACATCTAATTGATTAAATGAAACTGTTAAATAGGCAATTGTGTGGGTAAAGATTTACCTAAACTATGAACAATGCCAATGTAGAAAATATCATGAAAAATTATTTAAGATTTGAAAAATGAAAAAAATGCATACTTCTGAGGAGAAAAGGAAATTGACCCTATTAAAAGATCCTTTAAAGTTGAATCTAATGACAAATCATAAGCTAAAATTCTGCACTAAGAATCTCTTAAATATTAATTAAAAAACATTAATTCATCAAATTTTAAAATGACACAAATTTTTTGTGAAGACTTTGCAAACAACTTGTAAATACCAAACCACACATTATCACAAAAATGCAAATTAAATCCACAATAGGTCCCCATTATTACTTGCTAAATTATAAAGAGAAAAAAATAGAGGATTATCAGTGGCAATGTGAGTAAAATAACTAACTACTGCCATCTGGGGGTCCATCTAGTTAATCTTTGATGGGAAGCAACCTGACTGCATGAATCAGAAAAGGATACGATTATCTTAATTAAAAAATGTAAGCACAGAAGCAAGGAATTGTTTATAGAGAAATCATCTCAGTGTTTTTTAGATTAGCAAAATTTTGGAAGAAATTTACATTTAAAATAATAGAAAAATGTTTATAATTTCTATTACTAAGGCAAAATATTAAAAGCTTTGTATTAAAAAGTTATCTTCTAAAGTATTCAGTTATGAGAATATATACATGATTATACTATGTAGAGAAATATTGTTATATACAGTGTGACTCTTTTCTGTATCTGATTTTATACACTACATCAATCAATATGTTATTAAACTATATATTGAAAATAAGAAACCAAATTTGTATAGTATATATTATATTGATGGGAGGATGAGAGTTGCCTTCATTTCTTTTCTGTTTCATAAATATCTTAAGTCATATTACATTGTTTTTGAAATGCATTCAATGAATGGAAAAGACAATTTTTACAAACATAAGTCAACATAAGTTTATCAGAAAACAGTACATAATACCATCAATCTGATTTTTTTTTTTTTTTTTTTTTTTTTTTGCATAAGGAAAAACTGAACCCTGGTCACTTCAAAAACAACTGAACGACTTGAACATTCTTATCCAAATGCCACAGTTTAATGCAACATTGCATTCTTAAGTGAAGATAAATTGATAAAATAGAACTGCAGAAACAGAGAACTAAAGAGATGGAGGCGATACAGTCTGATGGAAGAAAATAGGCATTTTGTATTTAACTCAGAGTGCTTTGCAGAGAAAAAAAGGGATATCAGTTCGGGGTATGATCATGAGAACTTTGAATGCAGAAGGTGAGTTTGCGACATCTAACATTTGCAGTGCACAGGGCCTAGACCTCCCAGTCCATGCTGGAGCTCTTAGAGCTGACAATTCCTGCACCCAGCCACATGCTCTCCTTATTCCCCTAGAGTGAAATAATCTTCCTTTGGGTCTTCAATCTTCCACTGATACCCTGACTTATAATACCCTGATTTCCTCCCTTTTTCATGGTAGTTATTATCAGAAATAGTTGAATCCTTATAATTTGCTCATTTATTCACGTTCTTTTCACATTCATTGAACTGTAAGTTTTTTCTTATCAGTTTCAGAGGCAGAGGTCAGTGATTCATCAGTTGCATATAACACCCAGTGCTCCTCACCTCACATGCCCTCCTTACTGCCCATCACCCCCATTACCTGATCCTCCAACCCCCTCCCCTCCAGCAACCCCCAGTGTGTTTCCTAGAGTTCAGACAGAACTGTAGGTTTGGTAAATCAAAGATTTCATCTCTGTGTTCACAGTATATTCCCTCAGTATCATTCAGTGTGTGGCACAGGATAGGTATTCAATAAATATCTGTGAAGCTGCTATTTAATAAAATCAGTCTCAAAAAAAAAAAAAGGAAAAAAACTGGAATCTGCCTCCCACAGTGTTTTGATTTTTGCATTGGTTGCTCACTTTCGAATTTAAATTTTTACTATATGCAAACTCTGTTTCTTTCACCAAAGGGCAACTTTTTGCATCCTATGTGTCTTACATTCTTGATTTTTTCTTGAACTATTCTTCAGTTTTTCAAATATATAAAATTAATATTAAAGGAAATTTTTCCTAAATCGTATTCTGCAGGTTTGTATTCTTTAGATAATGGTAATGCACCATCTTTCTCTCCTGCCCATGAAACAAAATTTTAAAATAATCAAATTTCATAATTTTGTTACTTTGATTTATTTACATCTTTTAGTTATGATTTTTGGAAATTTATTATTCCCTATTGATTACTGAAGAAAACTAATAAGAGAAGTTTACAGGGTGGTAATTATATAGCATTTATACAGCAATTAGAGTGCTTTCTGTTCTCCTAGTTTATAATGTTAAATGTTTTTATCTCAAAGGGACAAGTACTGTTATAACATTATCCCCATTAATCTGGGCCCAAATTCTCTGAGATGAGAGTTACTATAACTGTTACTAAGATAAGAATAGTGTCAGAATTTTAAACTTGTTTACTTAAAGTAACTAGAGTTAATTTAGTTAAGGTTAAGCAACCAGGTATTTCCAACCTAACATTGCTTCATTTAAAAACTAGTGTGTTTCCAAAAGTAATAAAAACTAATAACAAAATTAAAAATTAAAATAAATAAAAACTGGTACGTTACCTATCCCAAGGTGGCTTTTTTTTCCAAAGTGGCTCTTCAGACATTCAGAGGATGATTTATGTTCAAAGTTTCACTGGTTAGTGTCTGTATTTAGAGCACAAGGTCTTTGTTCCTAGGATAATCTCCATTTCTCATGTTCTTACTAACGTCACCAAATAATGCAAATTAAACCCAAGCAATACTGGGGACTACTTTGTATGCAACATTTTATTCCAAATATTCTGAAGAGATACTGTATATGTGGCTAAAAAGAAAATCTGGGAAGAACATGAATATGATCTATGGTAATCACATAAGGGTATATATTGGGATTGATGTGAGTATATCCCAGAGAGAAATCCTCTGGGTAGTATTGATGCAAGGCCTTTTATCATAGCATGTGGACAGGACTTGTGAGCAGAAAGAATTGCATTTGTGATTGTGAGAAGAGAATGCTTATATACCTTTAAGTTTGTGGATGGAGCAGGGGTAGAGATAAGGTAAGTTTCTAAGGAATTTCTATATGGTGAAAATATTCTACAGGACCTTGGAGGTCTGACAATTAATAAGGTTGCTTTTAGTCTTTAATGAAATATCAACATTGAGGCAGCCAAGAGTCCCTTGAAGAATGTCATAGTGTGCATGCCTCAGGTATTTATCAGCAAGCTGTAAGTCGTAAGGAGATTTAATTTTAACTACATTTTGTTGTGCCCGAGATTGTGAATCCGAGAAACCACCGAGGAGCCCACACCAATGCAAACACATGAGGGTTTATTTTTATTTACAAGCTCGAGCTTGGGTCCAAGTGTACCCGACACAGCAGAGCAGGGACGTGGACCCCGAGGTGGGTTTCAGCTTAGTTTTAAGGGCTGTTCTCGGGGACCTCCAGAAGGGCTGGAGCAATTCTTCAAGTTCTGTTTACATTTTGATATAGGGCCTTCAAGGGCATTGAGCTCTGTTCTTATTTTAATAGGGGCTTCCTGCCACTGGCTTGGACTCTGTTTTCATTCTAATAGGGACTTCCTGCCCTTGGCTTGGGCTCTGTTTTTATTCTAATATGGGGCTTTCTAGGACGTTAAACTGTAAGCTGTTTTCTTCCTGTAACTGAAGTAAGGTAAAGTTCAGCTCTTATTCACAGGGGCCTGGGATGGCTGCACTTGTGATAACGCTGAATTTAAAGTGGAATGGCCTTAATTTTCTCTGCCTCCACGCATTTCTCTTGCCTTTGTTCTCCTCATCAGTATCTTACAAATATCCCTTTTGTATAAAAGCCACAACATTATGGAAGAGAGATTGTATAATATTGCTGATTATATATGGGAAAGCACATATATGTTCTATGACCCAAAACCCCCTGGAAAACTAATAATGCTTGTAGTACAGCTTTCTTTAAAAATTCATTCACAAAATCTTACTTACAATTATGTCCCCACCCTAATGCCAAAAGCACTAGGAATTACAAACAACAGTTTCCAAGTTGGCTTTATACTTCTGGGCTTCTCTGAATGGCCCCATCTAGAAATGATTCTCTTCTGGATTGTGATCATCTTGTACACCATGATCATCCTCTCCAACTCAACCATTATCTTGCTCTCTTATGTGGACCCTCATCTCTACACCCCCATGTACTTCTTTCTTAGCAATCTTTCTTTCTTGGATCTCTGCTTCACTACAACTGCTGTGCCCCAGATGTTGTACAATTTGTGGGGGCCAGACAAGAGCATCACCTACACAGGCTGTGTCATCCAACTCTCTGTGTTGCTCTGTCTTGGTGCCACAGAAGGTGTCATGTTGGTGGTGATGGCATTTGACCGCTATGTAGCTATTTGTCAGCCCCTGCACTATACAATCATCATGCATCATCAGTTCTGTTGGAAGCTGGTGCTCATAGCCTGGATGTCTGGATTGATGGAATCTGTGACCCAATCCCCCATCACATTCCAACTTCCTTTATACACCCACCACCATTTGGATGATTTCATTTGTGAAGTTCCTGCTTTCATACGCCTGGCATGTGGAAATACCTCTGCCATTGAATGGCAAATGACCATCTCTGCTGACCTTTTCACCATTGTGCCAATGGGGTTAATCCTGACTTCTTATGGCTACATAGCTCAAGCCTTAGGTAAAATCCAATCCAAGGATGGAAGGCAGAAGGCCATTGCCACCTGTTCTTCTCATCTCACTGTGGTCCTCATGTTTTATGGGACAGTGGCCATGGTTTATACAGACCCTAAGAATGACTTTGCTTCAAATTATGGCAAGTTATTCACTTTCTTCTACACTTTAGTCACACCATTGTTGAACCCTCTCATCTATACCCTAAGGAACAAAGAAGTGAAGGATGCTCTGCAAAGACTCCTGAAGAAGTGGATGTGTAAATGGAAAAAGTAGAAATTGATCTTTTGAACAAAAAAAAAGTTGAAAATCATGATGTTCACATGCTCTCCATTAGAGATGCTTTGAATCATTATTTTACAAAAGAGTAATTTTAATATGAAGGCAGTAATTTGTGACTTATCCTTTATTCCTATGATTTTATGTATCATTTTGTTTTAAAAAAAAATCTGTACAGAAACAATGCCAGCTTTTTACATATAATAAGTAACTCAGAATATCTTTGCCTAGAAAGAGACACTATTCTCAGAGTTAACATTTAAAGCAACATAAGCACCATGAACTAGACAGCTTTAGAAATATAATAAATCATCTGTTATATGTTTTTAGGAGTATAAAGGACTGTTTACTATGGATTGATTTATGTAGACTTGAATGGAATAAAATTTCCCTGGAGCTTCCCTTGGTTTCTAATACACATGCAATGTTTCCTTTTTAAATTTAACTCTTAATAACAACTGGAGTATAAGAAAAGTTATGCTAGTTTCAGATATTGTGCTATTTTCTCCTTTTTTTTGGAATTTACACAAGATGAAGCCATGATGGTAAAGTGCCATGGAGACACATGTATTCAGAGGAGATCTCTTATTCCATGAGACACATATATCATTGAATGTCATCCATACTTAATTTAATCTCCACTTGATTACAAATAAGGTAACCATTCAAAAGTATTTATGTATCTGCAAAATTAATAATATTTAATATTTTTAAATTAATAACATTTGAAAATTATACAAATAAGTATAAAAACTGTCTCATGGTTTCTCTGTTATCTTCTTTGTTATGAAATTATACAAAAATAATTTTGCCTATGTCTAATTAATATTTTTCCAGTGAAACTGAGATGTTAAAAAGTAGTCCTGGAAGTTTCCATTAACATTTGCTGAAATATTCTAAAATACCATAGAGTTTGTAATATATATCTATTCTCTGATTTATCATAGGATCTTCGGGGTTGTTATCAAATATCATTATCATGAATTAATTAAGCTAGAGGTCTGTGTGTGACATTGATGGAAAAACCTATAGAAAACAGATAGCTTAGAGCTAGAAGCTAAAATTAATATTTACAAGAGACCCTTATAAAGGGTTATATTAACATATTAACAATGTGTATGAGGATACCAAGGTAAAAACAACAGATTGTCAATGCCTTAAAAACATAGGTTTATTTCTTAAACATTTAAAGTCCAAATTGGGTGACCATGACCTTCTGGGGCAGTGTCTTTTATTTGTTATCTGACATTCCAAGTTGATTTGTCCTTAGGATGTCTCCATTTTTACATGTTCCCAAGACAGAAGACATGACTGGAGGGTCAAGTTCTGATTACTAAATACTTCCTCTCAGAGGTTCTTTGTATCACTCCCTCTCATATTTCCTGGGCTGTAACAAGGCATATGGTCATAACTAACTTGACTTGAGAGTTTTTTATATTTCCCATACTCTAAATGTAGAACAGAAGCAGATGTTAAGAAATAGTGTGATACCTATCACATGGACAAAAGATGTAAGAGGTCTCTCTTTTAAGCTGAAGATGTTTTCTAAAGATGACAAAAAGGGTTATGTTTATTAATAAAGTTGTAGGTTAATCAAGAGTTTCTTCTTCAAAGTAGTTGTATGGATTGAGTGTTTTTGTAAAATCCTAAAAAAAACTTCAGAGAAGAAAGAATCCCAGAATAACTGTTTGTTGCAGTTTCTGGTGACCAATGCAATAGTATTATCTGTTATCTATATAAATTGATGCTTTTGAACTGAATTCTATCACTGCTTTCATACTGAGTCAATATTAATAAGCACAAGGAAAGATGAAGGGTTAGAATTGCCCAACAGATGGAGTATTGATTATTATTATTACTATTTTAGATGTAAGCTCAGTTTACAAAGTGCTCAAAAAGAATTCTTCAAATTGACACTGACATTTCCTTACTGAAAGATTCAAAAGAGTGATTAAGAAACATTCTGAAAAATGAGTAAATATATACATACATACATACATAAAAGCTTGGCCTTATGTAGGCTGGGAGAATAATGTGAATGAAAGATTCTACCAAACAAAAACAGAAAATACATATTTTTTTTCAAGCACCCATTCATTAATAGGCCATATGCTCCACCATAAAATAAGGATGATCATTTTTTAAAAACTGAAATTATATACATTTTTTATAATTTAATGGTACCAATGTGGAAATCAAAGATACAATTTTTAACAATTTTAGAAAAAATCTCTAAACATGTGGAAATTAAACATATACTTAAATAAATAATACATAGACCTAAGAGGGAGTCTTAAAAATATACTGAGAAAATAAAACTATCAATCCTGAATTGCAAACCCAGGTAAATTACCATTCAAAAGCAAGGACAAATTAATTTATTAAAATAATTTTCAGATATTTTTTAGACCTGGATGTTTACCACTTCCTGAGGGAACTACTACGTTAAACGCATAAATACACAGACCAAGAGGCTGAGAGAAAACAGAATAGTAATAAAGTTTTAAAAGGTAGAAAGCAAAGCAAAGAGATACCTAATATTAGGCTTAATAGATCTAAAAAGGAATAAAACTAAGTTAACACTGGGGAAACCTCAAAAATCAAGTTAAATTATGCTAGAATAACTCTTCTAATAGTGCAGACTGTACAGCCTTTAACCATCCAAAGAACCTAATTAACAGAAATCTCACAGAGGAAGACATAGACACGGCCAACACGCACATGAGAAAATGCTCTGCATCACTTGCCATCAGGGAAATACAAATCAAAACCACAATGAGATACCACCTCACACCAGTGAGAATGGGGAAAATTAACAAGGCAGGAAACAACAAATGTTGGAGAGGATGCGGAGAAAAGGGAACCCTCATACACTGTGGTGGGAATGTGAACTGGTGCAGCCACTCTGGAAAACTGTGTGGAGGTTCCTCAAAGAGTTAAAAATAGACCTGCCCTACGACCCAGCAACTGCACTGCTGGGGATTTACCCCAAAGATACAGATGCAATGAAATGCCGGGACACCTGCACCCCGATGTTTCTAGCAGCAATGTCCACAATAGCCAAACTCTGGAAGGAGCCTCGGTGTCCATCGAAAGATAAATGGATAAAGATGTGGTTTATGTATACAATGGAATATTCCTCAGCCATTAGAAATGACAAATACCCACCATTTGCTTCAACGTGGATGGAACTGGAGGGTATTATGCTGAGTGAAATAAGTCACTCGGAGAAGGACAAACATTATATGGTCTCATTCATTTGGGGAATATAAATAATATTGAAAGGGAATAGAAGGGAAGGGAGAAGAAATGTGTGGGAAATATCAGAAAGGGAGACAGAACATGAAGACTCCTAACTCTGGGAAATGAACTAGGGGTGGTGGAAGGGGAGGAGGGCGGGGGGTGGGGGTGACTGGGTGGCGGGCACTGAGGGGGGCACTTGACGGGATGAGCACTGTTATTCTGTATGTTGGCAAATTGAACACCAATAAAAAATAAATTTATTATTAAAAAAACAAAGCCTAATTAATTTAAATACGTAGCTATTGAACATCTATTATAAGTGGCAAAGTATAGACATTGGAAAACCATAAATAAATACATGGTTCCCTCACAATAGGAATACTGAGTCTGTAGAAATAGGGATAGGAAGGATTATTTATGTAATTAATTGTATTTACATTCTATCTGCTAGGCATCCTGATAAGAACACCAAATGGATAATCTAATAATCATGCTTAGTGAAATTCATAAATTGAACCTCAGTTGGGTTTCCTAAAGTTGTTGTACAAACCTAAAACCTCTGTTTAGTTCATTGACCCTCCTGGTCTCTGAGATGTTTTTTTTCCTCTGAACTATCTGCTATTAACTTATAGACACTTTCCTTGATTATAATTCCATTGAAAAAATAAAAGTAATCAGAGGAAAGCTTACTTGTATCACACATGCTGTGCCTTATTTCTTACTGTGTAGAGCAAACTGGATATGCCCTTACAAAATATTAACCTCTCCACTTCACACTGGTTTCTTTGCTCTCCACCACTCTCAAAGATATGCTTCTGGAAGGTTTTCCATTTTTCATCCATGGTAATTCTTCTCTCTTTTTTTTTTTTTTTTTTTTCCGGAGAACCTATTTTTATGCCCGGTTGAGACCCTGAGTTTCTTCTCTCCATGTAGAAGGGTACAGCAGTGTCAGGGCACAATGAGGTCAATATCTGCTCCTCACCAAACCACCCCCACCAGCTGCTGGGCCACCGCTCTAATGCCAACTGATGAGGAGCTGAGCCAGCCAGCTTTCCTCAGGATGGACAATGGCTTCATGAGAAACACAAAAATATTCGCAGTAAAATAAGGAGTCTCTATCTTAACCAGAAAGGGGGTGCGAATGGTGGCATCTCAGGCACTGAGGCAGGCGAGGGGAGATGAGGTTTGAGGATTAAGGGTCTCCCGCGGTGGGGGGGGGGCTGTCCTCCCCTCTCTGTATTGACAGTATCTGATCCCCATCAGGCTGCTTCCCACCTAATCTCCTCTCGAAGTGCAGGTACCTCTGAAACCCCCTCAGAGAGCCCAGAAGGTGGCCACATGTCTGACACACAGGCCCCAGATCCTGCTCGCCCTTGGCTTGGTTAACATTTTGATTGTTAAAACTTTTCTACTTTCTGCCCTAAAGTTTTCAGTATGTAATATAAATTTATTCTATATACTTTATACATATTTGTAATTAATCTAAACCCACATTCAAATGACATTATACTGTTTCATGGGTAGTGCAGATACCTTAGAACATAGTTTTCCCAACTCCTCTCACCTCCTCTCTTATTACATCACTGTCATTCACTTCACTGTCCCTAAGCTGTAGTCAACTATCTTCTTGCTACCATTATTTTAAACAAAGTGTTTAAAATCAAGGTTTGTATTTTATCATTGTTTATCTGTTCTTTATTCTTTTTTTTTTTTTTTTAATTTTTATTTATTTATGATAGTCACAGAGAGAGAGAGAGAGGCAGAGACACAGGCAGAGGGAGAAGCAGGCTCCATGCACCGGGAGCCCGATGTGGGATTCGATCCTGGGTCTCCAGGATCGCGCCCTAGGCCAAAGGCAGGCGCCAAACCACTGCGCCACCCAGGGATCCCTGTTCTTTATTCTTTTATTTATATAATTCCAAATCTCTGAGCTCTGTGATTTGTTGTTCTCTATGAAGAGCATCATTTGACATTTCTCAAAGGCAGCTTTTTTGGCAATAAATTTTCTCCATTTGTATCTGAGAAAGCTATTATCTCTCTTTCACTCTGGAAGTTACTTTTACTGCATACAGAAGTATAGGGAGTTTTTATCTTCCAATACTGAAATATTTATTTCACTCTATTTTCTTCTTGCTTAAATGGTACCTGTAGAGAACTCCAATGCATTTTTTTTATCCTTGCCCCTTTATTTGTAAGGATTCTGCCACACATAAGGTTATTATTTGTATTTGATATTCTGAAGTTTTAAGGTAATATACATTAGTATAGATTTTTTTTGTCTTTATATTGCTCAGAGTTCTCAGGGTTTTCAGATTTTTATGGATTGGTTGTTAGTAATTCATTTTGGGGGAAAAAATCAGCCATTATTATCCCAAATATTGTTTCTGTTTCTCTCATTCTCTTTTTGGTATTTTCATGATGTGCATGTTGCATATTTTGTCTTTGCTCTACAGTTCTTGAAAATTTCCTTCTGTCTTTCTTCTTTTACCTTTCAATTTCAGTTTTTGAAGTTTCCACTGACAAATACTCAACCTGAAAAATTTTTTCCTTAGCTATGCCCAATCTACTGATGAGCATAAATTATGCAACCTTCATTTCTGTTATACTGTTTCAATTTCTAGCTTTGCCTTTTGATTCTTTACTGGAATTTGCATCTATGCTTACATGATCTATCAATCTTGAATGTTTTCCACTTGTTTACCATTAGAAATTATAACATATGTTTATAGTATTATAAAATTCATAGTCCTATATTTCCCAAAATGCTACCTAAGTCTCGTTGTGATACTTATTCTTTCCTTTCAGGCTGTTTTTAAAATGCCTTATAATTTGTGTTCAAAGTCATTGTATCTCTTTTTTTAATAATGATAACATGCCAAATATAAACAAATTGGACACTATTAACATGATAAGGATAAACTATTACAAAAGTGAAAGGTCCAAGGACACCTGAGTGGCTCAGTCAGTTAAGTATTCAATCTTGATTAAGGCTCAGGTCAGGATCTCAGAATTGTGAGACTGAGCTGTCAGGTTCTACAATGGGCATGGAGCCTGCTTAAAATTCCCTCTCTCCTTCTTCCCTATCCCCTAGTCCCTTTCTTTCTCTCTTTCCATATCTAAATAAATAAATAACAAGGTTTACAGCTTGAATTGAACTCAATTTGATGTGTACAAGGGTTATTTAGTATTTTAAAGAGAATATGAGAAATAACGGTGAGAGTGAACAGAGACTCACTAGAGTCTTGGTAGCAAAAAATGTCACATACATAAAAAAATAAAAGACAATAAAAGATAAGATATTAGTACATATGAAACACATGGAAGTATATGAAAAACATACAGTTAATATCATTTTCAATGGGAAAAAACTGAGAGCTTTTTCTCATGGTCAGGAACAAGACAGGGATGCCCACGCTCACCACTGTTATTTAACATGGTACTGGATGTTCTAGACACAGCAATCAGATAGCAAAAAGAAACAAAAAGCATCCAAACTGGTAAGGAAGAAGTCAAACTCTCCCTATTTGCAAATGACATGATACTTCTATAAAAAACCTGAACGTCTCCACCAAAAATTTACTAGGAATGATATATGAATTCAGTAAAGTTGCAGGATACAAAATCAACTTACAGATACCTTTTACATTTACATACACCAATAACGAATCAGTGAAAGACAAACTAATGATTAGTCACATTTAAAATTGCCCTCAAAATAATAATATAACATGGAATAAACCTAACCAAATAAGTAAAGGCCTGTACCCTGAAAACCATAAAACATTGATGAAAGAGATTGAGGATGACACAAAGGAGTGGAAAGGCATTCCAGGCTCATGAAGTGAAAGAACAAACATTGTCAAATTGTCTAGACTGCCCAAAGCAATGTACACACTGCATACAATCACTATCAGAATGCCACTGGCGTTCTTCACCGAGCTAGAACAAGATGCAGAAGAGGAGAACACAAGTAGTATCTTCTTTGACATCAACCATATAAACTTCTTTTTAGACACATATCCTGAGGCAAGGGAAACAAAAGCATAATAGGCTATTGGGACTTAAAAAAAAAAAAAAGCTTTTGCACAGCAAAGTAAGCAATCATCAAAACTGAAAGGTAGCACATGGAATGGAAGAGGTTATTTGCAATGATGTATCTGAAAAACAGATAGTATTCAAGTATATAAAGAATTTATATAACTCAACACCCATAATGCAAGTATTCCATTAAAAAATGGACAGAAGGCAAGAAGGCTGAAGAGTAGGGTCCCCAAGCCACCTGTCTCCACCAAATTACCTAGATAACCTTCAAATCATCCTGAAAATCTACGAATTTGGCCTGAGATTTAAAGAGAGACCAGCTGGAATGCTACAGTGAGAAGAGTTCGCGCTTCTATCAAGGTAGGAAGACGGGGAAAAAGAAATAAAGACACAAAAGGCCTCCAAGGGGGAGGGGCCCCGCGAGGAGCCGGGCTGAGGCCGGGGCGAGTGTCCCCAGGACAGGAGAGCCCCGTCCCGGAGGAGCAGGAGCTGCACCGACCTTCCCGGGCGGAAAGGGGCTCGCGGGGAGTTGGAGCAGGACCCAGGAGGGCAAGGATGCCCTCGGGCTCCCGGGGACAGTAACAGCAACTGCGCGCCCAGTAGAGTGCGCCGAGCTCCCTAAGGGCTGCAGCGCGCACGGCGGGACCCGGAGCAGCTCGGGGGGGCTCGGACAGAGGAAGAGGCTCCGCGGAGGGGGCTGCGGGGCGGGAGCAGCTGCGGGGGGGGGGGTCGGGGGCGGCTCCGCGGAGGGGGCTGCGGGGCGGGAGCAGCTCGGAGGGCTCGGGGGAGGCTCCGCGGAGGGGGTTGCGGGGCGGGAGCAGAATCCAACAGCACAGGCCCCGGAGCACAGGGCGCCAGACACAGCCCAGGATCCGGCCTCCCCCGGGACAGGCAGAGGCCGGGAGGGCCCAGGCCCCAAGGACGCTCCTGCCCCGAGCTGAGAAGATCAGCGGCCCCGCCCCGGAGCCTCCAGGCCCTGCAGACGGAGAGCTCTGGAGCTACTGCCGGAGCTGACTCCAGGGCTCCAGAGCTGGCCCCGCCACTGGGGTTGTTCCTCCTGGGGCCTCACCGGGTAAACAACCCCACTGAGCCCTGCACCAGGCAGGGGCAGAGCAGCTCCCCCAAGTGCTCACACCTGAAAATCAGCACAACAGGCCCCTCCCCCAGAAGAGCAGCTAGACGGACAAGTTCCAGGGGAAGTCAAGGGACTTTCAGTATACAGAATCAGAAGATACTACCCTTTGTTGTTTTTTTTTTTTTTCTTATGATTTCAATTGGCTACCCCGCCCCTTTTTTTCTTTTTTCTGTTCTCTTTTTTTTTCTTCTTTCTTTTTTCTTTTTTCTTTTTCTTTTCTTCTTTCTCTTCTCACCTTTTTCTCCCTTTCCCAATACTCCTTGTTTTTGGCCACTATGCACTGAGCAAAATGACTAGAAGGAAAACCTCACCTCAAAAGAAAGAATCAAAAAAAGTCCTCTCTCCCACAGAGTTACGTAACTCTGTATTACAATTCAATGTCAGAAAGCCAATTCAGAAGCACTATTACAAAGCTACTGGTGGCTCTAGAAAAAAGGATAAAGGACTCAACAGACTTCATGACTGCAGAATTTAGATCTAATCAGGCCAAAATTAAATATCAATTTCATAATATGCAATCCAAACTAGAGGTACTAATGATGAGGGTTAATGAGGTGGAAGAACGGGTGAGTGACATAGAATACAAGTTGATGGCAAAGAGGGAAACTGAGGAAAAAAAAGACAAACAATTAAAAGATCATGAGGGTAGATTAAAGGAAATAAGTGACAGCCTGAGGAAGAAAAATCTACTTTTAATTGGGGTTCCTGAGGGTGCCGAAAGGGTCAGATGTCCAGAATATGTATTTGAACAAATCATAGCTGAAAACTTTCCTAATCTGGGAAGGGAAACAGGCCTTTAGATCCAGGAAATAGAAAGATTCCCCCCTAAAATAAAAAATAGTGAATAGGGAAGCTTGCAAATTCCAAAGATAAAGAGAAGATCCTTAAAGCAGCAAGAGACCAAAGATCCCTGACTTATATGGGGAGAAATATCAGATTAACACCAGACCTCTCCACAGAGACCTGGCAGGCCAGAAAGATCTGGCAGGATATATTCAGGGTCCTAAATGAGAAAAACATGCAGCCAAGAATACTTTATCCAGCAAGGCTATCATTCAGAATAGAAAGAGAGATAAAGAGCTTCCATGACAGGCAGGAACTGTAAGAATATGTGACCACCAAACTAGCTCTGCAAGAAATTTTAAGGGGGACTCTTAAAATTACTCTTTAAGAAGTCCAATGGAACAATCCACAAAAACAGGGACTGAATAGGTATCATGATGCCACTAAACTCATATCTTTCAATAGTTACTCTGAGCGTGAATGGCCTTAAAGACCCCATCAAAAGGTGCAGGGTTTCAGACTGGATAAAAAAAGCAGGACCCATCTATTTGCTGTCTACAAGAAACGCATTTTAGACAGAAGGACACCTACAGCCTGAAAATAAAAGGTTGGAGAACCATGTATCATTCAAATGGTCCTCAAAAGAAAGCAGGGGTAGCCATCCTTGTATCAGATAAACTAAAATTTATCCCGAAGACTATAGTGAGAGATGAAGAGGGACACTATATCATACCTAAAGGATCTATCCAACAAGAGTACTTAACATTCCTCAATATATATGCCCCGAATGTGGCAGCTGCAAATATATCAATCAATTAATAACCAAAGTTAATACATTCTTAAATAATAGTACACTTATACTTGATAACTTCAATCTAGCGCTTTCTGCACTCAATAGGTCTTCTAAGAGCTTTAAATGATACACTGGACCAGATGGATTTCACAGATATTTACAGAACTTTACATCCAAATGAAACTGAATACACATTCTTCTCAAGTGCACATGGAACTTTCTCCAGAATAGAACACATACTGAGTCACAAATCGGGTCTGAACCGATACCAAAAGATTGGGATCGTCCCCTGCATATTCTCAGACCATAATGCCTTGATATTAGAACTAAATCACTACAAGAAATTTGGAAGGACCTCAAACACGTGGAGGTTAAGGACCATCCTGCTAAAAGATGAAAGGGTGAACCAGGGAATTAAGGAAGAATTAAAAAGATTCATGGAAACTAATGATAATGAAGATACAACTATTCAAATCTTTGGGATGCAGCAAAAGCAGTCCTGAGGGGGAAATACATCGCAATACAAGCATCCATTCAAAAACTGGAAAGAACTCAAATACAAAAGCTAACCTTACACCTAAAGGAGCTAGAGAAAAAACAGCAAATAGACCCTACACCCAGCAGAAGAAGAGAGTTAATAAAGATTCGAGCAGAACTCAACAAAATCGAGACCAGAAGAACTGTGGAACAGATCAACAAAACCAGGAGTTGGTTCGTTGAAAGAATTAATAAGGTAGATAAACCATTAGCCAGCCTTAGTAAAAAGAATAGAGAAAAGTCTCAATAAAATCATGTATGAGAAAGGAGAGATCACTACCAACACCAAGGAAATACGATTTTTAAAACAAATTATGAACAGCTATACACCAATAAATTAGGCAATCTAGAAGAAATGGATACATTTCTGGAAAGCCACAAACTACCAAAACTGGAACTGGAAGAAAGGGAAAACCTGAACAGGGTGATAACCAGGGAGGAAATTGAAGCAGTCATCAAAAACCTCCCAAGACACAAAAGTCAAGGGACAGATGGCTTCCCAGGAGAATTCTATCAAACGTTTAAAGAAGAAACCACACCTATTCTACTAAAGCTGTTCAGATAGATAGAAAGAGATGTAGTACTTCCAAACTTGTTCTATGAGGCCAATATCACCTTAATTCCAAACCAGACAAGGACCCCACCAAAAAGGAGAATTATAGACCAATATCCCTGATGAACATGGATGCAAAAATCTCAACAATACTCCTACTGCTAGCAAGTAGGTTACAACAGTTCATTAAGAAGATTATACACCATGACCAAGTAGGATTTATCCCCGGGATGCATGGCTGGTTCAACACTCGTAAAACAATCAATTGATTCATCATATCAGCAAGAGAAAAAACAAGAATCATATAAATCTGTCAATAGATGCAGAGAAAGCATTTGACAAAATACAGCATCCATTCCTGATCAAAACTCTTCAGAGTGTAGGGATAGCGGGAACATTCCTCAACATCTTAACAGCCATCTACGAAAAGCCCACAGCAAATATCATTCTCAATGGGGAAGCACTGGGAGCCTTTCCCCTAAGATCAGGAACAAGACAGGGATGTCCACTCTCACCACTGCTATTCAACATAGTACTAGAAGTCTTAGCCTCAGCAATCAGACAATAAAAAGACATTAAAGGCATTCAAATGGGCAAAGAAGAAGTCAAACTCTCCCTCTTCACCGATGACATGATACTCTACATAGGAAACCCAAAAGATGCCACTCCAAGATTGCTAGAATTCATCCAGCTATTTGGCGGTGTGGCAGGATACAAAATCAATGCTCAGAAGTCAGTGGCATACCTATACACTAATAATGAGACTGAAGAAAGAGAAATTAAGGAGTCAATCCCATTTACAATTGGACCCAAAAGCATAAGATACCTAGGAATAAACCTAACCAAAGAGGTAAAGGATCTATACCCTAAAAACTACAGGACACTTCTGAAAGAAATTGAAGAAGACACAAAGAGATGGAAAAATATTCCATGCTCATGGATTGGCAGAATTAATAGTGTGAAAATGTCAATGTTACCCAGGGCAATGTACACGTTTAATGCAATCCCTATCAAAATACCATGGACTTTCTTCAGAGAGTTGGAACAAATTATTTTAAGATTTGTGTGGAATCAGAAAAGACCCTGAATAGCCAGGGGAATTTTAAAAAAGAAAACCATAGCTGGGGACATCACAATGCCAGATTTCAGGTTGTACTACAAAGCTGTGATCATCAAGACAGTGTGGTACTGGCACAAAAACAGACACATAGATCAAGGGAACAGAATAGAGAATCCAGAAGTGAACCCTCAACTTTATGGTCAACTAACATTCGATAAAGGAGGAAAGACTATCCACTGGAAGAAAGACAGTCTCTTCAATCTATGGTGCTGGGAAAATTGGACATCCACATGCAGAAGAATGAAACCAGACCACTCTCTTGCACCATACACAAAGATAAACTCAAAATGGATGAAAGATCTAAATGTGACACAAGATTCCATCAAAATCCTAGAGGAGAACACAGGCAAAAACACCTTTTTGAATTCGGCCACAGCAACTTCTTGCAAGATACATCCACAAAGGCAAAAGAAACAAAACCAAAAATGAACTATTGGGACTTCATCAAGATAAGAAGCTCTGCACAGCAAAGGATACAGTCAACAAAACTAAAAGACAACCTACGGAATGGGAGAAGATATTTGCAAATGACGTATCACATAAAGGGCTAGTTTCCAAGCTATTGAAAGAACTTATTAAATTCAACACCAAAGAAACAAACAATCCAATCATGAAATGGGCAAAAGACATGAAGAGAAATCTCACAGAGGAAGACATAGACATGGCCAACATGCACATGAGAAAATGTTCTGCATCACTTGCCATCAAGGAAATACAAATCAAAACCACAATGAGATACCATCTCACACCAGTGAGAATGGGGAAAATTAACAAGGCAGGAAATCACAAATGTTGGAGAGGATGCGGAGAAAAGGGAAACCTCTTGCACTGTTGGTGGGAATGTGAACTGGTGCAGCGACTCTGGAAAACTGTGTGGAGGTTCCTCAAAGAGTTAAAAATAGACCTGCCCTACGACCCAGCAATTGCACTGCTGGGGATTTACCCCAAAGATACAGATGCAATGAAACGCTGGGACACCTGCACCCCGATGTTTATAGCAGCAATGTCCACAATAGCCAAACTGTGAAAGGAGCATCAGTGTCCATCAAAAGATGAATTGATGAAGAAGATGTGATCTATGTATACAATGGAATATTCCTCAGCCATTAGAAATGACAAATACCCACCATTTGCTTCAACGTGGATGGAACTGGAGGGTATTATGCTGAGTGAAATAAGTCAATTGGAGAAAGACAAACATATGATCTCATTCATTTGGGGAATATGAAAATTAGTGAAAGGGAATAAAGGGGAAAGGAGAAAAAATAAGTGGGAAATATCAGAAAAGGAGACAGAACATGAAAGACTCCTTATGCTGGGAAATGAACTAAGAGTGGTGGAAGGGGAGGTTGTAGGGCTGTGGGGGTGACTGGGTGGCAGGCACTGGTGTCAGCACTTGACGGGATGAGCACTGGGTGTTATTCTGTATGCTGACAAATTGAACACCAATAAAAACTAAATTTATTAAAATAATAATAATAATAATAATAAAGATACAAAAAAAATAAATGGACAGAAAACATGAATAAACATATTTCCAAAGACACACAGATGGCCAACAAACACATGAAAAGGTGCTCAACATCACTGATCTATCAGCGAAAATACAAATTAAAACTACAAAGATATATTACCTCACACCAATCAGAATGATTAAAATTGAGAACACAGGAAACAACAGATTTTGGAAAGCATATGGAGTCAGGGGAATCCTCTTGCACTGTTGGTGAGAATAAAACTTGTGCAGCCACTGGAGATAACACTATGGAGGTTCTTCAAAAAATTAAAAATAGGGATCCCTGGGTGGTGCAGCGGTTTGGCGCCTGCCTTTGGCCCAGGGCGCGATCCTGGAGACCCGGGATCGAATCCCACGTCGGGCTCCCGGTGCATGGAGCCTGCTTCTCCCTCTGCCTGTGTCTCTGCCCCCCTCTCTCTCTCTCTCTGTGTGACTATCATAAATAAATAAAAATTTAAAAAAAAAACATGTATAGTTATAAAAAAAAATTAAAAATAGAATTATACTATCCAGCAATTGCACTATTATGTATTTACTCAGAGAATATTCACAAATTAATCAGCATAGTACATTACATTAATAAGAAAAAAAATTATATGATCCTTCCAGTAGATGCAGAAGAAACATTTGACAAAGTACAAAATACATTGATCATAAAAATCCTTCAACAAAATAGGCTTAGAAAAAACACAACTCAACATGATAAAGGCCATATATGAAAAACCCACTGCTTACATCATACTGAATGGGGGAAAAACTGAGAGGTTTCTCCATAAGATCAAGAACAATGGTAATATGTCAATTTTCACTTCTATTCAACCTAGAACTGGTAGTCCTAGCCACAATATTCAGGCAAAAAAGAAATAAAAGGCATCCAAATTGGTAGGAAGAAGTAAACCTTGAAGTATTGGCAGATGACATGATACTCTATATAAAAAACCTGACACTCCATCAAAAAACTACTAAAACTGATAAGTGAATTCAAAATGGTCACAGGATACAAAATCAAGGTACACCTGTTGAATCCTTTTACACTAATGATAAAGCAACAGAAAGAGAAATTAAGAAAAAAAATCCCATTTACAATTACAGCAGATAAATAAAATAAAATAAATGAAATAAAATAAAATAAAATAAAATAAAATAAAATAAATAATAAAATACCTAGGAATAAACTTAACCAAGGAAGTGAATCATCTTTATCCTGTAAACTACAAAACTTTAATGAAAGAAATTGAAGGTGACACAAATGGAAAGATATTTCATGCTCATGAATTGAAGAATAAATATTGTCAAAATGTCTATATTACCCAGAGGAATACACATAGTTAATATAATCCCTATCAAAATGCCAACAGCATTTTTCACAGAACTAGACTAATAATCCATCCAGAAATTTTAATTTCTATGGAACCACAAAAGACCTCAAATAGCCAAAGCAATCATGAAAAAGAAAAAAAAAACTGGAGGTATCACCATTCTGACTTGTTACAGTGCAAAACTGTATTGGTCAAAATAGTATGGTATTGGCACAAAAATATACACACAAGTCAATAGAACAAAGGGAAATAAAAGCAAAAATAAACTATTGGGACTACATCAAAATGAAAAGCTTATGTACTGTGAAGGAAACAATCACCCAAATTAAAAGGCAACCTATGAACAAGAGAAGATATTTGCAAATGAGATATTCAATAAAGCATTAGTATCAAAAATATATGAAGAACTGAGACAATTCAACACCCTTAAAAACAAATTTTTCAATTTAAAAACTGGGCAGATGACATGAATAGACATTTTGCCAAAGAAGACATACAGATAGCCAACAGTCACATGAAAAATGTTCATCATTACTCACCATCAGGGAAATGCAAATCAAAACTACAATACCTAATACCTGTCAGAATGGCTAAAATCAAAATGCAAGAGACAAGTGTTGATGAGGATGTGGAGAAAAAGCAACTCCACTGTTAGTTGAAGTGCAAATTGGTACAATTACTGCATAAAACAGTATGGAGTTTCCTCAGAAAGTTAAAACTAGAACTACCTTGATCGAGTATTCACACTACTGGGTATTTACCCAAAGTATACAAAAAACACTATTTCAAAAGTATATATGCACTCCTAAGTTTATTGCAGCATTATTTACAACAGCTAAATTATGGAAGCAACCCAAGCATTCATCAATAGATGAATGGATAAAGAATGATGTGTGTGTATACATACATCCATACATATATTCATATATGTATACATATGTATGCATACAGATTGTATGTATGTATATACACATATGAATATATGGATGTATGGATATTATTCAGCCACAAAAAAAATAATAAAAGCTTGCCATTTGCAACATCGATGAAACTAGAGAATAAAATGCTGAGTGGGATAAGTCAGTCATAGAAAGACAAATACCATATGGTTTCACTCAAATGTGGGATTTAAAACAACTTGGAAAAAAGAGAGAGGGTGTGGCAAGATGGCAGAAGAGTAGGGGTCTTCATCTCATCTATTCCTGTTAATTTAGCTAAATAATTATCCAATCATCCTGAACGCCTAGGAATTCAACCTGAGATATAAGAAAAGAATGACTGGAACTAAACAAATAGAAAGTGACCACTTTTTGCAACATAGGAGTGTGGAGAAGAGAAACGGAGGGAGTATGTGAGAAGATAAATGGCAGGGGAAGGGAGCCCTTGTCCCTCGCTACTAGAACGTGATATGGCCTTGCAGCCCGACCTCAGGACCTTCCAAAATCTGCTCCAGTGAGAGATTTCCCTTCTGGAAAGGTGCTCAGTGGTGAAGGAGGGCAGAATCACAGCTGGGATGGTGGGTCTCAAGATCCCCAGGGTCAGAAAAAACAAGGATGCCTGAACTGGCAACATTCCCCAGCATTGGAGCAGGGAAACTGGTTTAGGTCAGCGAGGCTGGGAGGTGGCTCTCAGCTCCCTTTGTCATGAACCACAAACCCTGGATGCTCTGGTGGCCACTCTCCACATTGGGACCCTGCAAAAGATGAGAATGCACTAACCCTCCCACCTCGTCAGGGAGAGGCAGAGTGGGTGCTCACTCCGCGAGGTGAGCGATCTCCATGCCAGGGCCCTGAAAAGGACAGGAACGGTATAAGCTTCTGCTTCCTCCAAGAGGGGCAGGCCAGATGAGCCCACAATCTGGCAAAAGGTCTCCCTGCTGGGGACCTGAAATTGCACAAGTCAGTGACCCTCTGACTTCCCCAGAAAGGATCAGAGTGCTGGGGCACCATCGTAACCCACAGAGTTTAGCACACATGGCCATCTTTCAGCTCCTGGTCTGGAGATCAGTATGGCCATTTTGATTTTCACTCTATAAAGAGGTGTGGAAAGCCTTCAGAAAACAAAAGCCACACACAGCAGTTTACACTGGGCCAGGCAACTCTCCCCAGGTACAGACACCTGAGGATCACTGCAGCAGGCCCTCCCGCAGAGGACCAGCAGGAAGAACAAGTGAACAGCAAGTTTCCAGGCCACATAGGACTGTAGAACTCCAGGGCTGGGGAAAATAGTGTATAGAACTCCAGGTTTTTTCTTATGATTTGTTTATCTTTCAATTAAAATTTCTTAATTTTTTTTCATTTTTTCCAATTTCAATTAATTTCTTATTTTATCAACTCTTTGATTTTAAGTATTTCTTTTAGCTTTCATTTTTTACAAAAATATGTTATATTCTTCATTTTTGGCTTCCTTTCACTGTATTCAATAAAATTTTTGTATATATATGTAAAAGTATTGTTGTCTTTATAATTTTGGAATGTAGTATCTTCTAACACATGGACCAAAATACACTCAGGACCAAGAGGATCACACTGTTTTGTCAACTTGGTGAGATTATATTCTCTATTCCCCATCCCACTACCCTCCCCCTTTTTTCGTTTTGTTTTTCTTTTCCTTAGTTGTTTTCTTCTCTGGTTTCTGATTTCTTCAGCTTTGTCTACAGTGGGCATTTTGCTTGGGTCATGGTTGGTATTTTTTATTAGATTCACTCGTTTCAGCCTGCTTTACTGGAAAAAATGACTAGAACAAGGAATTCAAAACAACAACAAAAAAAGAACCAGAGGTAATACTATCACCACAGAACTAATAGATATGGATTTAAGTAAAATGTCAGAGATGGAATTCAGGATAACAATTATAAAGTTTCTAGCTGGGCTTGAAAAAAAAATAAAAAACTCTAAAGGATTTCTTAGTGCAGAAATTAGATTTAAGCAGGTAGAAATTAAAATACTCTGAGATCCAGTCTAAACTGGATGCTCTAATGGCTAGAGTAAATGAGGCAGAAGACAGTATAAGTGTCCTAGAAGACAAGTTGATGGAAAGGAAGGAAGCTGAGGAAAAGAGACAAAAACAACTAATAGCCCAGAGTAAAGGCTTCAAGAAATCAGTGATGCCATTAAAAAAAAAGAACATTAGAATTATTGGAATTCCTGAGTGCACAGAGAGCAAAGGAGGGCCAGAAGGTATATTTGAGCAACTCATAGCTGTGAACTTTCCTAATCTGGAGAAGGAAATAGGCATTCATATCCAAGAGGTAGAAAGGACACCTTCCAAAATCAATAAAAACATGAAAACACCCAACATGTAAGAGTGAAGCTTGCAAATTTAAGAAATAAAGAGAAAATTCTCAAAGCAGCTTGAGACAAGAGATTCCTAATCTACAGAGGTGGGAACATTAGATTGGTGGCAGACCTATCCACAGAGACCTGGCAAGCCCGAAATGACTGGGATGACAAATTCTTTTTCTTCAGTTTTTGTGTAGTTGTTACCATTTTTTAAATTGTGGTTTCCATAAGTTTTAATTTGACATTCCATCCATATAGCAGTACATATTAAGTTGATGGTTGCTTAAGTTTGAACCCATTCTATAAGCAATAAACTTTTACTTCTCCTTTCATCACATTTTAAGGATATGATGTCATACTTCACATCTGTGTACATAAATCTCCTGACTGACTTCTTACAGATATCCTTAATTTTACTGCTTTTCTGCTTCCTACATTTTTTTCTTTTTACTTCTGCTTAAAGTCTTTCTTTAACATTTCTTTATTCCATTAAGTCTTGTTTAGTGGTCATAAATTCCTTTAACTTTTTTTTTTTTTTTTTTGGTGTGGGAAAATTTATGTCTCCTATTCTGAATAATAGCCTTGCTGGATAGAGTGTTATTGGTTGTAGTTCTTGTACTTCCAGCACTTTGAAGACATCATGACACTCCCTTCTGACCTACAAATTTTCTATTAAAAATCAGCTGATAGCCTTCTGATGTTTCCCATGAATGTGACTATTTTCTTTTCTCTTGCTGCTTTAACAATTCTCTTTTTCACTACTTTTCTTGCCATGTCTTACCATGTGTCTAGATGTGGTCCTTCTTGGGTTGATTTTCTTTGGTGATCTCTGTGCCTCCTGAATTTGAATTTCTGTTTTTCTTCCCAAGATTTGGGGAGTTTTCAGCTATTATTTCTTCAAATGTATTTTCTGCTCCTTTTTCCCTCTCTTCTCCTTCTGAGATCCCTACAATGCAAATGCTATTGTGCTTGATGTTGTTGAGTTCCATTTAATCTATCATTTTAATTATTCTTTTGTCTCTCTCCTGTTCAGCTTGATTTCTTTTCATTACTTTGTCTTCCAGGTCACTAATCCATCCTTCTTTCCTGTATCCTAGTACTTAGCCCACTACTGTATTTTTAATTTCAGTTATTGAGTTCTTTATCTCTGATTGTTTTTTTTCATTTTTCAAGTTTTTATTTAAGTTCTAGTTAATTAACATACAGTGTAATATTAGTTTCAGGAGTACAAATTAGTAATTCATCACTTACATATAAAATTCATTGCTGGGATCCCTGGGTGGTGCAGCGGTTTGGCGCCTGCCTTTGGCCCAGGGTGCAATCCCGGAGACCCGGGATCGAATCCCACATCGGGCTCCCGGTGCATGGAGCCTACTTCTCCCTCTGCCTGTGTCTCTGTCTCTCTCTCTCTCTGTGACTATCATAAATAAATAAAAAATTTTAAAAAAAATTTTTTTAAATAAAATAAAATTCATTGCTCATCACAAGTGCCCTCCTTAATACCCATCACTTATTTAGCCCATCCCCTGCCCACCTCCCCTCCAGTAACCCTCGGTTTGTTTCCTATAGTTAAGAATCTGTTTTCTGATGAGAGACACCTAACTCTGGGAAACGAACAAGAGGTAGTGGAAAGGGAGGTGAGTTGGAGGTTGGGGTGACTGGGTGATGGGCATTGAGGGGGGCACATGGCGGGATGAGCACTAGATGTTATGCTATATGTTGGCAAATTGAACTCCAATAAAAAAAATTTAGGGAGGCGAGGCAAGAGGGCAGAAGAGTAGGGTCCTCAAGTCACCTGTCCCTACCAACTTACCTAGATAACTTTCAAATCATCCTAAAAACCTACGAATTCGGTCTGAGATTTAAAAAGAGAACAGCTGGAATGCTACAGTGAGAAGAGTTTGTCCTATCAAGGTAGGGAGACAAAAAAAAGAAATAAAAAAGCATCCAAGGGGGAGGGGCCCTGCAAGGAGCCAGGCTAAGGCTGCAAGGCAGTGTTCCCAGGACAGGAAAGCCCAGTCCCGGAAAGCAGGAGCTTAACCAACCTTCCCAGATGGAAGGCACTCGCAGGGAGTTGGAGCAGGATCCCAGGAGGGGCAGTGGAGCCCAAGATTCCCAAGGGCACTAACAGAGGAACTGCCCCAGGGGGAGGGCGCCACACACCATGGGCCTAACTCCCAAAAGGACTGGAACACGTGCCCGGCACAGCCTCTGGAGCAGCTCAGAGGCGGCTCCGGCAGCAGCCGGCGGGGAGGGGCTGTGCAGCCCGGGAGCACATTCCAATGGCAAAGGCCCCAGAGCCCAGGACGCTGTGGAACACAAGCCAAGAACTGGCACTCCCCCCGGGACAGGCAGAGGCTGGGAGGACACAGGAAAGCAAGGACACTCCTGCCGCTGCGCAGCCCGAACTGGGCAGATCAGTGCCCCCGGCCCCTGAAGCATTGAGGCCACTGCGGACTGGGAGCTGCAGTAGTTCCTGCAGGAGCTGACTCCAGAGTTGGAGAGCTGGCCACCGCCACTGATGTTGTTCCTCCTGGTGTCACCTTGTACCTGGGACTGAGCAGGGGCCTCACAGGATAAACAGTTCCCACTGAGCCCTGCACCTGACAAGGGACTGAGCAGCTACCCCAGGTGCACACACCTGAGAAGTAGCACCGCAGGCCCCTGCCCTAGAAGACCAGGTAGAAGGACAGGGGAAAAGCCAGTTATTGACCAAGTGGCACAGGAAAGTTCCAGGGGAAGTAGAGGGATTTACAGTATACAGAATCAGAGGATACTCCCCTTGTTTTTTGTTTTCTATTTGTCTCCCCTCTCCCCCCCCCCCCCTTTTTTTCTCTTTTTCTCCTTTTTCCAGTACAACCAGTTTTTGGCCACTCTGCACTGAGCAAAATGACTAGAAGGAAAAACTCACCACAACAGAATCAGAAACAGTCCTCTCTCCCACAGAGTTACAAAATGTGGATTACAATCCAGTGTCAGAAAGCCAATTCGGAAGCACAATTATAAAGCTACTGGTGGCTCTGGAAAAAAGCATAAAGGATTCAAGAGACTGCATGACTGCAGAATTTAGATAAAATCAGGCCAAAATTAAAAATCAATTAAAGGAGATGCAATCCAAACTGGAGGTCCTAAAAACGAGGGTTAACAAGGTAGAAGAATGAGTAAGTGACATAGAAGACAAGTTGATGGCAAGAAAGGACACTGAGGAAAAAAAGAGAAAAACAATTAAAAGATCATGAGGATAGGTTAAGGGAAATAAATTACAGCCTCAAAAGGAAAACTCTATATTTAATTGGGGTTCCTGATGACGCCGAAAGGGACAGAGGTCCAGAAACTGTATTTCAACAAATCATAGCTGAGAACTTCGCTAACTTGGGAAGGGAAACAGGCATTCAGATCCAGGAGATAGAGATATTCCCCCCTAAAATCAGTAAAAACCACTCAACACCTCGACATTTAATAGTGAAACTTGAAAATTCCAAAGATAAAGAGAAGATCCTTAAAGCAGCAAGAGACAAGAAATCCATAAACTTTACGGGGAGAAGTATTAACAGCAAACCTCTCCACAGAGACCTGGCAGGCAAGAAAGGGCTGGCCAGATATATTCTGGGAACTAACTGAGAAGAACATGCAGACAAGAGTACTTTATCCAGCAAGGCTCTCATTCAGAAAAGGAGACATAAAGAGCTTCCAAAATAGGCAGAAACTGAAAGAATATGTGAACCCCACACCGGCTCTGCAAGAAATATTAAGGGGGACCCTGTAAAAGAAAGAGGAACTCCAAGGAAACAAATCACAGAAACACGGACTGAATAGGTATCAAGATGACACTAAATTCATATCTCTCAATAGTAATTCTGAACGTGAATGGCTTAATAACCCCATCAAAAGGTGCAGGGTTTCAGACTGGATGAAAAAGCAAGACTCATCATTTGCTGTCTATAAGAGACTCATTTTAGACCTAAGGACACCTACAGCCTGAAAATAAAAGGCTGGAGAACTTTGTACCTTTCAAATAGTCCTCAAAAAAAGGGGTAGCCATCCTTATATCAGATAAATTAAAGTTTATCCCAAAGACTGTAGTAAGAGTTGAAGAGGGACACTATATCATACTTAAGGATCTATCCAACAAGAGGACCTCACAATAATGAATATTTATGTCCTGAGTGTGGGAGCTGCTAAGTATATCAATTAATAACCAAGTTAAGACATACTTAGATAATAATACACTTATACTTGGTGACTTGAATATAGCGCTTTCTATTTCTGTTGATAGGTCTTCTAAGCACAACATCTCCAAAGAAACAAGAGCTTTAAATGACACACTGGACCAGATGGATTTCACAGATATCTACAGAACTTTACGTCCAAACTCAACTGAATACACATTCTTCTCAAGTGCACATGGAACTTTCTCCAGAATAGACCACATACTGGGTCACAAATCAGGTCTGAACCGATACCAAAAGACTGGGATCATCCCCTGTGTATTCTCAGACCATAATGCCTTGAAATTAGAACTAAATCACAACAAGAAGTTTGGAAGGACTTCAAACACATGGAGGTTAAGGACCATCCTGCTAAAAGATGAAAGGGTCAACCAGAAAATTAAGGAAGAATTAAAAAGATTCATGGAAACTAAAGAGAATGAAGATACAACTGTTCAAAATCTTTGGGATGCAGCAAAAGCAGTCCTGAGGGGGAAATACATCGCAATACAAGCATCCATCCAAAACCTGGAAAGAACTCAAATACAAAAGCTAACCTTACACCTAAAGGAGCTAGAGAAAAAACAGCAAATAGATCCTACACCCAGCAGAAGAAGGGAGTTAATTAGGATTCGAGCAGAACTCAACGAAATCGAGACCAGAAGAACTGTGGAACAGATCAACAAAACTAGGAGTTGGTTCGTTGAAAGAATTAATAAGATAGATAAACCATTAGCCTGCACCCCAATGTTCATAGCAGCAATGTCCACAATAGCCAAACTGTGGAAGGAACCTCGGTGTCCATCGAAAGATAAATGGATAAAGAAGATGTGGTCTATGTATACAATGGAATATTACTCAGCCATTAGAAACTACAAATACCACCATTTGCTTCAACATGGATGGAACTGGAGGGTATTATGCTGAGTGAAATAAGTCAATCGGAGAAGGACAAACATTATATGTTCACATTCATTTGGGAAATATAAATAATAGTGAAAGGGAATAGAAGGGAAGGGAGAAAAAATGAGTGGGAAAAGTCAGAAAAGGAGACAGAACATGAAGACTCCTAACTCTGGGAAACGAACTAGGGGTGGTGGAAGGGGAGGTGGGTGGGGGGTGGGGGTTAATGGGTGACAGGCATGATGGGGCACTTGACGGGATGAGCACTGGGTGTTATTCTGTATGTTGGCAAACTGAACACCAATACAAAATAAATTTATTATTAAAAAAACAAAATGGATGAAAGATCTAAATGTAAGACAAGATTCCATCAAAATTGAACTGCAATAAAAGAAAAAGAATACACACAGAAAATCAATCAATATCAGGAAACAGAGAGATATATCCAAAATGAAACAACAGGACAAAATCACAGCAAAAGAACTAAATGAAATGGAGGTAAGTGATACACATGGCAAAAAATGTAAAGTAATGCTCATAAAGACACTCACTGGACTTGAGAAAAGAGTGGGGGACTTCAGTAAGACCCGAGACAAGAGATGAAAAAAAAAAAATCCAATGTGGAATTTAAGAACAAAACATGGTGGAAAACAGAAAAGCAAAACATAAACAGATTCTTTTTATTTAATTTTTTAAAATTATTTACTTACAATTATTTATTTTTTATTTAACTTTTTATAAGAGTTCAATTTGCCAACATATAGCATAACACCCAGTGCTCATCCAACCTAGTGTCCCCCACAGTGCTCATCACCCAGTCACTCCAACCCCCCACCTGCCTCTGTTTCCACTACTCCTTGACTGGATCCCAGCGTTAGGTGTCTCTCATGTTTTCTCACTCTCACTGATATTTTCACACATTTTCTCTCCTTTCCATTTATTCCCTTTCATTATTTTTATATTCCTCAAATGAATGAGAACATATAATGTTTCTCCTTCTCCGATTGACTTACTTCACTCGGCATAATATCCTCCAGTTCCAACCACGTCGAAGCAAATGGTGGGTATTTGTCGTTTGTAATGGCTGAGTAATATTCCATTGTATACATAAACCACATCTTCTTTATCCATTTATCTTTCGATGGACACCGAGGCTCCTTCCACAGTTTTACTATTGTGGACATTGCTGCTATAAACATTGGGGTTCAGGTGTCCCGGCATTTCACTGCATCTGTATCTTTGGGGTAAATCCCCAGCAGTGTAATTTCTGGGTGTAGGGCAGGTCTATTTTTAACTCCTTGAGGAACCTCCACACAGTTTTCCAGAGTGGCTGCACCAGTTCACATTCCTACCAACAGTGTAAGAGGGTTCCCTTTTCTCTGCATCCTCCCCAACATTTGTGGTTTCCTGCCTTGTTAATTTTCCCCATTCTCACTGGTGTGAGGCGGTATCTCATTGTGGTTTTGATTTGTATTTCCCTGATGGCCAGGGATGCAGAGCATTTTCTCATGTGCTTGTTGGCCATGTCTATGTCTTCCTCTGTGAGATTTCTCTTCATGTCTTTTGCCCATTTCATGATTGGATTGTTTGTTTCTTTGCTGTTGAGTTTAATAAGTTCTTTATAGATCTTGGTAACTAGTTCTTTATCTGATATGTCATTTGCAAATATCTTTTCCCATTTTGTAGGTTGTCTTTTAGTTTTGTTGACTGTTTCTTTTTTGTTTTTTGTTTTTGTTTTTGTTTTTGTTGTTTTTTTTTTTTCTGTGCAGAAGCTTTTTATCTTGATGAAGTCCCAATAGTTCATTTTTGCTTGTTTTTTCCCCTGCCTTCATGGATGTATCTTGCAAGAAGTTACTGTGGCCGAGTTCAAAAAGGGTGTTGCCTGTGTTCTCCTCTAGGATTTTGATGGATTCTTGTCTCACATTTAGATCTTTCATTCATTTTGAGTTTATCTTTGTGTAGGGTGCTGGTCTACTTTCATTCTTCTGCGTGTGGATGTCCAATTTTCTAGAGCCACCAGTATCTTTATAATTGTACTTCTGAATTAGCTTTCTGATATTGAATTGTATTCCAAATTCTGTAACTCTGTGGGAGAGAGGACTGTTTCTGATTCTTTCTTTTGAGGTGAGTTTTTCCTTCTAGTCATTTTGCTCAGTGAAGAGTGGCTAGAAACAATTTGTACTGGAAAAAGGAGAAAAGGAGAGAAAAGAGGACAGAACAAACAAAAAGAAAAAACAAAGAGGGGTATCCTCTGATTCTATATACTGTAAGTCCCTAGACTTCCCCTGGAGCTTTCCAGCGCTGCTTGGTCAAGAACTTGCTCTTCCCCTGAACTTCCAGCTGGTCTTCTGGGGGAGGGGCTTGCTGTGCTGATTCTCAGGTGTGTGCACCTGGGGGAGCTGCTCCACCACCTGTCAGGTGCACTGTTCCATGGTAGCTGTTTATCCTGTGAGGCTCCAGCTCCCTGGTGGCCATGCTCAGTCCCAGGTACAAGGTGACACCAGAATGAACAACAGCAGTGGTGGCATCCAGCTCTCCAGCCCTAGAGTCAGCTCCAGCAGTAACTACTGCAGCTCCCAGTGCACAGGGGCCTGGATGCTCCAGGGACGGGGTTGCCGATCTGCACAGCTTGGGGGGCACCCAGTGGCAGGATTGTCCTCGCTGTCCTGTGTCCTCCAGGCCCCCGCCTGTCCCAAGGAAAGCGCTGGATCCCGGGCTGTGTCCCTGGCGCCCTGGGCTCTGGGGCCTGTGCTGCTGGAATCGCTCTCCCGGGAGGCGCATCCCCCTCCTCGTGGAGCTGCCGCCCGAGCCACCACCTGAGCTGCTCCCAGGCTCTGCTGGGCACACGCTCCAGCCCTCTAGGGAGCTCGGCCTGCGGTGTGTGGCATGCTCTCCCCCGGGGTGCAGTTTCTCTGTTAGTGCCCCTGGGAGCCTGAGGACATCCCTCCCCCTCCTGGGATCCTGCCCAAGTTCCTTGCAAGCGCCTTTCCGACCGGGAAGATTGGTACAGTTCCTGCTTCTCCAGGACGGGGCTTTCCTGTCCTGGGGGCACCCGCCACGGGGCCTTAGCCCGGCTCCTCTGGGGCCCCTCCCCCTTGGATGCTTTTTTATTTCTTTATTTTTTTCCGTCTTCCTACCTTGATAGAAGCGTGAACTCTCCTCACTTAGCATTCCAGCTGTTCTCTCTTTAAATCTCAGGCCAAATTCATAGGTTTTCAGGATGATTTGAAGTTATCTAGGTAAGGTGGTGGGGGCAGGTGACTTCGGGACCCTACTCTTCCGCCATTGTGCCCCGCCTGATCTCTGGGTGTATTATGTGTTTGGAAAGTCAGTTATATCTCCTGCTCTTGAATGTATTGCCCTTGTGAGGAAGAGGCCCTATACTTCCCTGCAGTCCAACGTTTCCTGTTCACTAGAGCCTGACACTTCAGTGGTGTCTCCTATGTGTGTTTCCTACACCCTCCTATTGTGGCTACATTTGCCTTCAGTCCAGTTGTCTGTGATGAGTCTTTTTGGCTGTTGTGGGCAGGGTCTTGTCTCTGTGTTGGTGGTGGGCTAGTCTGGGGCTGCCTTGGACTTGAGCTGAGTCAGACCAGGCATTTGCCAGAGCTCTGGTAGCACCACTGTATAGAGCACTCTCACTGTGTTGTCCCATGAGAAGCTTTCATTGGTGGGCAGTTCTTGCAGTCAGACAAGTTGTCTGCCCACATCCCACTGTTGGGGTGCAGCTGGATTGGTGTGTGTGGCTGTCTTCCCCCTCTGCTCAAGGCAGGAGATTCTTTAAAGTAGTAGTAGGCTGGCCCCTATACATGCTACTTGCATACTGCCATGTTCATGTCTCAGCTTTGGATGAATCCATGTGGAGGACAGATCCACAGAAAAGCATGATGGTGGGGTGCAGTTAGGAAGATTTGTGCATGTCCACTGTGGAAGGGAATCTTGATTCACTTTAGAAAACTTCTGCTATATGCATAGAGAGGGCAAGTCTGCAGAAGAATATTTGTGTGTGTGAAACGTGGTGCCAGCAAGATTAATGCAGGTCACTGAAGGAGGAAATGCAGGAAAGCCCCTGTCCAGATGGGCTGGGTTGGAGAGTCAGATCTGCAGAAGCACTCAAAGGGCCAGGCACACTATTAATAAGCTAGGTGGAGAGTGTTCCCACAGGTGTCTTTGCATTTAGATTGGGGGTGGGAGAGGAAAGTGGCACCTGCCAACTCTGTTATTTTTGAAGTCTCCTGAAGATCCTTGCACCTCCAGAACATGCTTTGAGATTAGTAAACAAATCTCCCTCCCATATATCCTAGGTGTTTTTCAAACTGATGCTTTTATGCTGTGTTTCAGTATGACTGTCTGTTGTACCATCTCTTTAGGGACAGGGACTCCATTTCTTATTACCCTCCTAGCTCTTCCAGTTCTGAGCCCACTCATCTTTTTTTTTTTTTTTTTAGTTTTAAACACATCTCTATTACTCAGAGGTTGCCACATAATTGGATATTTCTTTACTTGTTACACAATAATTCTTACTCTCCACAGAAAAGCTGCTTCGTAACTTTTCATCTGGTGATGACAAGAACTAAAATCTTGATTTTAACAGAATAGTGGTAAAAATGCCTCAGTGATTTAATTTGAAAATAGTACACTGGTACATGGCTCTTGAATTCAGTTATCAAGAATGC
The DNA here is from genome assembly GCF_053574225.1 of Canis aureus. Lineage (NCBI taxonomy): Eukaryota > Metazoa > Chordata > Mammalia > Carnivora > Canidae > Canis > Canis aureus. Next base: position 58,202,969 of record NC_135628.1, on the reverse strand, counting down.
ACAAATGTCTTTTTCATTCAAAAATACAAAATAAATTATCTTTAGGCATGGACAATGACCGTAGTAAACCATTATACTTTGCCAAGTGAAACCATCAACTGATGATTATAGTAATTTTCTTAAACATTAGCCAGGCTTTTCTTCAGTCATTTACTTCAACTGGCTTCTCTGCAGTTATTACTGAGGACCACTCTCTTGAGCTTCCTCTCACAATTCATTAATAATAGTAAAGCACTATTCTAGGAACTGGAACATGCCACCTCCTATAATACCTCCCATTCTACCAATTCCACCCATTCCAGGGTCCTTCTCTTCTTTAGGAATTTTGGTGACCACCATTTCTCCTATGATTAACAGGCCATTCCAGGAGAATCCAATTAAGCAGTTCTTACAACCTTAGCGGGATCAATGATTCCTTTTTCCAACATATTCACAAAATCACCAAGCATAACATCATAACCAACTTCTGGGGAACTCTGCATAATTTTCTCAACTATCAGTGATTTTTCAGCACTTGTGTTCTTAGGAATGGTCATTGCAGGAATTCTGAGTGTTACAATAATTTCTATACTAATTTTTCTACCTTCATTAGCTGAAATTATTGAATCCAAGGCTGAAATGCACTGAATCAGGGCACAACTCCCAGAACAATACATTCTTCAACAGGAGCTCATATAGCACTGAGGGCATTTAAAACTCTTTCTTATCATTCACTTCACTGTCCCATCAACTTTCAGCACAGCTACTCCATCTGAGAGTTTTGCTAGATGTGCATTCAGCTTTTCCTTTTCATATTCACTAGTTGTGATATCTAGTTGTTCAATGATTTCTTGAATATGTTTTTCACTTTGAGACATGTCATCTTTTCCTTTTAATAGCATGGCAGCATCTTTGGTCACAATGACCTCTCCAACTTTTCCTAAGTTGTGAGACTGAACATCTTTGAGAATTAGAGTCAATACTTCTCCAAACATTGCGCCAACCAGTAGCAATAGCCATGTCTTTAAGCTGGTTCTTTCTATTGTTTTTTGTTTTTTTTTTTTAATTTTTACTTATTCATGATAGGCACACAGTGAGAGAGAGAGAGAGAGGCAGAGACACAGGCAGAGGGAGAAGCAGGCTCCACGCACCGGGAGCCCGACGTGGGACTCGATCCCGGATCTCCAGGATTGCGCCCTGGGCCAAAGGCAGGCGCCAAACCGCTGTGCCACCCAGGGATCCCGGTTCTTTCTATTGTTATCAAAACCTTGTTAGCGGGGGATCCCTTTTTTTTGAAAAAAAAAAAAAAAAACCTTGTTAGCAATGACTGCTACAGTCTGAAGACCAACTTTAAGCCTATTCAAAATGAACATACTCAGAGCTTCTCCATCAACTTATTCAGCAATTATGCCCAAGGATTTACAGTGAGCATTGGCAATTCAAGAACAGGTACAATAGATTGGACACTAGAAATTTTCTTTTCACTCAGCAGAATGTAGGCATCTTAGAATTCACATTTCTGACCCTTTTATGTATTAAAATAGTATGGGAAAATGTAACCTCAATCAAACTTCATGCCTTCAATAATTTCTAATTTATTTAGTATTTTCCAATCTTTTAACGTCATGACACCCTTTCTTCCAAACTTTTTACTTTGCATCAGAAGTAATGCTACCAATTTCTTTGCCTCAATTTGCAAAAATCATAACAACTTTAGCAATTTCTTCAGGGTTGTCACAAGTTTAGACTGCTTTTTAAGTTCAGCGATTACATCATCAACAGCTAACATTACAACTCTCCTGATTTCCACAGGATTAGCACCTTTGCTAATCTTCTCAAAGCCCTCCTTGGCAATAGAGTGTGGCAAGACAAAAGCAGTAATGCCATCCCCAGCTTCTCCATTTGTGTTATTGACAACATCTTAAAGAAATTGAGTGCCAATATTTTCATATTCATCTTTTAAGTGAATTGATTTTGCAATGGTCACACCTTCTTTTGTTACTTTGGGACTCCCCCAGATCTGTTCAATAATCACTGTTCTTCCTTTTAGCCCCATAGTAACAGCTACAGCATTGACTAAAATGTCTACACCATGAAGCAGTTAGCCTTCGGCATCAACACCAAATTTTATATCTTTGTCATAACCACAAATGAGATGAAAACTGAGTGCCCTGAACCCTCTTACACTGTTGGTGGGAATGTGAACTGGTGCAGCCACTCTGGAAAACAGTGTGGAGGTTCCTCAAAGAGTTAAAAATAGACCTGCCCTATGACCCAGCAATTGCACTGTTGGGGATTTACCCCAAAGATTCAGAAGCAATGAAACCCAGGACTCCTGCACCCCAATGTTTCTAGCAGCAATGTCCACGATAGCCAAACTGTGGAAGGAGCCTCGGTGTCCATCGAAAGATGAATGGATAAAGAAGATGTGGTTTATGTATACAATGGAATATTCCTCAGCCATTAGAAACGACAAATACCCACCATTTGCTTCAACGTGGATGGAACTGGAGGGTATTATGCTGAGTGAAGGAAGTCAATCGGAGAAGGACAAACAGTGTATGTTCTCATTCATTTGGGAAATATAAATAATGGTGAAAGGGAATATAAGGGAAGGGGGAAGAAATGTGTGGGAAATATCAGAAAGGGAGACAGAACGTAAAGACTGCTAACTCTGGGAAACGAACTAGGGGTGGTGGAAGGGGAGGAGGGCGGGGGGTGTGGATGAATGGGTGACGGGCACTGAGGGGGGCACTTGACGGGATGAGCACTGGGTGTTATTCTGTATGTTGGTAAATTGAACACCAATAAAAAATTAATTTATTAAAAAAAAAGAAAAAAAAAGAAAACTGAGTGCCCTGGACACTGATCTAATTTGGTGAAGGACTTCAGGCAATCAAAGCAGTTCTGTGGGGCAGTAGCAGGGCATGAGGACAGTGAGACAGGCCATTGGGGTGAGTGAGGGCCTGAGCCCACTGATATTTTTTTAAAGATTTATTTATTTATTAGAGAGAGAAAGAGAAAAGGAGGAGAGACAGATGGAGAGGGAGAGAAAGAATCCCAAGCAGACTCCTTGCTGAAGGCAGAGCCTGACATGGGGCTTAATCCCATAGCCCTGAGATGATGACCTGAGCTGAAATCAAGAGTTGGATGCTTAACTGACTGAGCCACCCAGGTGCCCCTGAGCATGAAGAAAACAATCAATAAAATTAAAAGGCAATGTATGGAATAGGAGAAGATATTTGCAAATGACATATCTGATAAAGGGTTAGTATCCAAGAACTATAAAGAACTTATGTAACTCAATACCCAAAAAAATGAATAATGAAATTTAAAAACTGAAAAAGGACATGAATAGACATTTTCCCACCAAAGATATACAGATGGCCAACAGACACATGAAAAGATGTTCAACATCATTGATCCATCAGGGAAATAGATACTAAAACTACAATGAGCTATACCTAACACCAGTCAAAATGGCTAAAACTGACAACACAAGAAACAATAAGTGTTTGCAAGGATGCAGAGAAAGGGAATTCTCTTACACTGTTGGTGGAAATGCAAACTGGTGTAGCCACTCTGGAAAACAGTATGTAGGTTTCTCAAAAAAAAATTTTATATAAATTTATTTTTTACTGGTGTTCAATTTGCCAACATATACAATAACACCCAGTGCTCATCCTGTCAAGTGCCCCCTCAGTGCCCGTCACCCAGTCACCCCTACCCCCCGCCCACCTCCCCTTCCACCACCCCTAGTTCGTTTCCCAGAGTTAGGAGTCTCTCATGTTCTGTCTCCCTTTCTGATATTTCCCACTCATTTTTCTCCTTTCCCCTTTATTCCCTTTCACTATTTTTTATATTCCCCAAATGAAGGAGACCATATAATGTTTGTCCTTCTCCGTTTGACTTATATCACTCAGCATAATACCCTCCAGTTCCATCCACGTCGAAGCAAATGGTGGGTATTTGTCGTTTCTTTTTTTTTTTTTAAATAATAAATTTATTTGTTATTGGTGTTCAATTTGCCAACATATAGAATAACACCCAGTGCTCATCCCTTCAAGTGCACCCCTCAGTGCCCGTCACCCATTCACCCCCACCCCTGCCCTCCTCCCCTTTCACCACCCCTAGTTCATTTCCCAGAGTTAGGAGTCTTTATGTTCTGTCTCCCTTTCTGATATTTCCTACCCATTTCTTCTCCCTTCCCTTCTATTCCCTTTCACTATTATTTATATTCCCCAAATGAATGAGAACATATAATATTTGTCCTTCTCCACTTGACTTATTTCACTCAGCATAATACCCTCCAGTTCCATCCACGTTGAAGCAAATGGTGGGTATTTGTCGTTTCTAATGGCTGAGTAATATTCCATTGTATACATAAACCACTTCTTCTTTATCCATTCATCTTTCGATGGACACCGAGGCTCCTTCCACAGTTTGGCTATTGTGGACATTGCTGCTAGAAACATTGGGGTGCAGGTGTCCTGGCGTTTCATTGCATCTGTATCTTTGGGGTAAATCCCCAGCAGTGCAATTGCTGGGTCGTAGGGCAGATCTATTTTTAACTCTTTGAGGAATCTCCAAAAATTTAAAAATAAAACTACCCTATGACCCAGAAATTATACTACTAAGTACTTATCCAAATAATACATAAATACTAATTCAAAGGGATACATGTACCCTAATGTTTGTAGTAGCATTATTAACAATAGTCAAAGTATGGAAAGAGTCCAAATGTCCATTACTGATGAATGGATAAAGAGGTGGTATATAGATATAATGGAACATAACTCAACCATTGGAAAGAATGAAATCTTGTTATTTGCAACAAAATAGATGGAACTACAGAGCATTATGCTAAATGAAATAAGAGAAAGATAGATATCATAGATTTCACTCATATGTAGAATTTAAGAAACAAATGAGCAAAGGGGAAAAAAGGAGAGATGCAAATCAAGAAACAAACTCAACTACAGAGAACAAACTGATGGTTACCCGTGGAGACAGGTAAAATAAGTGAGGGGGATTAAAGGGTACACTTACTGTGATAAGCACCAGGTGTTGTATGTAAGTGTTGAATCAGTATGTTGTATATCTGAAACTATTATTACTCTATATGTTAACTAACTGCTATTTAAATAACTATAAAAAAATAAAGTTCCTATTGGTAAGCCATGCTGAGTATAAAAACGTGCAAAATTTGGCCTCTCTAGTTTTCAAAGCCAAATTCTGTGGAGATCTGACTTCCTAGTGCAGTGCAGTTCCTCTGTACCTCGGCTGCCTGGTATGGAGATCTCTTCCTCTCTCTTCTCCATGCCTGTGGCATCTCTCATTCCCGGGGACAGCTCAGTGGGTTATTTTGGCTCCTGACCACATGGCCATCCTTTCTATCCTCTTTGATGTGGCCTCTTCTCTATATTTAGCTGTGGATAATCTGTTCTGCCAGTCTTTGGTAGTTTTCTGGGTTATTTATACTGATGTAGGTGTTATTGAGTTGTATCCATGGGACAAGGTGACCATAGGGCCCTCCTACTTTGTCATCTTCCCCAGCAGTCTCCCTTTGATATTTGATTCATTTTTAAGATTGTTTGTTTGTTTGTTTGTTATTTGTTTGAGAGAGAGAGAAGGCATGAGTGGGGGACAGAGGCAGAGGGAGAGGGAGAAGCAGACTCCCTGCCAATGGGATCCCAGGACCCAGAGATCATGACCTGAGCTGAAAGATAGTTGACTCACTAAGCTGCCCAGACACCCCTTCCCTCTGAGATTCTTATGTGCTGCTCCTCTAGATTTTTTCTGCCTGAGTGTCATAGAGACCCTCACTTAGTACTCTGAATAGGATGAGAGAAAAAATGAATTATTTTGTTAGCGTCCCACACACCTAGGAAACTGGATTCTTATTCATATATATTGTCCATTTATAGCCCAAATAAATCACAGGTTGTGGAAGATCTTTATGGTCCTAAGCTATGCTGACTTAGGGGATGAGGGATGTGGGTAAAACCAAACTATTCCACTTACCTATTCCAAAGTGACCAAAATTATTTTGTTTATTTGTTTCAACAGCGTGCTGCAATTTCTCCTCTGGAAGCGCTGACTTCCACAAAAACTGTCTTGTCCATAGGTGACTGCCCAAGTCAGTGTTCCTCAAGGGCCCCAGTCTATAGTGGAAAAAATTTCGTCCAGTTTACTGGTCATTACAAGATCCATGGATGAGTTGAGGTCTGGCTGCATATTACTTGACCCATTAGTGGGTAACACTCCTTCCAGATCATTTAAGATATAGTGCTTCCTCAAGGACAAACTTGCCTGTGAATGGATGCCAAAATTTTGTTGCCAGTGGAGAAAGTAAAGAAATGTCTTATGTTGCCATCATACTAATACCACTCCTACAATTGCTATTCCTTCCTGTCATACATAATCCTATCCTTACTTTTGATATATGATGCTAATTTGAAGTATTTTATATTTTAATATGTTTCTGTTCTTAAATATCAATGTATTTTAATCAGGAGTTGGTTTTAAAGTATATTTAAAGATTTTCAGATCCTTTGTACACATTACACCTTTCCTAGAACAATTAATAAACTATTAAACAGTCTTATATATACTTATGCTACCTATCATTGCATGTCTGAAATAAAACTCGGTTGGTTTTCCTCCATTCTACCCTTGAGTGCCAAAACCTCATTTTTATAAACATTTTCTTTTGTGTAAACATTTATTTGAATTTTTCAATCTCCATGGACTATTTTTAGTTAACTACCAGCATGCACAAGGAATTTAAGACTGAAAAAGTATATTGTTCTTATTCTTTCTGATTTTCTTTCATCCTTACTGTCTCCAATGGATAGGCACAGAACAGAAACAAAACATTTGTGGAGTCAAGTAAACCAATGACTTCTTAAACTTTTAACGTATAAATCAATAAGCAAATTGCTTAATTATGTTAATGGATAATCAGTTAAACAGTTAACTGAAAACAGACAAATTGGTAGATCAATTTGCTCATTGAAAACAAGGAAGCATTTTTGTTATCATTCTTTAGTTTTTTTTGCAACATTTTGCAGTAAAAGCTAATTACCTGTGAGAATAGAACCTCCAGAGACCTCCAAAAACCCCAGTCCATCTGTACTCCTTTTGCTCTATCATTCAATTGAAATAAAACTGCTCACACCATTTTTGGAATCTCCTAATAACGCCACAATGTCATATATTTGACTGGAGAGTTACATGGAGTGTAGAACTCTGAGAAAAATTCAATGAATGGATGGTATGTAGATGACTGCTGTGCAGGCTTATATTTTTCCAAATTAATCACTGACCTGTTTTCCTACACAGGTAAGTTACTTACATTTTAGAAAATGAAGAAAAAAGGAAACTTCTGTTCAGATCTGTGAAACTTAGTTGAGCAAAGCTATATTTGAAGCACAAATTGTTGCGTTTTATCTAGCCTGAAAGATTCTGTTCTGTAAATTTATGTAGGATATTTATGGCAAAATCACACACACACAAACTTTTAAGTGGTTTTTGACTGTTTTGTTGCAGAAATTTTACTGCATGCTATTTCATTTTTCATATCACAGCACTGTATTTTTAAAATCTTCATATTGGGAAGCCTGGTTGGGTCAATGGTTGAACATCCGCCTTTGGCTCAGGTAATGATCCTGGGGTCCTGGGATGGAGTCCCACATTGGGTTCCTACAGGGAGCCTGCTTCTCCCTCTGCCAGTGTCTCTGCCTCTCTCTGTGTCTCTCATGATAAATAAATGGAATCTTTAAAAATAAATAAATAAAATCCTCAAAAGGATAAAAAGTTAGGTATTGGATTAATTTGTTAAATATTGTTTTATGATAAACCTTAGAGTTTAATGATCTCACATCTTTAGAATTTTTGTGTTAATATGAAACAGTGGCAGCCTTAAGGAACCTACAACCTATTTAGAACTAAAATCAGGGGTGCCTGGATGACTCAATTTGTCTGCCTTCTGCTCAGGTCGTGATCCCCGGGTCCTGGGATACAGCCCCACATCGGGCTCCCCGCTCAGCGAAGAGTCTGCTTCTCCCTCTGTCACTGCCCCTGCTCTTGTGTGCACTCTCTCTCTCTCTCTCTCTCTCACACACACACACACACACACACACACTCTTTCTCTCAAATAAATAAAATCTTTTTTAAAAAAAGAACTAAAATCAACATATTAATTTATTAAATATACTAGGGACAACAGTGTAAGTGTCTAGTGATATAATCTGACAAAAGCAGGAGAGACAGAAGGAAAGATAGAAAGAACAGGGAACAAGAAAGAGATAGATGTGTTCTGATCAACATTTGGTTAACTTTGGGCCAAAACCATGAAAATGAAATCTGTGCTTCTTACCTGAAGCTGAATCTTCAATTACTCTGCTATCATCAGAGTTTATAGAAAGTAGAGGTAGCAAAGTCACCTTTGTGATTCAGTGAGGAGAGAATACTTCTGTAAAATTCTCTGAAAATTTAATAACAAATTATTAGTAATAATTTTTACTGTTTTGACATTTACAAAATGAAATTGATCAAAGGCTAGATATAGAACTTGAAAACCTAATATAAGTAGACAAATGTATACATAGAGGTTTATTTGAAGTATGAACAAAGGCAATAAAGAAAGTGCCATGGAAAGTAAATTAGAATTTTTAAAAGAAAAAAAAACTTTAAGAAAAAATATCAAAAACTATACCAAATTTTTTTAATTAGAGAATTTATGTGGTTATAGGACATATCAAAAGATAAAGGTCAGTAATGTATAAATCTCTTACATGATTAGAAGAAAAATATAAACATATTTTTAAGTGGCACAAATATTTTGATAAAGAAGCATTTACAGAAATAAATGAATAGTAATAAAAATGCAAAATAAATTCAGATTAGATGCCCACTTTTTTTCTTGCTGAATTATAGACCAGAAAAATGGATGATGTAGTCATGAAAGTCATGATGCTGTCATGACAAGAATGCTGACTGATATGTAAGGGTAGCTCTTTCATAGGATACAGCTACAATATATAACTCTGAAATAAACAATATTTTCTTAATAAAAATAAATGATCATATAGAATCTAGGGATTTTTTTAACATAGATATTTTTCTCAGCATTGTTTTAGATTAGTAAAAGTTTCAAAAATATTACATTTAAAATTAACATAAAATTGTTATAGGAATTATTTTACTAAGATAAAATAATAGAGATCTTTATGTTCATAGGAATTATATTTTTAATTATTTAAATAAATGGAAATAGGTATGCAATTATAAGATTTAGGAAAATATATAGAACTATATATAGTGTAATTCTATATCTGATATATTTTATATAGTGTATCTATCTGCATACATTATTTATTAAAATATATATTGAAAAGAATAAATGAAACTTTAATAGCACATATTGCATTTAATTTTGGGATTGGATATGCCTCTATTTTTCTTTTGTTCCATGTGTGTTAAATTATCTATAGTGTTCATAATACAATTATAGAGTGAAAATAATATTTTTAGATAATTCAAAGTAAATTTAACCCAAAAAAGCACGATACCATTGATTTGAATTTGTTTTTTCTTTCCATAATGAAAAGCTGAACCCATGATGTTATTTCAAAACAAAAGGCAGATGAACAATTTGAACATTCTTCTCCAAATGCCACAGTTTAATATAGTATTGCATTCTAATCCAGGGGAAGGTAAACCCATGGGAAAAAAAAAAAAAACAACTAAACTCTTAATACTAAGAAAACTATAGAAGAAACACCAGTAGAACAAAATGGACATTGTGGTTAAATCAGAATATCTTACAGTGAAAAAATTAGATCAGTTCAGTTCATGATCATAAGAACTTAGAATAGAAAAAACTGAATTTGGCTGACATATGTGGCCATGTCCCATGCAGACAGCTCTGCAGGCAGCTATAGTTCTTGGAGCTTGCATATTTCCTCAGTATTTGACTTTTTGCTCTTCTTTCCCCCCACCCCCCACATTGAAATCATATTCCTCTGCTTCTTACATCTTCCAATGTTTTCTGCAATTACAATATTTTTTCTTTTTCTTCTTTTTTTTTTAAGAATTCCTCATTGAAATAATCAAATCCTCATGATTTACTTGCTCATTTCTTCACTTGCTGTCTCTGCCTCTCATAGGCCTTGGAGTACTGTATAAATATAATATTTAATTTCTCTTGTTCAAATTATATTCTACATCATAGCACAGGGCCTGCATGGCACTGAAAAAACCTATGAAGTTGCTTTTGAATAGAAGTAGACTCCTATAATGTTCTCCATATTTCTGCATTGTTTGGCTACTTGCAAAATTTAATTTTCACAATCTGATAACTCAGGTTCCTTCAGTTAACAGCATTTTTTTTTATTCTGTGCATCCCACATTGTTATATCCTCTGAACTATTCCACAATTGCTGGGAGACAGAAAATTAATAATATCCAGGACTATGTTCCCCAAATCCAATACCCTACCTTCATATTTCATAGCTCTGTATTCTTTTCCTTCTGCACATGAAGACTTAAAATAATCATATATTTCATAATTTTTTACTATAATTTATTTCTATTTTATGATTATTTCTGATTGAAATGTATTTAGGCTGATGATTGAATAGAAAATAATGACTTTTGTGAGACAAAAATTATACAGCATATGTAATGCTTTCTTTTCCTTACTTTTATCATATTTAGCATTTTGTGCTTAAAAGTAGAAGGCAATAATATACTGTTACTTCTATAATTCTCTGATCTGGGAATTATTATGGACATTTCTTAGATAACAATATTGAATGAAGATTTTTAAGTTGTTTACTTAAAGAAATTTGAATTACTTAAGATAAAACTTTAGTTGAGATTTTCCTCCCTTTAAAAACCTGTATTTCTCTTATATAAAGCTAGTTCTTCAGACACTCAGAAGAGAGAATAAAGGTTAAGATCTCATTGTTTAGAGCCTATATTGATAACAAAAAGGTCTTATTTCTGTGTTTCTATAAACATCAGCAAACAATGCAAATAACACAACAATACATTGGAGCACTACATACTTGAAAAATAAAACTGGGTTTTCAACACATCATCGCAAATGTTTTAGAGAGCTACTAGTATATAGCTGAAAGTACAATCTAGAAGAAACATAAACATAATCTAAAGTAATCGTATCAAATTGAATATTACTCAGCCATTAGAAATGACAAATACCCACTATTTGCTTCGACGTGGATGGAACTAGAGGGTATTATGCTGAGTGAAATAAGTCAATCGGAGAAGGACAAACATTATATGGTCTCATTCACTTGGGGAATATAAATAATAGTGAAAGGGAATAGAGGGGAAGGGAGAAGAAATGGGTAGGAAATATCAGAAAGGGAGACAGAACATGGAAGACTCCTAACTCTGGGAAACGAACTAGGGGTGGTGGAAGGGGAGGAGGGCGGGGGGTGGGGGTGACTAGGTGGTGGGCACTGAGGGGGGCACTTGACGGGATGAGCACTGGGTGTTATTCTGTATGTTGGCAAATTGAACACCAATAAAAAATAAATTTATTATTAAAAAAAGTAATCTTATCTGAGTGTCTATGAAGAATGTTATTTCAGATTTAGAAATAAATTTCAAAGATAATATCTTAACAAATATCTCTTTTGTATATAAAAAGAACAGACTTATGGAAGAGAAGTTGTATCTTGCTGGTCTGATATAAAACACTCATATGTCTCCTGTTCTAAGATCCCCTGGAAAACTAATAATGTTTGCCTTCATTAAATAAATGATAGAATAACCTTCAAACCTCAATTCACAAAACTTTTGTTACAATTATATTCAAATTCCAATGCCAAAAGTACCAGTGATGACCAACAAGAGTTTCCCAATGGGCTTCATTCTTCTGGGCTTCTCTGAATGGCCCCATCTAGAAATGATTCTCTTCTGGATTGTGATCATCTTGTACACCATGATCATCCTCTCCAACTCAATAATTATCTTACTCTCTTGTGTGGACCCTCATCTCTACACCCCCATGTACTTCTTTCTTAGCAATCTTTCTTTCTTGGATCTCTGCTTTACCACAACCACTGTGCCCCATATGTTGTCCAACTTGTGGGGGCCAGGCAAGATCATCACCCACACAGGCTGTGTCATCCAACTCTGTATGTTGCTCTGCCTTGGTGCCACAGAATGTGTCATGTTGGTAGTGATGGCCTTTGACCGCTACATTGCTATCTGCCAGCCCTTGCACTATACCATCATCATGCATCATCAGTTCTGTTGGAAGCTGGTGCTCATAGCCTGGCTCTCTGGCCTGATAGAATCTGTTACTCAAATTCCTGTCACACTTCAGCTTCCATTCTGCACCCACCACCGCCTAGATGACTTTCTGTGTGAGGTTCCAGCCCTCATACGGTTGACATGTGGAGACACCTCTGCCATTGAATGGCAAATGACCATCTCTGCTATTCTTTTCACCATCGTGCCACTGGCATTGATCCTGACTTCTTATGGCTACATAGCTCAAGCTTTAGGTAAAATCCAATCCAAAGATGGAAGGCAGAAAGCCATTGCCACATGTTCCTCCCACCTTACTGTGGTATTCATGTTTTACGGAACTGTGGCACCAGTGTATACATATCCTAAGAATCACTTTGCTTCAACATATAGCAAATTCTTTACCTTCTTCTACACTGTGGTCACACCATTGTTAAATCCTCTTATCTATTCCCTGAGGAACAAAGACGTAAAGAATGCTATGCTACAACTGCTGAGAAGAGGATCACCATGAGAAAAAGGTAGAATTTGATCTTTGAACCAGAAAGGAAGTTGAAAATCATGACAGTCACACATTCTTCACAATTTTAAAAGCATGGTTTGTTTCAAAGGCAGTAATCTTTTATTTAACATGATTTCACATGTCATTTTGTCAACAAATTGTACAAATACAATGCCAGTTTTTTGGCACCTAATATAAGTTTAATTGTTAAGTTGTAGAAATATGAGTTTCTTTTTCAAGCTAGTTGTATAAATTGGATATTTTTGGAGAATTTAAAAAATATCAGAGAAGGAAAAATTGTAGGAATAACTGTTTGTTTCAATATTGAATGCCCTGATGAAGTGGTAGCTATGTGTTTATGTTTTCTGTTTCTCTTCTAATTTCATTATTTTTTTACTCTTTTTGTTCCCCCAATATACAGTTAGTCCTTTTTAAGAATAATTACTATTTGTTCCATTCCCTTCCATTTTAAAATATTTCTTTCTTTAATAGTAGGCCTGTTAACTATGTTGAATAAAGCTTTTGAACTAAACTTGATCACTGTCTGCATACTGAGTCAACATTAATAATCACAAAGACAATAATAAGTGTTAGATTAGCTCAATAGATGGAATTTTAAGTACAATTTTATTTTAGACAAGGCCTAGTTCCAAGGTGTCAAAGCAGTCTCTGAAAATTGTCACTGGCCTTTTCTCACAGACTCAAAAGAGTCAAGAACAATTCTGAATGAAAAATGAAAATTAAAAAAGGAAGTCTGTCATTATGCAGAGTAGAAAAATAACAGGGTATTTCACCCAAGAAATTATGACAATAGAAAAATATCTTTTTCAAAAACACATAAACATTTATTAACAGACCACATCCTAGTCAATAAAATAAACCTAAACAAATAAATGAAATCCTAACAATGTGTCCTCTTGTAATAATGATGACAGGAAATTAATAGCACACAAATTTAAACAATTTAGAAAAATCTCTATTCCTGTGGAAATTAAATGTATTTCTAAAAATAGGAGGTATCAAATGAGAATCTTGAGAAAATAAAACTATTAGTATTGAATTTTAAACTCAAGTAAATTTTCCTTTAAAAGTAAGGGGAAAACAAAATTTATTTTTTTCTTTTTCACAATGAATTAAGCATACAGCTAGTCCCATATACTTCTACACATACCTTTACAAAACATATCTTAATGAAAGAAAATGTTACTTGAAAGACACTTTATATACAGTGCACTTTCATATGCTTCTACATATATGGTCTTATAATCATGACCCAATTGGTCACCAGATAAGCCATCACAAAGCACAGATTAGAGAGAGAATGTGTAGGGGTTGGAGTGTCGTTAATTTATGCATGGCAGAATGCTGGTTATATGCCTTTACTTGCCCACGTAGGCCAATTCAATTCATTTAAACAACCAGCTACTGAACAGCTATTATATGCTGCAAATTGCAGGCATTAGAAAAGCATAAATGGGGCAGTCCGCGTGGTTCAGCAGTTGAGCGCCGCCTTCAGCTCAGGGTGTGGTCCTGGAGACCTGGGATCGAGTCCCCTGACTCCTGCATGGAATGGAGCCTGCTTCTCCCCCTGCCTGTGTCTTAGCGCCCCCCGCCCCCAGCCGTGTGTGTGTGTGTGTGTGTGTGTGTGTGTGTGTGTGTGTGTGTCTCATGAATAAATAAATAAAATCTTTAAAAAAAAGAAAAACATAAATGAATCTGACATGTTTTCTCCATTCAAGTAATACTGTCTGTAAAAGTAGTGGTAGCAGTTGCTGTTGTCATTATTACTGCCGTTGTTAGTTAACAGAATTAATGTAGTTAGCACACTGAGTGATTACTATTTGACAGACATCATGCTGACTACACTTCTTGGATTACCTACTGAATGTGCTTAATTAAATTTGTAACTGCAATCTAAGTTTTATGGTTGTCCTACAGACCTCATATTCTCACCTAGTTTATTAACCACTGTGTTCTCCAAAATCTCTCCTCCTAAAAAAAAAAAAAAAAAAATCTCTCCTCCTTCCCAAACACTTCTAACTATGAACTCTTAGCAATTCCTCAATTCTAAATGCACCTAGAAAATAGAAGTCACAAGGTGTCCAGTCCAAGGTGGTCACATAGGGGGACCCTGAACTGGCTTTCTCTATGGACACACACAAAATGACACCTATTGATAGAGCAATTCTTTTTGAAGAACTAGGGCTGACTTAAGAGCTTCTGCACAAGAAAAGATAGAAAGGCAAAAGAGAATAGCAAGAGAGATGCAGACACACTAATGAAGGGGATCCCCACATGCAATGCTGTGAACTGAAGTGAGCAGGGATAGTTCTCAGGGACCTGGAATAAACTTGTCTGTTCTTGGACACAGAAAACAAACAAACAAACAAAACACAATAACTGAGGTTTAAAAGAGTAAATAGAATGAATAGAATGTAAAAGAGTCAGCTCTAGAACTCTTACTAAATGTTAAGGAGCTGCTGGACTTCTCTCCGAGAAGGGGGAACTAACACACATGTTCTATTACTCCCCTTCCATCTTGAAAGCACAGGCATCCTAACTGACTGCCCTGGCCAAGACCAGGTTAGTGCTTACTACAGCTCCAAGCTTTGTGCTAAGGCAATACAGGTACAAAGCACCTGGAACACTCCACTTCAGCTCCAGATGGCTTTGCAGGGCACCAGCAGCACCCAATGCTCCAGAACCTCCCAACTGGCATCTGGTTTGGATCCAGCTGCCCCAACCAACACGAACCCTACACAGAGCAGCATGAAACACTCCTGCCTGTGGTGGCCTAACTCACCACCCAACCAGAGCACCTGCTGTGTTAAAAATTCTGAGACACACTGACATGACCACTTCAGCTTCAGCTGTCCAGCCATGACAGGAGACAACAGGTACCATAACAGCCCACCCATACTTTAGCTGTCCTGCCAGGGTGATCCCTGTGTGGGGCACCCCAGGAACTCTCAGTCACCACTCCAGTGAACACTCTCTACAGAGATCCCTGAACACCCTGCTTATGCCCATTTCAGATTCGGCTATTCTGCTAATGTGTCCCATGTGCATATAGCCCTGGGAGCCCAGGCTTGCATGCACTTCAGCTCTAGCTGCCCTGCCAGGACACTCCCTCGTGTGGAGCAACCTGGAACACACCAGGTTATACCCACTTTATTTTTTTAAGATTTCATTTATTTATTCATGAGAGACACACAGAGAGAGGCAGAGACATAGGCAGAGGGAGAAGCAGGCTCCATCCAGGGAGCCCAACATGGGACTCAATACCAGGACCGTAGGATCCTTAGGATCACACCCTAAGCTGAAGGCAGATGCTCAACTGCTGAGCCACCCAGGCATCCCTACCCACTTTAGATTTATCTGTCTGCCGGGGTGCCTGACGTGTAGAAAATATCAGGATCCCTCAGCTTATACCCACTTAAGTTTCAGCTGTACTGCAAGGATATTCTCTGTACACACAGCCCTGGGACAACTCAGATAACACCTGCTTCAGGCTCAGCCATACTTCCAAGACATTCTCTGCATTTTGAGTTTTAGAACACTCTAGCGGGACCTACTTCAGCTTTCACTCCCTTGCCAGGGCACCAAAAGTGGGAAGAGCACAAGAATTACTCTGACTATGCCCACTTTAGCCTTAGCACTCCTGCCAGGGTAAATACAGCATAGAAGGCCCTAGGACCTCCAGCCCATGCCTGTCACAGACCCAGCCAACCAGCACCACTATGAAACTAGGAGTCAACCATAAGAAAAATGTGGAAAGACCACAAATATATGGAAGTTAAATAACATGCTACTAAACAATAAGTGGGTTGACCAGGAAATCAAAGAAGAAATATTTTTTAATGAGAAAAATTGAAAATGGAAAATAATTGTCCAAAATCTTTGGAATGTAGCAACAGTGACCTAACACGGAATTATATAGCAATACAGGCCCACCTTAAGAAGGAAGAAAAATCCCAAATAAAAAGCCTAACCTTATACCTAAAGGAGCTAGAAAAAGAACAATAAATGAAGCTTAAAGCCAGCAGAAGGAATGAAGCAATAAAGATTAGAGCAGAAATAAATGATATAGAGACAAACAAAACAACAAAAACAAAAATCCAAAACCCAAAATCATAGTACAGACCAATTAAACAAGGATCTGTTATTTGAAAAAAAAAATGAATTAAATTGATAACCCCTAGCCAGACTTATCAAAAAGAAAAGAAAATGGACTCAAATAAATAAAATCACAAATAAGAGAGGAGAAATAATAAACAACACCACAGAAACACAAACACTCTCAAGTGAATATTAAATATATGCCAACAAATTAGACAAACTGGAAGAAATGGATAAATTCCTGGAAATATATAAACTAACAAAACTGAAACAAAAGAAATAGAAAACTTCAACAGACTGATAATCAGCAAAGGAATTTGAATCAATAATCAAAAAACTCCCAACAAACAAAAATTCAGGATCAGATGGCTTCACAGGTGAGTTCCACCAGACATTTAAAGAAGAGTTAATGCCTACTCTTCTCAAACTATTCCAAAAAGTATAAAAGAAAAGAAAGCTTCCAAATTCATTCCATGATTCCAGTATTACCCTGATACCAAAACCAGATAAAGACTCCACTAAAAAAAAGAGAATTACAATCTAAGATTCCTGATGAACATGGATGCAAAAATTCTCAATTCGGATTTGGCTGAATCCAAAATAGTAACAAACTGAATCCAATAATACATTTTAAAAAATAATTCACCATGATGAAGTGAGAATTATTCCTGGGCTGCAAGGGTAGTTCTATATTTGTAAATCAATCAGCATGATACATCACATTAATGAAAGGATGAGAACCATATGATTCTTTGAATAGATGGAGAAAAAGCATTTGACAAAGTACAACATCATGATAAAGACCCTCAACAAAGTAGGTTTAGAAGGAATATACCTCAACATAATAAAGGCCATATATGAAAACCCACAGCTATTATCATCCTCAATGGGAAAAAATCTGAAAAGAGTAAGACAAAGATGTTGATTGTCACCACTGTTATTTAACATAGGACTAGAAGTCCTAGCCAGAGCAACCAGACAACAAAAAGAAATAGAAGGCATTTAAATTGATAAGGTAGACAGAAAACTTCCACTAGTTGCAGATGACATGATACCCTATATACAAAACTCAAAAGACCCCACCAAAAATCTACTAAAGCTGATAAATAAATTCAGTAAAGTGGTATGATACAAAATCAATGTACACGTATCTGTTGCATTTCTATACACCAATAATGAAGCAGCAAAAAGAGAAATCAAGGTATCAATCACATTTACAATTGCAGCAAAAACCATAAGATAAAGAAATAAACCTAACTTTGAGAACTATAAAACACTGATTAAAGAAACTAAAGATGACAGAAAGAAATGAAAAACATTCCATGTTTGTGGATTGGAAGAACATATATTGCCAAAATGTTTATACTAAGGCAGGAAACCACAAATGTTGGAGAGGATGCGGAGAAAGGGGAACCCTCCTGCACTGTTGGTGGGAATGTGAACTGGTGCAGCCACTCTGGAAAACTGTGTGGAGGTTTCTCAAAGAGTTAAAAATAGACCTGCCCTAGGACCCAGCAATTGCACTGCTGGGGATTTACCCCAAAGATTCAGATATAATGAAACGCCGGGACACCTGCACCCCGATGTTTCTAGCAGCAATGTCCACAATAGCCAAGCTGTGGAAGGAGCCTCGGTGTCCATCGAAAGATGAATGGATAAAGAAGATGTGGTCTATGTATACAATGAAATATTACTCAGCCATTAGAAATGACAAACACCCACCATTTGCTTCAACGTGGATGGAACTGGAGGGTATTATGCTGAGTGAAGTAAGTCAATCGGAGAAGGACAAACATTGTATGGTCTCATTCATTTGGGGAATATAAAGAATAGTGAAAGGGAATAGAAGGGAAGGGAGAAGAAATGGGTAGGAAATATCAGAAAGGGAGACAGAACATAAAGACTCCTAACTCTGGGAAACGAACTAGGGGTGGTGGAAGGGGAGGAGGGCAGGGGGTGGGGGTGACTGGGTGATGGGCACTGAGGGGGGCACTTGACGGGATGAGCACTGGGTGTTATTCTATATGTTGGCAAATTGAACACCAATAAAAAATAAATTTATTATTTAAAAAAATGTTTATACTACCCAAATCAATCTACACATTTAATGCAATCCCTAACAAAATATGAACAATATTTTTCACAGAACTAGAACAAACTGTCCTAAAATTTGTATGGAACCACAAAAGACCTTGACTAACCAAAGCAATTTTGAAAAAGAAAAGGAAATCCAGAGGTATCACAATTCCAGGCTTCAAGTTGAAATTGATTTCTTTGCTGGGGCACCTGGATGGCTCAGTCAGTTAAGTATCTGCATTTGCCTATGATCCCAGGGTCCTAGGATGGAGCTCCACATTGGGGTCCTGCTCAGCAGGGAACCTGTTTCTCCTTCTCCCTCTTATCCTCGCCTCTGCTCATTCTTTCTCTCTCTCTCTCTCTCTCTAATAAATAAAAAATATTTTTTAAAAACTGATTTTTTTATTAATAAAAACTTCTCTGGAAAATACATTGTTAATGGGATAAAAAGACATGCCACAGACTAGTGTAAATAAGTTTCAAAACACATTTCATATAAGAGACTTGTATCCAAAATATAAAAAGAACTTTACAACTCTAAAATAGGAGGTGTGTTCACTTAAAACGAAAATTATCAAACTTTATCTCTTTATTATAGTAAAAATTGAGGGAGGAATTAAGATGGCAGAGCAGTGGGGGGGACCCTGGGCTTGTCTCATTCCTTGAACACAACTAGATTGGCATCAAAACATTTTGAACCACTAGGAAATGAATCTGAGAATTTAGAGAGCAATCAGCACAATTAGAGGAGAGAATGTGTCAGGTGTGATGTTTAGATTCACGAATTGGGGGAGAAAAAAGCTTCAGTGCTGTGGAGAGGGAAGACGGAAGCCTGAGAACAGATGGCAGACCATTTGGTGTGGGGATCCCCTGGGTCTTTCTGGGGGAGATCATTCCCTTTCCTGGCTTACATTTGGAAGAGGCTCGATTGCTTTTCCAAGGACAAGGGACCCGGTGGGTGCCACTGAGTAGCTGTCCAACAGCAGAGAACAGAATCATGCAAGGGCAGATAATCTGGGTTTGGCTTTCGCTGTGCCTCACTGTAGACTCCAGGAACCTGCACAACCATGAGACTGCTTTTTGGGAGACAGAGTAGCATGGGTACAGTGCTGTGAGGTTGCCCTCTGGAGGATGGAAGTGGATCCACACCTTGTTGGGTCCTTTTAGATTTAGAGTTTTGAATCCCAACCACTGTGAGAGATAAAACACCCAAGAACTGTGGCATGCAGACCGCCTGGGCATGGACAGTTGAGGGGAGGGAACCGACAGAGGCTTGGGCCACAGGATGGAAGACTCTTCACTTCTTAGTGAGGGCTTCCTAAGCTGTGGGAGCCCAAGTTCTCCTCCCCAGTGATGAGGGGGTTTGGGGAAGAGTGATGCCATCCTCCATCCCAAGCCCACCAAACCATCTGGACTTCAGTGAGCAATGCAATGCCTCCAGCAGAGGCAACAAACACACCTTATCCCCTGCACCCTGCCGGGGCATCTTTACCAGGGCAGGTCTGACTGTGACCCAATGTAGGGGGCCTCTCTCCCAGAGGACCAACACAGACCCCTGCAAGTACCAGGTCTATTGATCACAGAGTGCTCTAAAGCACCAGCTTCAGTTCTGATGGAATTAGGACCAGTATCCCCCTCCCCATTTTTTTTCCTTTGGAATAAGGATATAGTTTTTGTTCGTTTGTTTGCTCCCTTTTCTCATTTTTTTGGATCAGGCTTTTTTTGTTGTTTTTATTGTATATATATATATTTGTGTGTGTGTGTGGAATCAGGCTTATAGTTTGTTCATTTTTTGAGGGGGTGTTGTCATTTTGTTTGCTTTTTTGTTCCTTTTTCTTTTTCTATTTTCTTGGATCAGCCTTTTTTTCCCCTTAGGTCTATCCTAACAAACAAATCAAAGGACACTAGTTGAAAGTCCAAACACTCCCACTACAAACAAGGAGAAACCCTGACAATGACTGACTTGTAAGAAAAAGCAACCAAAACACAATAGCAGACTGCACATCAGTTGTGTATAACACCCAGTGCTCATTATATCATGTGCCCTCCTTAATGCCCAACACCCTCAGTTTGTTTCCTAGAATTGTTTCTTTCTCATGGTTTGTCTCCCTCTCCGATTTCTTCTTATTCAGTTCTTCCTTCCCCTATGAGCCTCTGCACTATTTCTTATATTCCACATATGAGTTAAACCATATAATTGTTTTTCTCTGACTTATCTCACTCAGTATAATACCCTCCAGTTCCATCCATGTTGATGCAAATGGTAAGTAGTCATCCTTTTTGATGGCTGAGTAATATTCCATTATGTGTGTGTATGTGTGCGTGTGTGTATATTTGAAAAGAAGAGGGAAATCAAACTATTAGATCATTAAGGTAGGCTTAGGGAAATCAACAATTCCATAAAACACAGTAATATCTGTATCATAAGAGTCCCAAAAGAAGGAACGTGGGAAAGGGGGCAGAAAGTTTATTTGCACAAATTATAGCTGAGAATTTCCCTAATCAGAGGAAGGAAATAGGCATTCAAGCACAAGAGGCACAGATAACTCCCCTCAAAATCAACAAAAACAAGTCAACACTATAACATATCATAGTGAAACTTGCAAAATACAAATTTAAAGAGAGAATTCTGAAAGCACTGGGTGACAAATGTCCTTAACCTACCAGCATAGACACATAAGATTAGCAGCAGACCTGTCCACAGAAACATGGCATGCCAGAAAGGACTACCATGTACAAAATGGGAAAAATATGCAGCCAAGAATACTTTGTCAATCAAGGCTATCATTGAGAATAGAATGAGAAGATAATTTCCACAAGAAGCATAAACTAAAGGAGTTCATAAACACTAAGCCAGCTCTGCAAGAAATATTAAAGGGGACACTTGATGTGGTAAAGAAAGATCAAAGCAACAAAGACTACAAAGGAAAAGAGACAATCTACTTGGAACAACAACTTTACAGGTAACACAAGGACACTATAGTCGTAACTATCAATAATTACTCTGAATGCAAATGGACTAAATTCTCCAATAAAAAGGCATAGAGTATCAAAATGCAATAAAAAAAACAAGACCCATTGTTATGCTGCTTACAAGAGACTTATTTAGGACCCAAAGACACCTCCAGATTGAAAGTGAAGAGCTGGAGACACATTTATCACATAATGGATATCAGAAGAAAGAAGGAGTAACCATACTTATATCAGACAAACTAGATTTTAAACATACTGTAATAACAAATGAAAAAGGGTACTAAATCATAATAAAAGGGACTATCCAATAAGAAGATCTAACAGCCAAATATATGAATCAATTAATAACAAACTTAAAGAAATTCATTGATAATAATACTATAATAGTAGAGGACTTTAACACCCCCAAGTCACAGCAATGGACAGATCATCTAAGCAGAAAATCTACAAGGAAACAATGGCTTTGAATGACACACTAGACCAGATGGATTTAACAAATATATTTAAAACATTTCATCCTAAAGCAAGAGAATACACATTCCTTTCAAGAGCACATGGCATATTCTCCAGAACAGGTCATATACTGGGTCACAAATCAGGCTTCAATTGGTACAAAAACATTGATATCACACTATGCATATTTTCACATCACAACACTTGAAACTTGAAGTTAATCACAAGAAAATAATTGGAAAGACCACAAATAGATGAAAATTAAAGAATATCCTATAAATAATGAACAATTTAACCAAGAAATGAAAGAAATAAAATACATGGAAACAAATGAAAATGAAAACACAACAGTCCAAAACCTTTCAGATGCACAACAGTGGTCATAAAAGGGAAATATATAGCAATATAGGTCTACCTCAAGAAGCAAGAAAAGTCTCAAATATACAATATAACCTTACACCTAAAAGAGCCAGGGAAAGAATGGAAAATAGCCTAAAAAATTAGAAAAAGGAAATAACAAAGATTATAACAGAAAATAACTATATAGAATTTTTTAAAGCCAGAAAAAGAGATCAATGAAAGTAGGAGCTGATTCTTTGAAAAAATTATCAAAATTGATAAATCCCTAGCCATATTTATCAAAAAGAAAAAAGACCCCAATAAATAAAATCACAAGTGAAAATGGAGAGATCACAACCTACACCAAAGAAATACAGTTATGAGAATATTACAAGCAATTATATGCCAACAAATGAGGCAATCTGGAAGAGATGGATAAATTCCTAAAAACAAATAAACTACCAAAACTGAAATAGAAAATCTGAACACACTCATAAGTAGCAAACAAATTGAATCAGTAATCAAAAAAGTCGCAACAAACAAGAGTCCAGAGTCTGGTTGCTTCCCAAGAGAATTCTACCAAACATTTAAAAAAGAATTAAAGACTTCTTCTTCTGAAACTGTTTCAAAAAAACATAGAAATGGAAGGAAAACTTCCAAACTCATTGTATGAGGCCAGCATTACCTTGATCTCAAAATCAGACAAAGACCCCACTACAAAGGAGAATTACAGACCAGTATCCCTGATGAACATGGATGCAAAAATTCTCAACAAGATACCAGCTAACAGGAGGGAGGGGTAAGACGGCGGGCGAGTAGGGTCCCCAAGCCACCTGTCCCCACCAAATTACCTGGATAACCTTCAAATTATCCTGAACATCTATGAATTCAGCCTAAGAATTAAAGAGAGACCAGCTGGAATGCTACAGTGAGAAGAGTTCACGCTTCTATCAAGGTAGGAAGACGGGGAAAAAGAAATAAAGACACAAAAGGCCTCCAAGGGGGAGGGGCCCCGCGAGGAGCCGGGCTGAGGCCGGGGCGAGTGTCCCCAGGACAGGAGAGCCCCGTCCCGGAGGAGCAGGAGCTGCACCGACCTTCCCGGGCGGAAAGGGGCTCGCAGGGAGGTGGAGCAGGACCCGGGAGGGCGGGGATGCCCTCGGGCTCCCGGGGACACTAACAGACACCTGCGCCCCGGGAGAGTGGGCCGAGCTCCCTAAGGGCTGCAGCGTGCACGGCGGGACCCGGAGCAGCTCGGGGGGCTCGGGGGCGGCTCCGCGGAGGGGGCTGCGGGGCGGGAGCAGCTGGGGGGGCTCGGGGGCGGCTCTGCGGAGGGGGCTGCGGGGCAGGAGCGCGAATCCAACAGCGCAGGCCCCGGAGCACAGGACGCCCGGACACAGCCCAGGATCCGGCCTCCCCCGGGACAGGCAGAGGCCGGGAGGGCCCAGGACAGCGAGGACGCTCCTGCCCCGAGCTGAGCAGATCAGCGGCCCCGCCGGGAGCCTCCAGGCACTGTAGACAGAGAGCTCAGGAGTTACTGCGGGAGCTGACTCCAGGGCTCCAGAGCTGCTGCAGCCACTGGGGTTGTTCCTCCAGGGGCCTCACGGGGCAAACAACCCCCACTGAGCCCTGCACCAGGCAGGGGCCAGAGCAGCTCCCCCAAGTGCTAACACCTGAAAATCAGCACAACAGGCCCCTCCCCCAGAAGAGCAGCTAGACGGACAAGTTCCAGGGGAAGTCAAGGAACTAACAGTATACAGAATCAGAGGATACTCCCCGTTTTTTTTGTTTGTTTGTTTGTTTTATTTTTCATTTCTGTTTGCTTCCCCCCCTTTTTTTCTTTTCTTCTCTTTTTTTCTTTTTATCTTTCTTTTATTTTTCTTTTTTTTCTTTTTCTTTCCTTCTTTCACTCCTCTCTTTTTCTCCTTTTCCCAACGCAACTTGTTTTTGGCCACTCTGCACTGAGCAAAATGACTAGAAGGAAAACCTCACCTCAAAAGAAAGAATCAGAAACAGTCCTCTCTCCCACAGAGTTAGAAAATTTGGATTACAATTCAATGTCAGAAAGCCAATTCAAAAGCACTATTATACAGCTACTGATGGCTCTAGAAAAAAGCATAAAAGACTCAAGACACTTCATGACTGCAGAATTTACAGCTAATCAGGCAGAAATTAAAAAATCAATTACATGGGGATCCCTGGGTGGCACAGCAGTTTAGCGTCTGCCTTTGGCCCAGGGCGCAATCCTGGAGACCCGAGATCAAGTCCCACGTCGGGCTCCCGGTGCATGGAGCCTGCTTCTCCCTCTGCCTGTGTCTCTGCCTCTCTCTCTCTCTCTGACTATCATAAATAAATTTAAAAAAATTTTTTTTAAAAATCAATTACATGATATACAATCCAAACTAGAGATCCTAAAGACGAGGGTTAACAAGGTGGAAGAACGAGTGAGTGACATAGAAGACAAGTTGATGGCAAAAAGGGAAACTGAGGAAAAAAGAGACAAACAATTAAAAGATCATGAGGATAGATTAAGGGAAATAAATGACAGCCTGAGGAAGAAAAATCTACATTTAACTGGGGTACCCGAAGGCGCCGAAAGGGACAGAGGGCCAAAATATGCATTTGAACAAATCATAGCTGAAAACTTTCCTAATCCAGGAAGGGAAACAGGCATTCAGATCCAGGAAATAGAGAGGTCCCCCGCTAAAATTAAAACCATTCAACACCTCAACATTTAATAGTAAAGCTTGCAAATACCAAAGATAAAGAGAAGATCCTTAAAGCAGCAAGAGAAAAGATATCCCTAACTTATGTGGGGAGAAATATCAGATTAACATCAGACCTCTCCACAGAGACCTGGCAGGCCAGAAAGGGCTGGCAGGATATATTCTGGGTCCTAAATGAGAAGAACATGCAGCCAAGAATACTTTATCCAGCAAAGCTCTCATTCAGAATGGAAGGAGAGATAAAGAGCTTCCAAGACCAGTAGGAACTGAAAGAATATGTGACCACCAAACCAGTTCTGCAAGAAATTTTAAGGGGGAATCCAAGGAAATAATCCACAAAAACAGGGACTGAATAGGTATCATGATGACACTAAACTCATATCTTTCAATAATAACTCTGAACGTGAATGGCCTTAATGACCCCATCAAAAGGTGCAGGGTGTCAGACTGGATAAAAAAGCAGGACCCATCTATTTACTTTCTACAAGAGACACATTTTAGACATAAGGACACCTACAGCCTGAAAGTAAAAGGTTGAAGAAACATTTACCATTCTAAAGGTCCTCAAAAGAAAGCAGGGGTAGCCATCCTTATATCAGATAAACTAAAGTTTATCCCGAAGACTATAGTGAGAGATGAAGAGGGACACTATATCATACTTAAAGGATCTATCCAACAAGAGGACTTAACAATCATCAATATATATGCCCCGAATGTGGCAGCTGCCGAATATACCACCCAATTAATAACCAGGGTTAAGATATACTTAGAAAATAATACACTTGGAGATTTCAATGTAGCGCTTTCTACACTTGATAGGTCTTCTACACACAACAGTTCCAAAGAAACAAGAGCTTTATATGATACACTGGACCAGATAGATTTCACAGATATCTACAGAACTTTACGTCCAAACTCAACTGAATACACATTCTTCTCAAGTGCACATGGAACTTTCTCCAGAATAGACCACATACTGGGTCACAAATCTGGTCTGAAACGATACCAAAAGATTGGGATCATCCCCTGCGTATTCTCAGACCATAATGCCTTGAAATTAGACATAAACCACAACAAGAAGTTTGGAAGGACTTAAAACACATGGAGGTTAAGGACCATCCCGCTAAAAGATGAAAGAGTCAACCAGGAAATTAAGGAAGAATTAAAAAGATTCATGGACACTAATGAGAATGAAGATACGATCGTTCAAAATCTTTGGGATACAGCAAAAGGAGTCCTGAGGGGGAAATACATCGCAATACAAGCATTCATTCAAAAACTGGAAAGAACTCAAATACAAAGGCTAACCTTACACCTAAAGGAGCTAGAGATAAAACAGCAAATAGATCGAACACCCAGCAGAAGAAGAGAGTTAATAAAGATTCGAGCAGAACTCAACGAAATCGAGACCAGAAGAACTGTGGAGCAGATCAACAGAACCAGGAGTTGGTTCTTTGAAAGAATTAATAAGATAGATAAACCATGGGCCAACCTTATTAAAAATAAGAGAGAGAAGACTCAAATTAATAAAATCATGAATGAGAAAGGAGAGATCACTACCAACACCAAGGAAATACAAACGATTTTAAAAACCTATTATGAACAGCTATACGCCAATAAATTAGGCAATCTAGGAGAAATGGACGCATTCCTGGAAAGCCACAAACTACCAAAACTGGAACAGGAAGAAATAGAAAACCTGAACAGGGTGATAACCAGGGAGGAAATTGAAGCAGTCATCAAAAACCTCCCAAGACACAAAAGTCCAGGGCCAGATGGATTCCCAGGGGAATTTTATCAAACGTTTACAGAAGAAACCATACCTATTCTACTAAAGCTGTTTGGAAAGATAGAAAGAGATGGAGTACTTCCAAATTCGTTCTATGAGGCCAGCATCACCTTAATTCCAAAACCAGACAAAGACCCCACCAAAAAAGGAGAATTACAGACCAATATCCCTGATGAACATGGATGCAAAAATTCTCAACAAGATACTGGCCAATAGGATCCAACAGTACATTAAGAAAATTATTCACCATGACCAAGTAGGACATGGGACACAAGGCTGGTTCAACACTCGTAAAACAATCAATGTGATTCATCATATCAACAAGAGAAAAACCAAGAACCATATGATCCTCTCAATAGATGCAGAGAAAGCATTTGACAAAATACAGCATCCATTTCTGATCAAAACTCTTCAGAGTGTAGGGATAGAGGGAACTTTCCTCGACATCTTAAAAGCCATCTACAGAAAACCCACAGCAAATATCATTCTCAGTGGGGAAGCACTGGGAGCCTTTCCCCTAAGATCAGGAACAAGACAGGGATGTCCATTCTCACCACTGCTATTCAACATAGTCCTGGAAGTCCTAGCCTCAGCAATCAGACAACAAAAAGACATTAAAGACATTCAAATTGGCAAAGAAGAAGTCAAACTCTCCCTCTTCACCGATGACATGATACTCTACATAGAAAACCCGAAAGCCTCCACCCCAAGATTGCAAGAACTCATACAGCAATTTGGCAGCGTGGCAGGATACAAAATCAATGCCCAGAAATCAATGGGATTTCTATACACTAACAATGAGACTGAAGAAAGAGAAATTAAGGAGTCAATCCCATTTACAATTGCACCCAAAAGCATAAGATACCTAGGAATAAACCTAACCAAAGAGGTAAAGGATCTATACCCTAAAAACTATAGAACACTTCTGAAAGAAATGGAGGAAGACACAAAGAGATGGAAAAATATTCCATGCTCATGCATTGGCAGAATTAATATTGTGAAAATGTCAATGTCACCCAGGGCAATTTACACGTTTAATGCAATCCCTATCAAAGTACCATGGACTTTCTTCAGAGAGTGAGAACCAATTATTTTAAGATTTGTGTGGAATCAGAAAAGACCCCGAATAGCCAGGGGAATTTTAAAAAGAAAACCATATCTGGGGGCATCACAATGCCAGATTTCAGGTTGTACTACAAAGCTGTGGTCATCAAGACAGTGTGGTACTGGCACAAAAACAGACACATCGATCAATGGAACAGAATAGAGAACCCAGAAGTAGATCCTGAACTTTATGGTCAACTAATATTCGATAAAGGAGGAAAGACTATCCATTGGAAGAAAGACAGTCTCTTCAATAAATGGTGCTGGGAAAATTGGACATCCACATGCAGAAGAATGAAACTAGACCACTCTCTTGCACCATACACAAAGATAATCTCAAAATGGATGAAAGATCTAAATGTGACACAAGATTCCATCAAAATCCTAGAGGAGAACACAGGCAACACCCTTTTTGAACTTGGCCACAGTAACTTCTTGCAAGATACATCCATGAAGGCAAGAGAAACAAAAGCAAAAATGAACTATTGGGACTTCATCAAGATAAGAAGCTTTTGCACAGCAAAGGATACAGTCAACAAAACTCAAAGACAACCTACAGAATGGGAGAAGATATTTGCAAATGACATATCAGATAAAGGGCTAGTTTCCAAGATCTATAAAGAACTTCTTAAACTCAACACCAAAGAAACAAACAATCCAATCATGAAATGGGCAAAGACATGAAGAGAAATCTCAGAGAGGAAGACATAGACATGACCAACACGCACATAGGAAAATGCTCTACATCACTGGCCATCAGGGAAATACAAATCAAAACCACAGTGAGAGACCACCTCACACCAGTGAGAATGGGGAAAATTAACAAGGCAGGAAACCAGAAATGTTGGGGAGGATGCGGAGAAAAGGGAACCCTCTTGCACTGTTGGGGGGAATGTGAACTGGTGCAGCCACTCTGGAAAACTGTGTGGAGGTTCCTCAAAGAGTTAAAAACAGACCTGCCCTACAACCCAGCAATTGCACTCTTGGGGATTTACCCCAAAGATACAGATGCAATGAAACGCCGGGACACCTGCACCCCGATGTTTCTAGCAGCAATGTCCACAATAGCCAAACTGTGGAAGGAGCCTCGGTGTCCATCGAAAGATGAATGGATAAAGAAGATGTGGTCTCTGTATACAATGGAATATTACTCAGCCGTTAGAAACGACAAATACCCACCATTTGCTTCATCGTGGATGGAACTGGAGGGTATTATGATGAGTGACTAAGTCAATCGGAGAAGGACAAACATTATATGGTCTCATCCATTTGGGGAATATAAAAAATAGTGGAAGGGAATAGAAGGGAAGGGAGAAGAAATGGGTAGGAAATATCAGAAAGGAGACTGAACACGAAGACTCCTAACTCTGGGGAACGAACTAGGGGTGGTGGAAGGGGATGTGGGCCGGGGATGGGGGTGACTGGGTGACGGGCACTGAGGTGGGCACTTGACGGGATGAGCCCTGGGTGTTATTCTGTATTTTGGGAAATTGAACACCAATAAGAAATAAATTTTTTGGGGATCCCTGGGTGGTGCAGCGGTTTGGCGCCTGCCTTTGGCCCAGGGTGCGATCCTGGAGACCCGGGATCAAATCCCACTTCGGGCTCCCGGTGCATGGAGCCTGCTTCTCCCTCTGCCTGTGTCTCTGCCTCTCTCTCTCTCTCTCTCTGTGTGTGTGTGTGACTCTCATAAATAAATAAAATTTAAAAAAAAATAAATTTATTTTTTAAAAAGAAGAAAAGAAAAAAAAGAAGATATGAGCTATGTATACAATGGAATATTCCTCAGCCATTAAAAACGACAAACACCCACCATTTGCTTTGACGTGGATGGAACTGGAGGGTATTATGCTGAGTGAAATAAGTCAATCGGAGAAGGACAAACATTACATGGTGTCATTCATTTGGGTAATATAATAAATAGTGAAAAGAAATAAAGGGGAAAGGAGTGAAAATATCAGTAAGATGACAGAACATGAGAGACTCCTCACTCTGGGAATCGAATAAGAAGTAGTGGAAAGGGAGGTGGGTGGGGGTTGGGGTGACTGGGTGATGGGCACTGCGGGGGAGCACTTGATGGGATGAGCACTGGGTAATATGCTATATGTTGGCAAATTGAACTCCAATAGAAAAAATAATATAAAATAAAATAAGGAAACATTGCATGTGGGTCATCAGGGTTCATCAATGAGTTGATCTAGAAATTGAATATTTATGAGGCATTTCTCATCAAGTAAATGAGGGTATATATCTTCATTTGTCATTAATGTCATCCCAACTTTTATAAACATGGGAAATAAAGTTATTTGCAAGACATTAATCAACACCTATAAGGTATTTTGAAGAAAGTTTTATTCTATGGGAAATAAACCATAACTGGAAGATTAGCAGACAAAGGGATATGACCAGTGGGGTGTTTTTTATATTGTTAATTGTTCAAATGAAAGGATAAAGTTAAAACTAAGATACAAGTGAGAATTAAAAGAAGAAACAAAATAAAATAATAACTAAGGAGGTTAGTAAGTATAATAGAATAAACTATCTCATTTGTCTGGTAATTAAAAGTCTTTTAGAAAAGCTATGAGATGGCCTCAAGGGAAATGTGAGATCCTTTTGGGTGGAGGTGGATATAACAGGACATTCAGAAAAGTAATATGAAAAACTGAAGAATATCAACAGATAAGAGTACATTAAAAAAATTAAATATATGGGAAAGATAATGGTCAATTAGTAACTGTTACCAAAGGGACTAAATATTCATTTGACCAGATCAAACCAACCATAGACTAGGACATTGCTAATTTTTGAGTAGAAGTGGTTTGATTTAATGGAGGTTTTTTTCAATTTCATTTTTATAAGAATGTATAGTTTTAAAGTCCTAGACACAAGTGTACAAAGAATTATCAACTTACAGATTAAATTGTTTTGATGAAGCACCATAGCCTCTGTTACATTATTTTTCTTTTCCAAATTTTCAGTTTGAATAAAGCATTTAAATGAAAACATGGAGCAGAAGAATGAAAACTCAACTGACTTTATCCTCCTGGGGCTCTTTTCCTGGTTCAAATGGCCTGACTTGGTGGCTCAGTAGGGGTAGTTTAAATGTGAATTTTTTTTTTTTTTTTTTAGCTCAAGACTGAAATTGAGGGTGGTTTTTTTTTTTTTTTTTCTGAACAAGAGATAGCTTCAATCACTGTTATTTAACACACTAAATGAAATGTGGACATTTTTTGCTAATTTTTAGATGTGATGTGGTATTAAGAATGCTTACCCTTTAGGGGCAGCCTGGGTGGCTCAGTGGTTTAGGGCGCCTTCAGCCCAGGGCGTGACCTGGGATCGAGTCCCACGTCGGGCTCCCTGCATGGAGCCCGCTTCTCCCTCTGCCTGTGTCTCTCATAAATAAATAAAATTTTTAAAAAAAAGAATGCTTACCTTTTAGAGATATATACTGATATATTTATAAGATGAGAGGGGATGATGTTGGGATTTGCTTCAAAATAATCAGGGAGAGGAACAGAAAGCAAGGGGGCAAAATGAAATAATATTGGTCATAAAATGATGAAGGCTGAGTTATCTGTACATTACATGCAGTATACTTTCTCTCTAATTTTGTATATTTTTGAAATTTTTCATAGTAAGAAGTTAGAAATAATAAACGATTGTCTGTTATCACAACTGACAAAGTGCCCATCTGATAGATATGTTGGCTTGCAAAGATGTCATAAGAATCCAGAGGTAACCAGAGTATTCATCAAAGTGTTCAAAGGATTGACTACAGGCTCCTGGAGAGCCACTGCAAGCTATGGTTCTAGAGCTAATGAGCCTCAATGGAGAATCAGAGGGTCAGCAGGAATGAGTCAAGCATATGATTTGGGTAAGCTCTCAGTTGGAAGAAATGTAGAATCCACTGGGAAGAAATGAAAAAAAATGTCGAGAAATCCTCTACTCTTTGGAGAGTGGATAAAGGAAACCCTCTGGGTCAGCCGAAGATCCAGCTGATGGAAGAGAGTGTGACCAGAAGCCAGGTTACCCAGTAAGCAGATATGCAGGATTTCCAGACTTCTTTGGACACGATTGGAAAAGAAGAGTAACTAACTTTAAAAACTTTTATGGACTCAGAAAGGAGGAAAAGCTGATGGAGTTCAGAGGCTCAGAAACTTGCCTGAGATCACAGCAAATCAAACTGCCCTAAGCAAGGATTCTTTTACTTTAATGTGCCACATATTCCTTTAAGAACTTATTTTTTTGAATAAAGGGGAAAGGAAAAAAATGAGTGGGAAATATCAGAAAGGGAGACAGAACATGAGAGACTCCTAACTCTGGGAAATGAACTAGGGGTGGTGGAAAGGGAGGTGGGTGGGGGGTGGGGGTGACTGGGTGACAGGCACTGAAGGGGGCCGTTGATGGAATGAGCACTGGGTGTTATGCTATATGTTGGCAAATTGAACACCAATAAAAATACATTTATAAAATAAAATAAAAGGTAAAAAAAATTATTTTTTAATGGGAGAAAATAAAGTGTTCACAATATAAATTTTTGCATTTGATTTCAGGGGCTCCCCAAAGCCTGGGATCTATGAACCCCAGATTAAGAATCCCTCAAGGAAAATCTTGCTTACAAAAAGTTTACAGTGGAGAATAGATATCAGGGAAGGTAAGAAGGGAATCGCTGAATATGGTGTGTCCACTTCAAGCCACGAGTATACAGCAACATCCAGGATGTTTTCCTGCCCTGGGAAGATATACGTGAAGCTGGAAAGTACCAATCATGGGAACTTCGGCCTAGTGGAGATGTGTTGGTGCACCCATCAGAAGGTTGAAAATAGCTGCTTGGCTTGAGAAAGCCAAGTATTTGAAAGGGTATCATATCTAAAAGTATAGACCAACCAGTTAACAGTGGAACTCTCCAGTCCATCCTCTCTGATCACCATTAGTGATGTTTCAACATTCAAGTCCCTTCCAACAACATTTTATAAACAATGTGTCTGGAGTGTGGGAGATGAAAAATATTATTGAGGCATGGACTCTAACACAGGAGCATTCTCTCTGCATGGAAGGATGGCGGAAGAGTAGGGTCCCCAAGTCACCTGTACCCACCAACTTACCTAGATAACTTTCAAATCATCCTGAAAACCTATGAATCCGGCCTGAGATTTAAAGAGAGACCAGCTGGAATGCTACAGTGAGAAGAGTTTGCGCTTCTATCAAGGTAGGAAGACGGGGAAAAAGAAATAAAGACACAAAGGCCTCCAAGGGGGAGGGGCCCCGCGAGGAGCCGAGCTGAGGCCGGGGCGAGTGTCCCCAGGACAGGAGAGCCCCGTCCCGGAGGAGCAGGAGCTGCACCAACCTTCCCGGGCAGAAAGGGGCTCGCAGGGAGGTGGAGCAGGACCCAGGAGGGCGGGGATGCCCTCGGGCTCCCGGGGACACTAACAGACACCTGCGCCCCGGGAGAGTGGGCCGAGCTCCCTAAGGGCTGCAGCGCGCACGGCGGGACTTGGAGCAGCTCGGGGGGCTCGGGGGCGGCTCTGCGGAGGGGGCTGCGGGGCAGGAGCGCGAATCCAACAGCGCAGGCCCCGGAGCACAGGGTGCCGGGACACAGCCCAGGATCCGGCCTCCCCCGGGACAGGCAGAGGCCGGGAGGGCCCAGGACAGCGAGGACGCTCCTGCCCCGAGCTGAGCAGATCACGGTCCACGCCCCGGAGCCTCCAGGCCCTGCAAACAGAGAGCTCCTTAGTTACTGCGGGGGCTGACTCCAGGGCTCCAGAGCTGGCCCCGCCACTGGGGTTGTTCCTCCTGGGGCCTCACGGGGTAAACAACCCCCACTGAGCCCTGCACCAGGCAGGGGCAGAGCAGCTCCCCCAAGTGCTTACACCTGAAAATCAACACAACAGGCCCCTCCCCCAGAAGACCAGCTAGACGGACAAGTTCCAGGGGAAGTCAAGGCACTTAAAGTAGACAGAATCAGAAGATACGCCCTCGTGTTTTTTTTGTTTGTTTTGTTTTGTTTTGTTTGCTTTTTGATTTGTTTTCTTCCCCCACCCTTTTATTTCATTTCTTTCTTTTTCTTTCTCTTTTTCTTCTTTTTTTTTCCTTCCTTTTTTTTCTCTTTCTCTTTTCTTTCCTTCTTTCTCTCCTCTCTTTTTCTCCTTTTCCCAATACAACTTGCTTTTGGCCACTCTGCACTGAGCAAAATGACTAGAAGGAAAACCTCACCTCAAAAGAAAGAATCAGAAACAGTCCTCTCTCCCACAGAGTTACAAAATCTGGATTACAATTCAATGTCAGAAAGCCAATTCAGAAGCACTATTACACAGCTACTGGTGGCTCTGAAAAAAAGCATAAAGGACTCAAGAGACTTCATGACTGCAGAATTTAGAGCTAATCAGGAGAAATTAAAAATCAATTGAATGAGATGCAATACAAACTAGAAGTCTTAACGACGAGGGTTAACGAGGTGGAAGAACCAGTGAGTGACATAGAAGACAAGCTGATGGCAAAGAGAGAAACTGAGGAAAAAAGAGACAAACAATTAAAAGACCATGAATTTAGATTAAGGGAAATAAACGACAGCCTGAGGAAGAAAAACCTACGTTTAATTGGTGTTCCTGAGGGCACCGAAAGGGACAGAGGTACAGAAAGTGTATTTGAACAAATCATAGCTGAGAACTTTCCTAATCTGGGAAGGGAAACAGGCATTCAGATCCAGGAGATAGAGAGATCCCCCCCTCCAAAATCAATAAAAACTGTTCAGCACCTCGACATTTAATAGTAAAACTTGCAAATTCCAAAGATAAAGAGAAGATCCTTAAAGCAGCAAGAGACAAGAAATCCATCACCTTTATGAGGAGAAGCATAAGGTTAACAGCAGACCTCTCCACAAAGACCTGGCAGGCCAGAAAGGGCTGGCAGGATATATTCAGGGTCCTAAATGAGAAAAACAAGCAACCAAGAATACTGTATCCAGCAAGGCTTTCATTCAGAATGGAAGGAGAGATAAAGAGCTTCCAAGATAGGCAGAAACTGAAAGAATATGTGACCACCAAACCAGCTCTGCAAGAAATATTAAGGGAGGGGGGCTCTGTAAAAGAAAGAAGAAGTCCAAGGAAACAATCCACAAGAAACAGGGACTGAATAGGTATCATGATGACACTAAATTCCTATCTTTCAATAGTAACTCTGAACATGAATGGGTTTAATGATCCCATCAAAAGACGCAGGGCATATCTGCATTGGAGGATGCAAATGGCCCTTGCAACAACCAGGCCCTCTATTCTTTGACCTTCAACTTAAATGTCTTTCTTCAGCACACGTTTCAGTTGCACACAACTTCAACCAGTCCTCTGGTGTTATCCTGGCTTGATGTTCCTTCATCATCAAGATTTCAAACTCTGAAATTCTCTTGGACCACAAACTCTTATTCTTCTGTCATTCTCATACGTACTATTTCTTTTTTCCTTTACTCTCAGTATGAACTCCAGACCCCCTTGAATATTCATATCCCAGTTTGGAGCAGCCTTGATTTCATTTTCCTCTTTCCTAGCCTCAACACTGTGTACTCCTAAAGTGACCCAGGACAGCTAGGTGGCAGCAAAGCCTCGAAGCTGCTCATCAGCTTGGACACCAAGCTCACTGCTCTTAATAACCTCAGATTTGAAGGGTCAAGGCAGAAATGGAATTAAACAAAAGGTCGAGAATAAAGGGACATCAGTAGGCTGGAGACATGAAGATCTTGAGCCCCATCTGAGTGTAGACCAAAGAAGTGCCTAGACCTAAGCAATGGGGGAGGTGGCAGGGCACTCAGGTTCATTGACTACAACCATTTCATACCCACCCATGTGGGTAGTCTCCTCTGCTTTGAAACATTTACTGTCCAGCTTCTCTGAAGCACTTTCTCTTTAAGGGTTAGTTACTTAATGCCAGTAAGCCTCCAGGAATCCTTTGGTCCTCACTGCTCTGTCAATCCCCAGTGATAAATAAAGTCATCTCCCTCTCTCTCCTTCTGGGAAGCCAGGTGCTGCTACAGAAAGTTGCAACGGTCTACACATTACTCAACTTTCCATCCATAATATGTAACCCCCGCAGTGACTCAAGGCTATTCACCTTTCTGCTTGATGTCCTTAGTTAATTCCTTGCAGGTATTGTTCATAGAAACAATTCTAATCCTGCTCTACTCCCTGAAACTCCTCACCACATTTCAGCTCCCCAATCTCACATTCTCCTTTATCTGAAAGACTGGGACCAAACATCCAGTCATTCCACAACACTCCTTCTCCACTGTAGCCTGAGCACAGGACCTATATATTTCTCCGTGGGACCTTTCCAGAGGAGGTCGGGGAAGATGTCAGAAATGCCACCCTCTGCAGTGCAAAGTAATAAAACCATATCCTGCATCTCATCTCAGAATCAGCATACTTCTTTGTAAGAGATTTTACTGTCTTAGTCGGCTCAGGCTGCCATAACAAAATACCACAGCTTGTCTGGCTTAAACAATGGGCATTTATTTCTCACAGTTCTGGGGCCTGGGAGGCTTGAGATCAAGGCTCCAGCCAACTTGGTGGCTGGTGGGTACCTTCCTGGCTTGCACAGAGCCATCTTCTCTTACACCCTTACAAGATCTTCCCTCAGGCATGTATACAGACAGAGAAAGAGATCTCTCTCTTCCTCTCCTCATTAGGCAGCGGATCCCAGCAGGAGGGTCTAACCTTGTGAACTAACCTAAATTCCATCTCCAAATACTGTGACATTGGGGTTAGAGTCTGAGTGTACGAATTTCAGGGGTGCACAAATGTTTAGCCCAGTACACTTACAAATGTTGATGACTGAAATGTTTTCTGTCAGGAAGATGACCCAGGGGGACAACTTGGATAAATCTCATCTGCAAAGACGATGATAGCAAACTCTTGGGGGTGGGGCAAGATGATGGAGGAGTAGGGTACCCAAGTCACCTGTCCCCACCAACTTACCTATATAACTTTCAAATCATCCTGAAAATCTATGAATTCAACCTGAGCAGCACTGGAAAACTCCAGGGGAAGTCAAGGGATTTACAGTATATAGAACCAGAAATGGGCCCTCAACTCTATGGCCAACTAATATTCGACAAAGCAGGAAACACTATCCAATGGATAAAGAACAGTCTCTTTGATAAATGATGCTGGGAAAATTGGACATCCGCATGCAGAAGAATCAAACTAGACCACTCTCTTACACCAGACACAAAGATAAACTCAAAATGGATGAAAGATCTAAATGTGAGGCAAGAATCCATCAAAATCCTAGAGGAGAACACAGGCAACACCCTTGTTGAACTTGGCCACAGCAACTTCTTGCAAGATACATCCACGAAGGCAAAAGAAACAAAAGCAAAAATGAACTATTGGGACTTCATCAAGATAAAAAGCTTCTGCACAGCAAAAGAAACAGTCAACAAAACTCAAAGACAACCTACAGGATGGGAGAAGATATTTGCAAATGACGTATCACATAAAGGGCTAGTTTCCAAGATCTATAAGAACTTATTAAACTCAACAGCAAAGAAACAAACAATCCAATCGTGAAATGAGCAAAAGACACAAACAGAAATTTCACCAAAGAAGACATACACGTGGCCAACAAGCCCATGAGAACATGCTCTGTATCACTGGCCATCAGGGAAATACAAATCAAAACCACAATGAGGTACCACCTCACACCAGTGAGAATGGGGAAAATTAACAAGGCAGGAAACCACAAATGTTGGAGAGGATGTGGAGAAAAGGGAACCCTCCTGCACTGTTGGTGGAATGTGAACTGGTGCAGCCACCCTGGAAAACTGTGTGGAGGTTCCTCAAAGGGTTAAAAATAGACCTGCCCTACGACCCAGCAATTGCACTGCTGGGGATTTACCCCAATGATTCAGATGCAATGAAACGCCGGGACACCTGCACCCCGATGTTTCTAGCAGCAATGTCCACAATAGCCAAACTGTGGAAGGAGCCTCGGTGTCCATCGAAAGATGAATGGATAAAGAAGATGTGGTCTATGTATACAATGGAATATTCCTCAGCCATTAGAAACGACGAACACCCACCATTTGCTTCAACATGGATGGAACTGGAGGGTATTATGCTGAGTGAAGCAAGTCAATTGGAGAAAGACAAATATTATATGGCCTCATTCATTTGGGGAATATAAAAAATAGTGAAAGGGAATAAAGGGGAAAGGAGAGAAAATGAGTGGGAAATGTCAGTGTGGGTGACAGAACATGAGAGACACCTAACTCTGGGAAACAAACAAGGGGTGGTGGAAAGGGAGGTGGGTGGGGGGTTGGGGTGACTGGGTGATGGGCACTGAGGGGGGCACTTGACAGGATGAGCACTGGGTGTTATGCTATATGTTGGCAAATCAAATTCCAATAGAAAAATATACAAAAAATAAAAATAAATAAAAATAAAATAAAATAAACTTCTTCACTAAAAAATTAACACCCTAATGCAAAACATTCAATTCTGACAAATTTCAACTGAGCTTGTCCTATTCAATGATTTCTGATTCACTTATTCAGGCATTCAGTTAATAAACACTTAGTGACTTGAGCCCAGACGCCTAACCCACTGCATCTTGCCAAATACAAAAATGTGTTGATGCAGCACTTTTGTGGCAGATAAAGAATATTTTAAAAGAAGAATCATTCATCCAGAATTTGTCAGGATCACCCTCAAGCACTATGGAAAGAGAGAGAATTTACTTTCTGGCCGGCAGGCATATGCCAGTGTGCTCAGCTGTGAGCTCAGATGAAACAGTAAGTGCTCCAGGCTGAACTCTTATTATAATCACTCCTGATATTCAAGTAATTTTCAAAGGCTTTTTATCTAACAGAAAACGTGTGGCCAGGAGACACATCCATGTTCTAGACCACTTGATGGGCGTATCTCTTAGAACAATGATGTAAATGAGAATTCCCTTAATTTTATCAGTTTGTTATGAGCTAGTTTATAATGTATGGGTCATCCCCCCAGATCACTCCTAAGGGAATGAATTTTAAAATCTACAGTGCTGTAGACTTGACCCTGGCCTCAGAAAGATTCTACTAATTTTCTGGCTGGCATCCTCTGAAGTTCTGTCCAATGATTCTCCTTCTCTTCAAGCGACCACTATTAACTTAAAGCCACGGCCATTTAATTTTTCTTTATTTTTTTTTATTGGAGTTCAATTTACCAACATATAACATAACACCCAGTGCTCATCCTGCCAAGTGCCCCCCTCATTGTCCATCACCCAGTCACCCCAACCTCCCGCCCACTTCCCCTTCCACTACCCCTTGTTCATTTCCCAGAGTTAGGTGTCTGTCATGTTTTGTCACCCTCACTGATATTTTCACTCATTTTCTCTCCTTTCCCCTTTATTCCCTTTCACTAATTTTTAAATTAATTCATGGGTTAATAAATAGAATTATTTAAGATGGATTTAATTATTTTAATATAAACTGTGTCAATTAACTGGTGATCTTTACCACAAATAATTGGGTATAATAACATGGGAATATAATGGCTATATCAAATATTCAGCCGGTTTTCATGAGGAATAGGATAAAACTGTCCTGTGGGGTCAAGGCATAGAGAATCAAGATCGACAGGTAGAAGATGTAGGAAAGCACATTTTAGCTTAGCATAATGAAGACCTCTAAACACAGGATTTCTCTAAATATTCACTGGGGAAACTGAACTCCTGCTCACCGTAGGCAGCTGGGCATTTGCTAGCCTGTGGTGTTGGAAGATCTAGAAGACCTTCAGTGCCTCTAAGTCCCCACTGACTCAGTCTGTGGTCTCTAAATCAGCCCTGTCATTTCTGCCACAGCCCCAAGTGCACAACTGTAAAAGAGCCAATAGGCTGCCTTGGCTGCCAGCCCTGGCCCGGCATCTACACAAAAGCGGGATGCGGATCTAGGGACACGCACCTAAGCGTTTATCAGAGCTTATAGACCTTGTAGCTATGAGTGTGCTGCTTTTCTTCTATTGAGTTCATAATGGAGGATGTTGCAAGGCTGATCATTATAATAAAGTAAATGTTTAAAATCTTTGTCTGGATTCTTGGTTTCCAGCTTCCAGGTAGAACTGAATTGTTATGAGACATTAGAACACAATTACAGCAGGATTTTCCACTTCAGAATATTACCTGTTTGTTAAGAAATAAATCAAGCAAAGGTGAAAGATAGACACTGCACTCTTAAAGTGCTGGAATCAAAGAAGAAAGGAGGAGAGAGACTCATTTTTCTGAAATCACTTGTTTTTTCCTCTCTGAAAGCTCAGGCAAAAATTAAGGAAATTTATTCAGTTCTAGAGCCTTTACCACTAGCTTCATATTGTTGCTAAGAAGTGGAGAGTGTAGGGTCCAGGAAGAGCCTTTTCTGGAGTGAGATAATCTGAGGCAAGCAACAGAGAGGGAACTTAGCTTTGTTGGATGTAGAAATAATACTTTAGCAAGAGTTGTGGGTTCTGAAACATTTAAAGAGCCCAGATGTCTATCAACAGATGAATGGATAAAGAAGATGTGGTGTAGACACACACATTGAACTATTACAGAGCCATCAAAAAGAATGAAATCTTGTCATTTTAACGATGTGGATGGACCTAGACGGTATTACATTAAGTGAAATAAATCAGTCCGAGAAAGACAAAAACCATATGATTTCAATCACATGTGGAATTCAAGAAACAAAACAGATGAACATAGGGGAAGAGAAGGAAAAATAAAATAAGAGGAAAACAGAGAAGAAGGCAAACTATATAAGACTCTTAACTCTAGAAAACAAACTGGCTGGAGGGGAGGGAGGTGGTGGGTTGGGGTAACTGTGTGATGGGCTGTTAGGGAGGGCATTTGTTGTGATCAACACCAGGTGTTATATGCAACTGATGAATTACTAAATTCTACCCCTGAAGCTAAGAATACAGTATATGTTAACTAAATTGAATTTAAATTTCAAAAAGGTTGTGGGTTCTAACCTATTTCTGGACTTTTAAGAAAATAATTGGTATTTGATTTATTCTGAAGATTATGTATGGATCATGTGTCTGTTGCTTTATTACGATACTAAGAGCAAGGAAAGATATTGTTAAGAGAAAGAATGAGCTGGGGCCTGTGGATATTTTTGATCTTCAGAAGCTCGCCACCTCTGAGATTCCATTGCCCTTGTTTTGGTGGGAGACAGAGTGACAACCCTATGTCTTTGTGCTGAAGAAGGGAAAAACCCTAAATCTAAAGACAGAGTGAGGGAAATGTATATGCAGAGTCATGATGTTGGGGAACTCAGCCAATAGCTTAACAATGAAGAAGATTGTATTGGATATGGTAGCGCAAAGTGCAGAAATCAACATGCAGAAGGCAACAGAGCTGCTGAAAAACCACAAAAAAAGCCAAGGTGTTTTTGGTTTTTTGGTTTTTGTCTTTTTTTTTTTTTACAGAAACCAAAGATTAGTCCCTATATTTTTATTACATGCTGAATTCCAGGAGATATTTGTAAAAAATAATCAATAAATAGTAATTCAAAGAAACTAATATAAACCCTGCTTATTGCTTCATAAAGGAAGGCCAAAGGCCAAAGTTCTTTCTGCAACCACAAGGAGTGGCCGAGGACCATGACAAAACCCTTAGTACTTCTGTATATCGTTGGCAGGGGTTAGGGGGCATCAAACCCCTGAGCAGTTGAAAAGACACATATAACTTTTGATTTCCCCAAACCTTAACCACCAATAAGGTTGACGGGAAGCCTTAATAGTAATGTATACAGTTGGTGAACACATATTTTGTATCTTATATGTATTATTAAAATCATAAGGAAGAGAAACTACATTTGCAGAGCTGTACTGTAAAAAGTCCACACATATGTGGACCTGCACAGTTCAAACCTGGCCTGTTCAGGGGTCAGCTGTACTTAAAAAAAAAAAAAAAAGTGAATTACTGGGGCACCTGGATGTCTCAGAATCACACATCACATTTATTTCTTGTGTCTTTTTGTGTTTCTCGATCTCAACCATTTCTCTCAATCTTTTTCTGATTTTCATGATTGATTATTTTAAAGATTATAAACCACTAATTTTGTCAAATGTCTCTCACAATGGGATTGTCTGATGCTTCCTCAAGTTTATATTTAATTATGCATCAGCAGGAATATCACAGATGTGATGCTTGTTTCTTCTCATTGCATCTATCAGGTGCTACACAACTTCAATTTGTCACATTACTGGTAATATTAGATTCTTCACTTGACTAAGGTGGCACGATAGGCATAATTTGAGAATGGTGCTATGACTTTGGCCAGTGGTGTTACTCTCGTGATTATGCTATGTTATATCACAAAGGGGAAATTATGCTGGGTGGACCCAATCACTTCAGCCCTTTAAAACCAGAGTTTTCTCTGGCTGGTAGAGGGCAGAGAAATTTGAAGTGTGATAGGGATTCAAACTCTAGGAAGGTCTACCTCAAAGGGGGACTTTTCCTGACTCCCAGCTGACAGCAAGGAAATGGGGACTTCAGTACTATAGCTTCGAGAAACTGAATTGTGCCAACCTGAATGAGCTTAGGAGGCAGATTCCTCCCCAGTGCCTCCAGATAAGAGTCTAGCCTGGCCAAGACACCTTGATTTCAGCCTTGGTGGACCCCAAGCAAAGAGTCCAGTTGAATGCCACTCCTCACCCTGGATTCTGATTTATAGAAAGATGAGATCATAAGCAGGTGTGTTTCAAGCTGTCAAGTTTATGTTAATTTGTTACACAGCAGTAAAAAAACAGATATAAGAGGTATCTCCCAGGTTTCTCTACTGGTAAATAACTCTTCCCTCCTGAGTAATTGTCTTAGCTTGAGCTGCAATAGAAATTACCAGTAACTGCAGTTGTGGAGGCTGAGAGGTCCAAGACCCAGGTGAGAGTAGATCTGGTGTCTGGTGAGCCCGCTTCCTGGTTTGCAGATGGCCATCTTGTCATTGTACCCACACCCACCCCCATCCCATGGTGGGGAGCAGAGAAAGGAAGGAAGCTCTCCAGCTTCTCCTTATAAAGGCACTGACACTATTCATAAGGCTTCTACCTTCATGAATTTAATTGCCTCCCAAAGGTCCCACCTCCTAAGACCTCATATTGGGAGTTAGGATTTCAACTTATGAATTTGAGGTGGGAGTGGGGACACATTCAGTCCATAATAGTTGTTAATAAGCATCTTGCAAAGAGGTGCTTTGAGACTAGACAAATATATCCCATTCCTCATAAAGTATTTACCCGCTTACTATTTTAAGTATCAATAGACATTTCTCGAATGGATTAATTATTAATATGGTGGCTAAAATCGTGGTCTTCTAGTTCCATTATTTCTTCTGCATATTAGTTAACAATATGCAGTGAGGAAGAGTTTTCCATCCTGGTTTATTCATTTCAGTGTGGTCCCATGAATTCTTCTTTTATTCAAGGGGTCATAATCCATTAGTGTCATTATTAATTTTATGCTCTAATAGAGCTGGCCTCTGTGCCTTTAGGCAGGTCCTCATCATTCACTGAGCACTCCTTCAGTTTCCGGTGTTAAAATCTGTTACCTGCTGTGATCCTGGAGTCAGCCAGTTCTCCAAGTAACCTAGTTTCTTTTAATGGAGAATGGCAAACATGTACCTATAGCTATATGGATCTTTACATCTTCTATGCCAACCTATCTATGTGGGAAACCATGTGTTCACACTAATCTTAATGCAATTCCATGGAATTCATTCTAGTTTTGTGTCTTTTCATAGTTGTAACCTCTTACAATGGGAAATCTGACTCCATGGCTGACTACATAATTTGCAGAACCAAATGGAAAATGAAAAATGCAGAGCCCTTGTCCCCTGGCAGGAACAAAAAAAATGCTGTTTTAAAGTTTTTTTCTTTTTTTTCCATCATCTCTCTCAACCATAGTGTTTTTTTTATTTGCTATTTCATGTCATTTTAAGTAGAAAAAATTTAAATTGGAAATTATTAACATGAATTTTACTGTCCATCTTTATATTGCACAATAGCAATTTTAAATGCAAATATTAGAGCATTTAACTCATATGAAAAATCACGAGCATTATGCAACTATATTTTGGGGCTCATACACACATGTATATGTCCTTTTCACCACAATAGTGGAAAGATTGCACAAAACCAACTCAACTGTTCTTATTTCACTTCTTGACATGCATGCATTTTTCCCACATTTGGCTCTATATTTGGCTTACAGATGAATAAAGATGTACTGAAAGGAAAAGGAACTGTGGCTTTCCCTTTTTTTCCCTTTCTTCTATGGCATTTTCAGTGCAAGTCATTGTTTA
This sequence comes from Canis aureus, assembly GCF_053574225.1. Lineage (NCBI taxonomy): Eukaryota > Metazoa > Chordata > Mammalia > Carnivora > Canidae > Canis > Canis aureus. The sequence continues at coordinate 58,158,312 of NC_135628.1, read as the reverse complement.
ATGGTGCAGCCACTCTTAATAAACAGAAGTAACACAAGTAAGGACTCAACTCATGTGATTAGGTCAGGCCCATGCCAGTGATCTCCCTGCTTCAAGGGCAGCTGATTTGGAACCTCAGTTACATCTGTAAAATCCCCTTTACCATACAATATCACATCAATATTTGGGTGCTACCTTATCGTAGTCACAAGTTCCACACTCCAGGGAAGGAGATTACACGAGAGAGGGTCATTGAAGGCTGTCTTAGAATTCTGCCTTCTACATCTACCTTAAGATAGATAACAGCTAGAGACCCCAAGGAATCTGTTAAATTCATTTGTTCTCACATTAACTTTGTTATCATGGCCCCTGCTGGGCCCAGCTCTGGAGAGGAAAAGACCCGGTAGGCTAGATGGATAAAGACCCAGCACATCTCTTCAGTTGTATCAGGCAACTGGATTCTTCTGTAAAAGCAGCAAGTGTCTTCTTGAGACCGAACATTCATGTTGAAATACAGAGGCTGGCAAATGCAAAACCATGGTGCTAGGGAAGCTGCCAACCTTTATGCCAAAACAAACACTGCTGAAAATGTCTCAGCTTGGATAAGATAATACAGGTAGAGAGCCAAGAGAATGGACACAAAAGCAGCAGGCAGTTGAGAAAAAAACAGGACTAAGTATGATTCAGGTGGTGTTGAGATGCTATTTTAGCTATTTGGGTAACAGTTTAATGTGAAAAGTTCTGTCCAAGAAAGACTATAAACGCATTATCACCAATATCGGACATCCACAAACATTGGTAATGTGTCAGATGCTGTATGTATGTGGTTGACTAGTGTCTTTCAAAAGTCTGTGTCTACCCAGAACCTCAGAACGTGGCCATATTTGACCACAGGGTCTTTGTAGATGTAATTAGTTAAGATGAGGGAATGCTGGATTCCAGTGTGTCATAAATCCAGTGACTAGTGTTTTTATAAGAAGGTTATGGAAGGCAGAGGCTGAGATGGGAATGATGTCTCTATGAGGAAAGGGGGCTCAAGCTGCTGGCAGGGAAGGATTCTCCCCTAGAGCTGTCAGAGGGAGGATGGCCTTGATTTGCATTTAGACTGCTGTGTGAGAATAAGTTTATGGTGCATGAAGCCACCAAGTTTGTGGTAATTTGTTATGGCCACACCCTGGGAAGACCAATACATGTGCTAAGGAAGAAATAAAAACTGGAATGATCAGAATTGTTCTGTTCCTAATAAGACAGCAAGAGTTATGGATTCTGCTTATCAGACAATATGAGAGAGCCATTATCTTTCTTGGATTTCCAGGATTCTCCCAAGGTTGAGGCAGTGCAGTATAGTTTTTCCAGTTATGACAGCTTAAGACCCTGGGCAGGCCAACAAACAGGCCATCTTTGGCCCTGCTTCTCACCTGAGCTGTTAGCATCTCTTGACTCATGGAAAATAGTAGTGCGGCCTTTCCCCTCCACTCACTGCCTCCTGGCCTGGCCTTCTGAGATTATGCCCTGGTGGAAACAGATCCCGGGACGATGGCCTATCACCAAGCCCCATTCAAATCACACTTAGGAAGGAATTGCTAATAAGGGGAACACACTTGTTTCCAGTGTGGAGTCAAGCAAACAGGACTAAAGGGAGAGAATATTAATCGTTTCTCAGTTATTACATTAGCCCTCACTATTATACCCAAGTGAGGACAGGAGTAGAAATTTGCTCATGAATTAACTGACATTCTCCAGGTGTCATCCCTGACTCCAAAATGATCAACTCAATTCCAGTTTAAGAATGTCCTACAGTTCAGGGCACCTGGTTAGCTCAGTCAGCTGAGCTTTCAACTCTGTTTTGGCTCAGGTCAGATCTCAGGATCCTGAGGTAGAGCCCCCTGAGGAGTTCGGCACTCAGTGCAGAATCTTCTTGAGATTTTGTCTCTCCCTCTACCCTGCTCCCCCTCACTCTCTCTTTCTCTGCAATAGCAAATAAATAAATCTTTAAAAAAAGAATGTCGTACACCTGAAATTTATAATTAGTTGTAGAATTATTTGTAGAATCATTTCAGAGTATGTGACTAGAAACCATCAAGTGTAAAAATTAAGAGGCCTGATTTCAGTTTTCTCATGCATAAAATAGGAGTAAAAATAGCTTACATCCACCTACCCATCCACCCTGCCACTCAATCATCCATCCATTTGTTCAACAGCTAGGATTAAGGAACAGAGAGGAAACAGCAACAAACAGAACAGACCAGAAGTCCTGCTCTCATAGAGCTTACATTCTATTGGGTAGAAATAGAGCAAGCAAGCAAACAATAAATGGTCTATCTAATGTATTAGATAAATAAATGGTATGGTGGGGAAAAAAAAAAACAGAGGAAGGAAAGAGAATGCTAGAGGAGATTAATTAATTTTAAGTAGGGTGATAGGAAGGCCTCACTGTGAGGATGGTTAGTGAGCCATGATCAGATGAACATCAGGCAGAGAATCATCCCCATGTCTGAGCATATCCCAGGCAGTTAGAGTAGCAAAGGCCTATCTTGTGTTATTTTTTGATGATGGTCAAGGTCTTCTTGGTCATCAGCAATTCTCCCCGACTTACCTGGGGGTTGGCCTTTATGCAGGCAGCACTATGAAGTGAAGGGTGAGACAATTCCCTGGAATTTCTGGGAAAACATTTACCCTACTGATAGTAAATGAGGATCCACAAGCTGGGCAGAATTTAAAATAATATGGGATCAAATTCCACTGTGTAGTGCATTCAGAATATTTGTTCTCTAGAGCTGAAAGGCCAATTGAATGAAAATAATTTGAAGCAACAGCGTAGGTGTATGAAATATTTAATTGAGCTGAATCCTTATTTGTTATTTTTTCAAAGGCTTACTAATTCTGATTGTAAAAATGAATTTCCCATTGTAGAAATCTTGAAAATTATGTAAAATAATAACAAGAACAAAATTCACTTGTGACTACATAGGAAAAAGAACTTTACATTTCTATCTTTCTAGAGAGATTTTCCTTTTATTTCAAACTTTGTTGATTTGATAGTGAAAACAGCTTGCTCTAATTTGCATTTTGGGGTATTAGTCTGAACAGCATTTCACATTGTTTATTGGCCAGGTTTTGTACATCAACTTTGCTTTCTCTTAGATTTTTCTTAATGATTTGAGAAAGCTCTTTCATCATAAGAAAATCACGAATCCGTTTTCCATCATATTCATGGTAAATGGTTTTTTCCAAGATTCTTTACTGCCCATTATTTTTGCATAGTTTTTATCTTCAGAGCTTGCATTTTTATAGTCATGCATACTCAATATTGAAGCCAAAAAATATTTATTTCCAACAACCTTCACTAAAATGGTCTTTTCAAATTTTACTGAAACTTACTTTCTACAGGAGACTCTACTAATCAGTACCACTTTTGCTCTATAATGTACAGTGAAATCTTGCAATAATGTAATAGGTGGGGTCCAAAAGTTTAATCATGTAAAATGCAATTATTGCAAGTTTAATGAATGACTGAAGCTGCCCTGGGCATTATGGGGGCTTGCTGAGCACTTCCAATCCCTCTGGGTCCCAGCTGTAGTTTGGCATCCACTGGCTGGCATTTCCTAGATCTCACTTACGTATTGAGGGGTTAAGTCCCAAGACTTCCCGGAAACTTCAGGACAGTAGCAATGCCTCCTAGAACTCCAGTTAGCTGGTACCCCGGTTTCCAGTCCAATCCCAGATAGTGGGTGGAAGAGAGACATACTTGGAACATGAGGCTCCACCACTTTCCATGATAAGCTCCCTTCATTTTCCACATCCTGCCTTGGATCGCTTCTTCCCCAGTTACTCCTCTTCCTCTCTCTGCATAAGGCAAGTTCACTACATCCTCACAGAGTAGAAAGAATTCATTTAACACACACCTGAGTGTATACCTTAGACTCTCCATCAGGATGGATGCAGATTTAGTTGATGACTACAATGGCTTTATTTCCAGCAATCCAAAAACAGTAAACAGATTTTAGGATGGACTCACTCTATTTGTTAGAAATGTGGTATTAGGGACCCTGAGCCCTGCAAATTTCTCATTCCTTGAGAAGCAAATGTAGAAAATAAAACCAGGAATAACCAGGAAGTTGGTTTTAGTAGAATATAGCTTTACTCCATTTCAGATTATTTTTTTACCTCTGTTTTGCTAAATGTAAGTGAAACAAAAATGTCATATAATTCTTTAGGAGGAACCTAATCTTTTTATCCTATAACCTAAGCTTTTTAATCAAGGAAATCATAACCACATGAAGGAAAAAAGTTTTACTCCATTTTAAAAGCACACAAAACAATCCCCATAGATTGTTTATGGATGTGTAAATAAATAGTAAAAATATCAAGACATGATAGGAAGTGTATCAGTCAGGGTCCAGACAGAAGAACAGAATGCACTGCAAGATTGTTGAACACTGGATATTTAATTCGAAGAATTGGCTACCTGGGTAATGGAAGAGCTGGGATATGAAACAGGAGAAGAGCCGGTGAGGTGACTCAGGAGTTAGGAGCAGCAGGAAAGGACTCAGTCCTAGGGATGGAGCACAGAGAAGAAAGTGATGCTCCTAATCCCAGCCACCTCATCATCTGGTGAGAGAATCAAAGTGAAAGCTGCCTGGCAAGAGCTGGAACCACAGAGGAAATGAGACTGCTTTTGGAGATGCCACTCAAGGCAGACAGAGGGAGAAACACCCAGCTTCTCCTTTCCTCCAGCCCTCCAATCACCTGACTGAAACTCCCATTGACTAAACCCAGCAGAAGTGGCTGGGAAGCCTGGGGAATATAGTCTGTAGCCCACCCCCCTCCATGAGGAATAGAAGGTGAGAGCTAGGACCTGGCCAGCAAATGAGCCGCAGTAGCAGGGGTGGAAGTGTGTCACCACCCTGAGGATGGACACAACTTCTGGGAAAGGAGTCAGGAGAACGGTGAGGGGAGGGCACAGAGCAACCCTCAACTGTACAGGTAACCATTTATTTCATTAATATTTTTTTAAAAAGTTTGAAGCCAATATGGCAAAATGTTAGCGTTTGTTAAATTTATAAATTGCATGGCCAGATGTTCATTATGTTACTCTCTATACATTTCTACATAATTGGAACCTTTTAGAAAAATAAATTACTATAGAAAAAAAGAGAAATACTCCAGATTCATAGCAATAGCAAACATTTTCTGTGTTTGGACTCACCTCCTTTTCCACCTCCACTCCTGAGGACTGGCTATGACTCTTCTTCAAAGAAGAGTGGCAGCCCTGTGGTTCTTACCAGCTATTCCAATTGCTGGAGTTGACTCTTAGGCGTGAGGGCATCGAAAAGGCAGAGTGTGAGAATAGGAAAGAAGACTAGGGACAGGCGAGATGGGAAGGTACCAGAGGCTTGGGAAGCAGGGATGACCAATCAGAGAGGACTCCCAGTCTTTTTGCCTTTGAAACTTGGTTCAGCAACTCACAACCCTGGGCATCCTTGAACAAGTTCATTGGACTCTCCATTCCTGCATTTGCTTTTCTGTAAACACAGGGTGGTTGCAAGATTCAATGAGTTAACACATACAAAAGCACTTTGGGAGTGGGGGGGAAAGCACTCTAAATAGGGTTGGCTTGTTGTAAACTCTCAGTCCATTTTGGTTATTATTATAATGCTTATTCTTTTTATCTTTGGATCCTTGGTGTTAGGAGAATTCCCTGTGATAGGAACAGATAAGTGTATGCATGTTGGTGGCAGAGGAAGGGAAACCCATGTAATTTGTTTACCTAAGACAGATCCCCCTGTGATAATCTGCTCCTGGTTGAACATACTAATCTCCATACAGTGCTGCCTAGATCCTGGCCTAGGGGAGGGCCAGGCTCAGTGTGATTTCAGATAAGTTTGGCAAAAGTAGGACTCTGGGAGAGAGAGTTACACTTCAATGAAGTGAAGAGAGAAAATCTGTGGGGTCATCTTACCAGGAGATTCAACTTTAACATTCCGTACAGAAGCCATAATCCTCCAAATGAGACAATCTGCAGAGAAAACGGCACAGAGGAGAGGATGTGGAATTAAACCCTGGCCTAGAAGGCGTTCTTCTCTGGTGGTTCTATGGTTTTGTGCTCCCTCAGACCCCTCCCCACAAGGTGCTAGAAACATACAAGGAGGTGCCTCACCCCAACCTTCCATCCAGCTGCCCCGAACTGTGTGCCAGGGAGGAGGGCAGGAAGCAGGGATCAGGGTGCCAGAATGAACTCCAAATGATAGCTAACAATAAGCCCGGTGCCAAGCATGGAGCTAAGTGCCTTCACATATCACCCTCATTTATTCTCACAATGGTGTGAGGTGGGGAACAGTTTGGGGGCTGCAGTGAGCACTCAATGAGTTAATAATACATGCGAAGGGCTTAGGATGCCAGCACTTTCTGAGCTCACACTCAACAGGTATTAGCTGTAATGAATACAATCATCCCAAACTTGTTGATCAAGAAAGCAACTCAGGAAGCAGGGGTTGAGGGTAGTAGAGTAGCACAAGAGTTAGTCACGGAGCCTCTGGGCTCTAGAAGACCTGACGTCACATCACACAACCAATAAGGAAAATAAGAGCTTTCATGGAGCAGATGTGCACATTAGTATCATGGGGGGAACTGCTGACCATTGTTGCTGGGGACCTCCCGCCTCCCCACACCCACATCCATACAAGATTCAGATTTATTTGGACTGGGCTAGTAGGGCTCAAACATTGACTTTTTTTTTAAGTCTGAATTAGGTATTTTGTTTAATAATAACATACACCCAGTCACGTGCTCAGAATCTAAGCATAGGTTGATGAATTCACAGGGTGAACACTGCCATGTAACCACCCCCAGAACAAGAAATCGAACACTACAGACAGAGGAGGCCCCTTGAGCCCCTGGCCCAGTCACTCCCCAGACACATTAGAACAACCAGACTCCTGGCTGCTAATACCACTGGCAGTTGTGCCTGGTTTTGAACTCTATTTCAATGTTTTAATGAAACCATACATTGTGCATTCTTTTGTGTCTGGCTGCTTTCCCTGAGAAGGTGGCTTGGAAGGTCCATGCATGTTGCTGGATATAGTTGTAGTCTGTGTATTCCAACTGTTGTTTAGCATTTCACAGTATGATGAGACTGCAATATTTTTCGTCAAGTATTGATGAGCAAGTATGAGGGATCTTTCCAGTCTGGGGCTATCATGAAGTAGCAATGCTATATACATTCTCGTATGTATTTTTTGTGACTATATATGTTCACATTTCTGGTGGGTATTTACATGGGAGTGGAATTGCTGAATTCAAGGATAAAACAGTGCACATTGTAAAAAGCTCCCTGGGGGATCCTTAGGTGCTCCGAGGTTGAGAAATGCTTCTCTAGACTAGAGAGTATGCATCTCCATGCAGATGTTTCTACGCTCTTAGGTCTTTTCAGCTGAACCACAGCTCAGGGGCAGGCCCACACCTCACTTCACTGGCCGTTATGTTTCACTAACATAGCAGGGGCCATGCTGGGACCTTTATTGCCCTCCCCACTTCCTCTTTCCAATAAAAATATTCAAAAGTATGCTTTATGACTACATGGCTATAAAGACTGGGTTTATGATTATATATGCGTTAATATATTTATATTTTTTTCTTCTGAGTTTGCAAGAAATTAAAACATCTTTGTGGGTCTCTTAAAAGTATCATGGATCATAGATGCCATACCTACAGAGCTTCCAGCAGCCTCTGCCTGTAGCCCATTTCCAGATGTGACCACCTCAGCCTTCTCTTATGGCAT